>NC_042632.1:57946401-58312409 GCF_901001135.1 Rhinatrema bivittatum | reverse complement strand
TTTTCTTTCTGAAGCTGCCTCAGAGCGACGTGCTCGCCCGCACATGCGCGGTAGAGCTGGTCTCTACTGCGCATTTGCGGGCCGTCGGTCACAGGCCATTTATAAGGTAGATTGGGGCAATCTGTTGCATAGTCCTTGAGAATATCCTGACTGGCTGGCTATGCCTTGAGGACTGGGTTGAGAGCCACTGATTTAGCTCATTAGCAGAAGTTTCAGCACCTTTACAAGCTCTAGAAACTGATAGGACCAGGGGACAAAGATTTGAAAGGCAATGTAGAGATTCCCCCCAGGTCTCCTTAGCTCAGGCTTTTGGTAGGGAATGAGGATGGAGCACAGCATTCCTAGCCAGCACCTCCTCCATGGATGCTGGAAGTGGTATCTCCCAGCTGCTTAAGTGTAAAGGCTAGAGAGGCACTTTTCAGAAGGAGGAGATCCCCAGGCTCCCATGATCTGATACCTGGGAAAAAAGGGGAGAGACACATCCTGTTCTGTACCTTAACTGGTCTAGAAGGGGTTGTCTAAGGTTTGGAGATTTCTGGTCCTGTCTCTGGCAGGATTTTTCCCTCCTGCCTGGAGGAGGTCCAAGAAAAGAGGATCTCTTGTCCCCATCCTACAATATGTGGAGAGGCAGCAGTGACTTGCCACAGTAAAAGTAGTTTGGGAGGAAATGTTGTCCACCTTTCCTGTCTGACAGAAAGATGCATTTATTATTTATATTATTATTAAATTCTCAGCACTTCAAAGCAGATTACATTCAGCTACTGTAAGAACTTCCCTATCCTCAGAGGGCTTACAATCTTACCCCTGCATTCATCATTCCACTTTAAATATGGCGGAATGATGGCCCGCGGGGAAAAAAGGGGGCGGGGTGATAGTGTTTAGCCGGCTGCATCGTAGCGGTGCAGTTTCCCCTGCCGCAAACGTTCGCCCCATAGCACCATGGGAAAAGGTGTAGTTATTTCCCACGGTGCTGCGGAAAACATTATCAGCTGCAGCGCTGCCAGGAGATAACTGCGCCCAAACCTCTCCCCTTCCCCTGATTTAAATTGTATCACGTGCGATAATGGCACATCACAGTTTAAAGAATGACCCTGTAAGTTTGTACCTGAAGCAATGAAGCAAAGTGACTTGCTGAAGGTCAGAAGGAGCAGCAGCAGGATTTGAACCCTGGCTTCCAGCCCCCTGCTCTAACCACTAGGCTACTCTTTTCTCCTGTGGGCTGCATTTTGGCCTTTCAAAGGAGAAATCATTTCAAACATTAGAAAAGAAACAAGACATCTTGGTGCCATACTAGGAGTCTGCCTACCACCTAGGGTCACTCACTCGTCGAAGCAAGACTGAGACTGTGGTTACATTTTGGATATACTGAAGAAGAAATAAGTGGTTGCCAGATAATAAACTTTGAAGATCGGTTGCAGTAAAGTTTTTTTTTATTTTGGAGCACTCCACCAGAATATCCAGTATGTTTATTGGTCTAGAGCAGTGATGGCGAACTCCAGTCTTCGAGTGCCACAAACGGGCCAGGTTTTCAGGATATCCACAATGAATATACCTGAGAATGATGTGCATGCATTACCTCCATTGTATGCAAATCTATCTCATGCATATTCATTGTGGATATCCTGAAAACCTGGCCTGTTTGTGGCACTCGAGAACTGGAGTTCACCATCACTGGTCTAGAGCTACTGCATCAATTCAATAAACCACCAGTACACCCAGAGATAAAAAGAGAGACAGAGGGTACACATAGAAAATGACAGAGAGCCAGAGCAAGAGCATGACTGTGAGAGCAAGAGTACACCCAGAGAGAAAGAAAGAAGATACACTTGGAGAGAGAGAGAGAGAGAGAGAGAGCGTACACATACAGAGAACGAGAGAGACAGAGGGTATACCCAGAGAGTGAGAATGTACACTTGAAAAAGAGAGCATTAACACGAATACAAGAGTACGCCCAGAGATAAAAATAGAGACAGAGGGTATATGCAGAGAGAAAGAAAGATGGCACAATTGGAGAGAGAGAGAGAGAGAGAAAGAAAGAGGGTACACCTGGAAAGAGAAAGACAGAAATAGAGGGTACACCCAGAGAGAGAGAGAGAGAGTGGGTACACCTGGAGTGCACGAGATAGATGGTACACCCAGAGAGAGAGAGAGGTAGAGGGTACACCCAGAGAGAGAGAGAGAGAGTGGGTACACCTGGAGTGCACGAGATAGATGGTACACCCAGAGAGAGAGAGAGAGGTAGAGGGTACACCCAGAGAGAGAGAGAGACTGGGTACACCTGGAGTGCACGAGATAGATGGTACACCCAGAGAG
Organism: Rhinatrema bivittatum; assembly: GCF_901001135.1. Classification (NCBI taxonomy): domain Eukaryota; kingdom Metazoa; phylum Chordata; class Amphibia; order Gymnophiona; family Rhinatrematidae; genus Rhinatrema; species Rhinatrema bivittatum. Next base: position 58,310,096 of record NC_042632.1, on the reverse strand, counting down.
AGAGAGAGGTAGAGGGTACACCCAGAGAGAGAGAGAGACTGGGTACACCTGGAGTGCACGAGATAGATGGTACACCCAGAGAGAGAGAGGTAGAGGGTACACCCAGAGAGAGAGAGAGAGAGTGGGTACACCTGGAGTGCACGAGATAGATGGTACACCCAGAGAGAGAGAGAGGTAGAGGGTACACCCAGAGAGAGAGAGAGAGAGTGGGTACACCTGGAGTGCACGAGATAGATGGTACACCCAGAGAGAGAGAGAGAGAGGTAGAGGGTACACCCAGAGAGAGAGAGAGAGAGTGGGTACACCTGGAGTGCACGAGATAGATGGTACACCCAGAGAGAGAGAGAGAGAGAGGTAGAGGGTGCACCCAGAAAGAAAGAGAGAGAGGGTACACCTAGAGAGATAGAGCATGTACACCAGGAAAGTGACAGAGAGAGAGAGGATTCACCTGGAGAGCGAAAGAGTGAGAATACACCCAAAGAGAGAGAGCAGGCTTTTCACCCTATAGCCATGGGTCCTGGCAGTTCAGCCACTCCTCCATTTGGAGAATCCACGCCCCAGGGTTGAATGGATTTGTGACCATGTACCTGGACTTAGCCCTGGGATTGAGTGTGTCGTTTGCACATGTCAGAGAAGTCTAAAGTAGGGCTACAGCAAGAATCTTTAAGGGAGGCGTTTGAAACAGAATGCAAGGCATCGTTAGTTGCTAATAATCCCAAGAGGTTGAGAAGTGTATGAAAAGCAGAATCAGTGATGAGTGAGGAATTACTGAAAATGCCAATGCAGTGCGTAAAGTCTTCCCAGGAAGATACAGGACTCGCATGCCTCCCTCCCCATACATGATCTCAGACTTTTATTCTGAAAGGCGCTGCCCCTGTAAGTGAGAGAAGCTCAGAGAAAGGCTCCGCCCCTCCCCTGCTGCTCCTCCCTAAGGCTTTGCCAAGAAAAATAGCCCTAAATCTTCTGTCACTGAGAGTCTTCCTGAAATGGCAAAATGTCGTTGCCAAAATGATCAGACACGACAAAGAACTTCTGTTCCTTCCTCCAACACTGAACAGAAATATTTGTTAAGCAATTCTGCTTTCTCCTTCTCAGCCTCTCTATATTTTCTCCCCCTTCACCTTTGAATCATACAAGCCCAGGGACAAATCTAAAATAAAAGTCTTGCCCCCCCCCCCCCCCCATTTTAGCATAATTGCTTTTCCCCCAATACTTTGCTTTCCTGGCATGTTCTGGTGGGAAGGTTGTGAAGACTCAGAAGTGAGTGCGTGCTGGTATTTGCTTTTATCTATTGAGGTACAGGACCATTTGCTTGGTATATGACAAGCGTTCATTTCTTCAGAGCCTGATTTTAAATGAATTTACACGCTTAAAATTGGGTTTTACACATCTAAATGCACTTTCCCCCTGTAAGTGAGCTTTTGAAAATTGCTGCAATAAATGCCATTGAATTGTCCATAGGATTTGCTCGCATAAGTGCACTTTAAGTGTGGAAATGGTTTAGGAAAATTGCTACAATAGTAGTTACATTCAGGTGCATAACTCCTTTGAAAATTCACCTGTTGATGTCCACAAAACCCATCTGGACCTCTAGATTTATAATCACTTCCTCAAAATTATAGAAATATGGGGTGAAGGAGACTGCCAAACTGAGGGGAGGGGAGGAGCGAGGATGGAGAAGTGGGAGATGGTGGGGGGTGTACTTCCAGGCTGAGGAAGCTTGTGATGCATTGATTAATGTTTGTTGCGAATATGAATGTCATTTGTACACTGCAGTAAAACTATTTTGGATTTTTGGGTTATAAAATTGTACAAATAAATAAAATAAACTGATAGGGGTGAGATTCAAGAAGATCACCTTTGCAAAAACAGGTGGAAATCTCTGTACAATGAGTAAGGGCACCAAGAGCTGTTGTCTGTCCACATTTGGGTGACACCTTCCAGAGCTCTTCAGATGCTCTGATTTTTTAGAATTCTTTACAAGAATGCATTATGGCCAGATTGTGTCTGTCCGCCTGTGATGAGGTCATGTTTGTCCATCTGTGATCTAGTAGCAACATAGAAATCAGCAAATACGTTGGGATGATATTTGACAATTAGTTGTCTAATTTATAATTCCCCCTGGTTTCTACAGCACTTGCCATTCAATATTGACAGAGTCTTTGCTATCGCTGATATTTAGAATTGCATAGCTCTGGGGACTTTCAGTTTACATGTGGATGTAGTGCCTCTCTCCTCAAGCTGTGAAGGTTTTTAGATTCAATGACTGAATTAGAATGGGTCCAGACCATTAGTTCTCCCACACATCAACATGTTGGTCTGGTCTTTTTGTGTGATGGTTGGCCCATTGAGGACTGGTTCCACTATGATAGTAGGGAGGTCTCGTGGTTGGATCATTTTTCTAAATTTCTAAGTTGGCCTTCCTATCTCTGTTTCTGGTTGTACAGCACACCTTCAGAAATTTTGTAGGCAAGCACATTTTGAAGTTGATCAGCTACATGAAATTCCAACAGCCACTGCAGTAACTGGATGGCTCTGACTTGGAAGCCCACTTCTTCTCAGAGAAGCAGTTCCACCCCATGGAGCACTCAAAGAGGTTAAGTGCAAATTAAGGAGAGCTGAATGCCTTTGGTATAAGTCCAAACTGCCCTCTGATCATATATTCTATAGCCAGAAACTGATGAACCATAGTCTGCATTGGACAATGAGAAGAAGGCATACGATTATGGCTCCTGATTGCATGGACTGTTTTTTTATTGTGAATTCCCTGACGACTCAGCTGGAAGAGTTTATTTCTGATGTGTCAACTGAGACCTGTGAGCAACTCATGAATTTCTTTGCTGAAGAAGATAGTCAGAGTGATGCTTGTCTACCCCATACACAGTTATTACCTTCTCCTTCTGAACAGGATCAAAGCAGTTCACTCTGGCCAGATTTTGAATCTACCGCTGCTTTTGAGCTTGTGAAAATTATGACCAAGATTAGGACAACTACTGCCCTCTGAGCTTAAAATGATGCAAGCAGACCCTATTGAATTCATTCATAAACTCATTAACATTTTCCTGGTGGAAGGTCATCTTCCTGGACCATTGAAGAAAGCTTCCCATATGCAAGAAATGAAACCTGACCCTGCCCAGCTGCTAACTTTTGGCCAATATCGTCATTTTAGCTAAGATAATTGAAAATGTTGAGATCCATATTCGGAGGAATTTAGCTGGATAACTTTATGCTGACTTTTGATATTTCGGGCACTTATCCAGCTAAACCTTAGCTGATTATCTCATTAGCTGGCTACATAGGGGCATTCTGGGAGTCGGGTTGTGCCATACAATTATCTGTCTATCTTTAGGGTATCTTTAGCAGTCTATAGGGCTGGTGCCTACCTTTTTGCTGCCCTGTGCTGCTCTCCCCCTCATTCAGTCATTCCCTGTCCTGGGTCCATCAAAAAAACACTCAGCTCCCTTCAGTAAGGCAAACTTTAAAAACTGATACCACCCCCCACCCCCAAACTCATGGCTGGTGTAAGGGTATTAGATACCCTAGGTGAACCTTATAGCCTTGCCCAATGCCCCTCACCCATTCCACACACACAGTTAAGAGTTATACATTTATATTTTACATGAAAAATATCAAAGTACAGTATTCTGTGGTAAAAATATCACTTACATTATTATAATTACATGCACTGCTGTGAAGCCAAATATCCCTGCAAAAAAATATTTGGAACCCATATGGTATTATTAATACCCTTTCTATTAGGAGAATGCCTCACCTCAGTCCCACATGCAGAACATAAACAAACCCTCACCAAATACAGAATAGAGCAACTATAAAGTTCAAATACAAACGTGCAGACAAAAACTGAACTGGAAACTGCAAGAAACCAGACACTCTGTTCAGTGCAACAATGAAAAAACAGAACCATCACCACTCCTCAAACATCAAATAATAAAATAAAGAAATAAAATAAATACACAATACTAAAAACATACTAATAATATTATTTCAAAAAAGCTGACAAATAAAAGTTCAAATAATTAAAAACTCATATACAAGTTTTTTTAATGTCCCAAACACTAATAAAATATTTCAAAACAGCAGACACAGCAAATAACACCTGAAAAATAAACAAAAAAGGATTTTAAAATTTCATGTTCTCCATACCTGGGAACTTTTGATTTCCAGTCACTCTGAGATTGTCGTGGAGTAGTGAGAGTGGGATGCACAAACCTTTTCCTCTCTTTCTTATATATAGACACACACAAGCTCATACACACATATACTCTTTTGCACACAAACCTGCAGGCATCTACAGCAGCCCCAGGCCTTCATCTTCATTTCAGCTGCTGGAAGGTTGGAATCCACCTGCAGCCCCCATTTTCTCTCTCTCTCTCTCACTCACACACACACACACACACGCACACACAACCCAGGCAGTTTCCATTCTCTCTCTCTCTCTTTGTCTCTCTCACACACACATAAACTTCAGCAAGCACCCATTTACACCCACACATCCCAGGCAGGCTCCCATTCACATTCATCCAAATCCCAGGCAGACTCCCATTCTCAGACACACACACACCCTGCTTATCCGAGGAAACCTTCCATGCATACATACATACACTTGCACACACACCCCAGGCAGGCTTCCATTCACACACACACTCATCACAGGCAGCCTCCCATTCTCACACACACTCATCACAGGCAGTCTCCCATTCTCACACAGACTCATCACAGGCAGTCTCCCATTCTCACACACACATGCAGACCAAGCAGTCATGGTCCATGGGTCATTCCTCCTCTACTGCTGCTGCCAGCCTGTTCCATTCTGTAGTTGCTCTTGAAGTGCTGGCCCCCAAGGTAATTCAACACATGAAGTTCTAGCATCACAAGAGTTGAATACTACGCACGGAACCAATAAGCTGCCAGATGGGTTTCTTCTGCCGGGGCCTCCTTCTGCCACTGGTGGGATCGGGTCTAGCGGCAGCAGCATGGGCCTGTCCCTGCTCCAGATGCCACCCCACTGGGTGTGCCGCCTGCTGTCCCCCAGGGTTGTGTACTTTCTGCTTCTCTCTTCAACATCTAATCGCCTCCATCTGTCACATCTTAGCCACAAACTGTACGCAGACGATATCCAGCATTATTTTCCCACTGTCTCTTCTATTAGTGTGGCTACAGCTAAAACCTCTCATTGTTTATCTGTTTATTTCAGAACAGGTTGATTTAAATGTGAAGAAGATATCTGCTTCCCCACTGCTGATAGGCCATCTGCTCTCACTTTGATGGCTTGCAGTACAAATTCCCGTTACTTACTAAAGATGAAATCTGGGAATCTTTGTATTTTTGCACCCTTGTACCAGAAAAGCTTGTTAAAGCTTCAGCTCCTTTGGCACGTGACACCATTCCTTGGCATAATGATTGCCCACATTGCAGTCATCAATGGGAGTTATCACTCCCATTGATGACTGCAATGTGCTCTATCCCTCAAACTACCACGAGGGTCAGGGCTGCTGTAAGGTTATGAGGCATCCTAGGCAATCCTTCTGCCTTGTGCCCACCCCACCGGTCGCACCCGCCCCATCCCATCACGCTGCCCCCTCTCCCCTGGCCTCAGCCCCAACTCCTACCTCATTCGTGCCCACTGAGAGTGTGCTTCTCTGGGCTGCGAGCAGGATGGGCACTGCTCGCAGCCTGCAAAATCTCTACTCCTCATTGCCACGAGTGGGATAGGCTTTGCTTGCGGCCCCCACATGGCTGCTTTTCAGTGCCCCTACTGGTCGGTGCCTGAGTCTACTTCCTAATTCACCTAATAGGATGTATCAGCCCTGACAAGGGTGCTCCAGTTCAATCAAAATACCACCGCCCAACGACTGTCTGGAGCTGTGCTTGGTGGTCATATCACACCCACAGTCTGAAGCTTCATTGCCTTCCCCTCTTATGGAGAGCAAAGCTTTAACTATAATTTTCCAAGCCCTTAATGGATTGACTCCATGCTGCTTTACCACAGCTCCCAAGCTTTACTGCCTCTGCTCTGACCTATACTTCACTCCTCCTTTTGAAGCTTACTGGATGCATAGGGACCTTCTTTTTCAGTTTTTCTTTTATTTTTCCCTGCAATTTCTTAGTATTTATTATAACAAACAAAAATAAGAGAAAATCAGTGGGGAGAAAGACAATTCAACTTTTAACTGATTTTAATAAACCCTGAGAAATTCCCATGAAAAATAAAATAAAAACTAAAAAGAAAGCTTCCTATGAATGTACCATCTGTAAAACGTTAGCTTTGCAGAATCTCGGGAATGTGACCGCCCCTCTCCTCTGGAATCTGCTCCCTGAGGAACCAAAGGCCAAGACCTTACTGGTGTGCTTTAGGCAGCAGCTAAAGACCTACTCGTCTGAGCAACTCTTCAATGATTAATTCTTTATCAGAACGGCAGGCGGCATATTACAGAGGTCTTCTCGCAGAGAGATTCTACTTATACCTGTGATGTTACGATGTTTGTTTAAACTCCTTGCACTGTGGCACTTGTAAAGGCTTTGTCGGAAATCATCATCCAGAAACGTACATTCACAATATTGTCATCAACTCCAACTCCCATCAGTTAAAGTCTTTCAACACATTAAACTACAAAATAGATTGTTCTCTATGAAAATACCTGTTATGAACGATCTTCCTTTGCTGATCAGGGAGGAGAAATATCTAATGCAGTTTCACAGCAAAGTGAACACCTGTGGTAGATCGTTTCCGTCGGATACATTTTTAAATGTTTCCCTGATTCATCTGACCACGAAACACCACGGGTGTCTTTCACAAAGCAATGAGGTGTACACCTGTGGTAGATCACTTCCATCAGATAAGTTCTTTAAATGTTTCCCTGATTCATCTGACCACAAAACACCACGGGTGTCTTTCACAAAGCAATGAGGTGTACACCTGTGGTAGATCACTTCCATCAGATAAGTTCTTTAAATGTCTCCCTGATTCATCTGACCACAAAACACCACGGGTGTCTTTCACAAAGCAATGAGGTGTACACCTGTGGTAGATCACTTCCATCAGATAAGTTCTTTAAATGTCTCCCTGATTCATCTGACCACAAAACACCATGGGTGTCTTTCACAAAGCAATGAGGTGTACACCTGTGGTAGATCACTTCCATCAGATAAGTTCTTTAAATGTCTCCCTGATTCATCTGACCACAAAACACCATGGGTGTCTTTCACAAAGCAATGAGGTGTACACCTGTGGTAGATCACTTCCATCAGATAAGTTCTTTAAATGTCTCCCTGATTCATCTGACCACAAAACACCATGGGTGTCTTTCACAAAGCAATGAGGTGTACACCTGTGGTAGATCACTTCCATCAGATAAGTTCTTTAAATGTCTCCCTGATTCATCTGACCACAAAACACCATGGGTGTCTTTCACAAAGCAATGAGGTGTACACCTGTGGTAGATCACTTCCATCAGATAAGTTCTTTAAATGTCTCCCTGATTCATCTGACCACAAAACACCATGGGTGTCTTTCACAAAGCAATGAGGTGTACACCTGTGGTAGATCACTTCCATCAGATAAGTTCTTTAAATGTTTCCCTGATTCATCTGACCACAAAACACCACGGGTGTCTTTCACAAAGCAATGAGGTGTACACCTGTGGTAGATCGCTTCTGTCAGATACATTCTTTAAATGTTTCTGCAATGCAGTCTGACCACAAAACATTGCTACATTTTGTCTAATTGTGATGCTGTATGATTCACTTGTGTGGGGACCGTGTGAGAGATTTGCTGTGATTTTCTACCACATCTAGTTTTCAAGGGATTCTTCAATGAATGAGGAGTGTTTGCACCAGCAGCATAAAAATTTGAATAAGGATTTAGACTCAGGAGAGAAGTCCAGCATTGGCAGTTTATTGGCTTGCTGAAAACCCTACTGTATAGACCATGAAGACTGGTTATGAATTAATGACAATATTTACTTGGTTTGTCTCCTTGACTCTTTTTGTATTGGACTAAACTTAGATTTTATACTGCAGAAGCTGTTCAGGAGAGGGATGGAAGCTGGCATCATCCCCTGAATCATTCTCAGAAACGTTCCCTTCCTGAAAAAATATCATAAACCACCTTCAGCTAAAAACTGGAAAGAGGATCCAAATATTCTTATTATTGGCGGGCTTCACTTGTAGCAGATAATGACAACAATGAAACAGCACAGGAGGACACAAAATCCTGTAAACTGTGCAATGTTTGCTGTCAGAATATGTTTTGCCATGCACCTTGGATTACTCATTGGGATAAATCTTTTTAAAATGCATAATACAAAAGAAAGCTGGAGTCAGCATTATTCTTGAATTTTTACAGCAAATTGTTCAATAAGAGAAGGGCTATAATCAAAATCTGCAACTGAAATCTGCACCAGAGTCTGCTGGATAAATCTTTGTTCAAATATACGAAATTCTCTGCACATAGAAAGAGAGAAACATAGGACATGAGAGCAGATAAAGGAGCATGTGGCTCCTCAGTCTGCCCAACCTTTCTTCCTCTCAGAGATCCTCTATGCTTGTCCCAGGCTTTCCTGAATTCAGATACTGTTTGTATCTCCACCACCTCCACCAGGAGGCTGTTCCATGCATCCACCACCCTGCTGTAAAGAAATATTTCCTTAGGATTACTCCAGTGCCCACCCCTTTCACCCTCATCCCATGACCTCTCATTCTAGGACCTCCTTTCCATTAAAAAAAGGCTTCCCTCTTGTGCATAGAAACCTTTGAGATATTTGAATGTCTCTATCTTATCTCCCCTACCTCCTCTTTCCTTTAGGATGTCCTTGTTTAGATCTTTAAGTCTATCCCTCTATGCTTTAGAACAAAGACCACTGACCATTTTAGTAGCCTCCCTCTGGCCCAACTCCATCCTGTTTATATCTATTTGAAGGTGCAATCTCCAGAACTGTACTCAGTATTCCCAGTGAGGTCTCACCAGGGACCTATACAGGAGCAATATCACCTCCCTTTTTCTGCTGCCCATTCCTCTCCCTGTGGAGCCAAATATCTTTCTGGCTTTTACCATCGCTTTATCCACCTGTTTGGCCACCTTAAGATCATCAGACACAATCACCTCCATATCCTACTCTAGTTTTGTGCATCAAAGAATTTCACCCCTGTACTGTTCCCTCAGGTTCTCCAAACCCAGATTTAGGTCACTGCATTTTTTAGATGGTAGATTCTAGACCATTCCTCAGGCTTCACTAGATCCCTCCTGTTCTCTGCACCTTCCAGGGTATTTACCCTGTTGCAGATTTTGATATCATTTGCAATAAGGCAAACCTCTCTTGATAATTCTTCCCCATTAGTGGAAGAGTAACCTTGTGGTTACAGCAGCACACTGAGTGGCATAGAAGCCAGAGTTCATGTCCCACTAATGACTTTAGGAAAATTTCTTGAATCTCTGTTACCTCAGGTACAATCTTAGGGGCGGATTTTAAAAAGCATTTACATGCGTAAATCTGGGTTTTACGCATGTAAATGCACTTTACTCGAGTAAGTGGGCTTTTGAAAATTGCTACAATATATGCCATTGAATTGTCCATAGGATTTATTCGCATAAGTTCACTTTACGTGAGTAAATGGCTTTTGAAAATTGCTACAATAGTAGTTACATTTATGCGCGTAACTCCTTTGAAAATTACCCCCTTAGGGCCTAGTTTACTAAGCTTTTTTTCCCCCATAGACCCAGAATGGAGAAAAGCCTTAGTACAATAGGCCCTTAAATTATAAGCCCTCTGGGGCAGGGAAATATTTATGGTCCCTAAATGTAACTCAACAAAAGCTATCAATGAAAAGTTAAAAGCTAACTCTAAAATTAAAAAAAATAATAATATATATCTATAGCTAACAAAAATGTTCAAAAGAACCTGTTAAGTGCCAGGCCATTCTTTATGATGCTTATGTCCACAGATACAAGAACACTTAGATTTTGTTAGAAAGCATAATTTTTTATTGATCAGTATAAGTATTTTTGGGAGATGCTGATCCCATGTCTCTAACAAACTGCCTACCAGCATCTCATCGTATACAGGAAGAGATCCTTCTTTTATAGATAACATACAATTTCGTGGAAGATTCTAGAGGTGTGTGACTACCCAAAGAATAATTTACATTGGTTGTTATGTCAACAGCATGATGTGATTATCCCTAAACTAACCCTGAGTATTTCTCCCAGGTGGGGCCCATTTACCATCACTCTTTAGATAGTCTTTTGTTCTGTTGGAATCTTGCTGGTCAGGGCAATTTACACATCTGAGGCTGTGTTTACAGAAACCCCTGAGAAAGAGTACTCTACTGTGATAGTGTAGCCTGAAGTTTCCAACCGTTGCCTTTTCCTTTTATGACCCTATAATTAGGTATCATAAGTGGTGCCAGCTTCAAATGCTGTCCAGGTTTCCCTGGAATTTCTGCAAGTCATGCTCAATAAGTCACTTAGAGTTCATGCAGCCAAGATAGGCTAAGAAAGCAGAGGATTCTGGGTCTGTTGCCATGTCCATGTTGGTTTTCAGGCTCAGACACACTTATCAAACCAGAGCAAGGATCATGCCCTTCAGCTTCCTACTGGTAACCCCCATTTCCTCAGACTGAACTCTATTTACCACCACCACCACCACCACCTTTTTCTTCCTCCCACTCAACCAGTTTGTAAGCCAGCCAGTCACTCTAGGATCCATTCCAAGGGCATTCAGCTCTTTATAAGATGCCAATGTGGAGTGGAGGAGTAGCCTAGTGGTTAGAGCAGTGGGCTATGACCCAGGAAACCAGGGTTTAAATCCTGCTGTTGCTCCTTGGGCAAGTCACAATACCTCAGCTACAAAATTAGATTGTAAGCTCTCCCAGGATAGGGAAATACTTATAGTACCTGAATGTAACCTGCTTTGATGTACCTTATGAAGTGCCAAAAAGTGGAATATTAAAAAAATCTAAATAAATTGTGTCAAAGGCCTTGCTGAAATCCAAGTACACTATGTCCATTGCTCTCCCCTGATCCAACTCTCTGGTCACCCAATCAAAGAAGTTGATCAGATTCATATGACAAGATCTACCTCTGGTAAAACCCTGCAACCTCGGATCTTGGGATCCATTGGATTCCAGAAGCTGCACTCTCCTCTGTTTTAGCAGTGATTCCATTAGTTTGTTCCCCACAGAGGTCAGTCTCACTGACCTGTAGTCCCAGCCTCCTCCTTACTTCCACTTTTATGAATAGAAACCACATCCACCCTTTTCCAGTCTTCTGAAACTATCCAGACTCTAAAGAAGCATTGAAAAGGTCACCAGCAGAGCTGGCCAGGACTTAAGTTCTCTTAAAATCCTTATTTGATGAATCTCATCTGTGGGTTGTCCCAGGAATGAGTGATCTAACTTCTGAAGAAGTACATCCAGGCTAATGACGGTGAAAGCAAGAAAGCTGGACATCTTCCGCTCTCCTTTGAATATTTTCTAGTTCTTCTATGAGATGACAAGATCAGAACTGCACACAATACTCAAGATGCAGTTGCACCATGGCTTGATATGGAGGCAATATAATATTTTCCATTTTATTCTCCATTTCTTTTGAGATCACTCCTAATATTGTACTGTATTTGCTTTTTTGATGATGCCCACTCTGAGTGGAGGATTCCAACATATTGTCTACCAGGGGCATTGCTAGGTCCTTAAAAGATTAATAGCATGGGCCCCAGAGATCCTTCCCATCTATATACCCCCCCCCCCAACCACCACCACCACTCCAAAGTTTAATAATTAAACTGAAGATATGGGGAAACTGTGATATAAGCTTTCTACTTCCTTACCCAACTCCTTCAACATCACCTGCTGATGCCTCCCAACCCTTCTGTGATGCAGTGTCCCTATTTTCCCCCTTAAATCTGTGCAGGACTAGGCTAGATGCCTGGTCCATCTTCATTCCCATAAAGAGAGATGGGGCCCAGCAGGGGAGGAATAAGAGTTGGGACCCAGGTGGGGATAATTAGAGCAGGCCCAGGTCTCCTGGAGGAAGGCAGCTCCTGTAATGTAACACTGTGCAAACACTGAGCTGTGATGAAGCTGTGAGAACAGAAGGAAGCGATACTAACTGTGAGTAATGAGAGTACACTGTTCTGAAGATAAGACAGTCTACTAATGTTTGTTTGCTGTAATTACCAAATAAAGACAGGGGTGCGTCAGACTAAGTTTGTGCCTCCTGGCTTGAGGGATCACTGCTCAGCTCCCACACCCTCTTACACCCATCTTCCAACCCAGAACATCCCCATCCAATCGTCCAATTCCCACAGCCCTCTCAATCCTCACTCAAAGTTCCTACTCCTCCCCCATTCTACCGCCTAATCCCCAAGCCCCTGTTTTCCTAAGATCCATTTTCCAAGTTCAATTTGTACTTTTCCACATTGAATTTCATCTGCCAATCCAATGCCCAGTCTCTTAAACGCAGAAGATCCCTCTGCAATTCCTCATAATCCACTACTGTTCTAACAACTTTGAGTAGTTTTTTGTCATCTGAAAATGTGGTCATCTCACTCACTGTTCCCTTTTCCAGATCATTTATGAATGTTAAACAGCACAGGTCCCAGTACTGATCCCTATGGTAATCCCCTAACAATCTTCCTGCATTGGGAAAACTGAGCATTTAGCCCTGCCCTCTCTTTCTGGCCTTCTAACAAGTTCACAGTCCACATTAGGTCACTGCCTGCTATCCCATGAGTTTGGAAGAGGTCTCTCATGGGGGACTTTATGCATAAACCTCCATTCTGAAAGTTCCTGTGGACATTCCTACCTACTGTTTTGTGGAAGAAATGTTTTAAAATACCACATTGAAGTATGGAAAGATTAGCAAAGGAAATAACAAAGCAAGTATCACGAGTTCCAGTAAAACTTCTTAGCATTTTAGGCCAGGGCAAGGCCTAAACAGAAGCGCAGTTCAGAGAAGGCCCCAGGGAGGATGCAGGCCTTGAGGACTTCTCTCTCTGCTCTCACTCTGAGCCACAACACAACTTCCCCAATAGTCTTGAGAAGATGAGGGCACCCCTTTTCCTCCCTCTCAGGATGGGAAGATGAAGGCTGCCCCTCCCCTCCACTATTATTTATACATTTTTATATTCTGCGACATGCAAACATAAATCTGTTCACTGCAGATTACAATCATAACATTCATAAAATCATGTTTACATAATTTGAAATAAAACATAAACATAACAACAATAAAACATAAAAGCATGCAAATCAACAGAGTCATTTAAAAAGAAGCCAGGATCCGACATGGAAGAACTAGGAGAAATCTTGCCCAAACATTGATCTGCTTCCTTTCTCAAGTAACTGGGAAGAGCTTTCCTTAATCACGGGCCACTACGTGAAGAGACCTCGCTCTTCTCACTCGAAGCCTGTAACTGCATAAAGAAGGCAGAGCAAGTTTATTTTATCCAGCAGAGGCAACATCCTCCCCAGGACAGAGCTGGCCAGAAACTTTGGGGGACCTTGGCCATAGACCACCTTATATACATACAAGTGAATTTTCAAAGGAGTTACATGCGTAAATGTAACTACTATTGTAGCAATTTTCAAAAGCCATTTAAGCGTGTAAAGTGAACTTATGCGAGCAAATCCTAGAGACAATTCAATGGCATATAATGTAACAATTTTCAAAACCCTGCTTACACGGGTAAAGTGCTTCTACACATGTAAATCCTAGTTTTACATGTGTAAATGATTTTGAAAACTAGGCCCTAAAGCAAGAATTTTAAATTGTACTCAAAATCGTATCGGTCGCCAGTGCAACTCTTAACGTGGGAGAAATCTGATCCCTAGCTTTTGCCCCAGTAATGAAACTGTGGAAAGAGCAGGGCTGCCTGAGTCCCTCCCCATCCCGGCATGGGAAGATGAGAGCTGCGGTTTGCAGAGGATATTCTGGGGAGTGCTAATAATTTTGATTCTCTTCATGTCTTTGTATTTTTACCCCAGAGAATAAATCTTTATGACCTCTTGTTAGCTTTGCTATCCAGGAAGAAATGTTATTCCTAGCTGAGGAATTTGCATTATTCAGCAAGGGACCAAGATTTCCTGTGTAGGCACAATTTGGTCTAAGTACACGGCGTCATCCTTCTTACACGGACTCTCAGGCAGCTGAACCTAAAGAGGCTGCTTCAGACCTCCCATTACAGGCATAGAAGACATTTCCCTGCATTCAGTGGGGTAAAATAGAACTGGATCAGCCTGTTTAGCCTGACATAGGCAAGGTGACCTTACTCTCACTGCCAGAGCTTCCTGTCTACCCTGAGAGGACTTTCTGCACCCTCCCTCACACCCCCAGAGCTCTCTCCCTCCCTCTCCCTCCCTCTCCCTCCCTCACATCCCCAGAGCTCTCTCCCTCCCTCACAGCCCCAGAGCTCTCAGTCCTATGGGAGGGCTCTCTCCCTCCCTCTCCCTCCCTCACACCCCCAGAGCTCTCTCCCTCCCTCTCCCTCCCTCACACCCCCAGAGCTCTCAGTCCTGTGGGAGGGCTCTCTCCCTCCCTCTCCCTCCCTCTCCCTCCCTCTCCCTCCCTCACACCCCCAGAGCTCTTAGTCCTGTAGAAGGGCTCTCTCCCTCCCTCTCCCTCCCTCACACCCCCAGAGCTCTCGGTCCTGTAGAAGGGCTCTCTCCCTCCCTCTCCCTCCCTCTCCCTCCCTCCCTCACACCCCCAGAGCTCTCGGTCCTGTAGAAGGGCTCTCTCCCTCCCTCACACCCCCAGAGCTCTCGGTCCTGTAGAAGGGCTCTCTCCCTCCCTCACACCCCCCAGAGCTCTCGGTCCTGTAGAAGGGCTCTCTCCCTCCCTCTCCCTCCCTCCCTCACACCCCCAGAGCTCTCGGTCCTGTAGAAGGGCTCTTTCCCTCCCTCTCCCTCCCTCCCTCACACCCCCAGAGCTCTCGGTCCTGTGGGAGGGCTCTCTCCCTCCCTCACATCCACTGTGTAGCTGATCATCTCTGTGCTTCTGTTTCCCTGAGTAGTTTTAAACAATTAAGAGTGAGAGAATAGTTTTCCTCTCTGTTTCACACAGCAACTAAATTATTTACAATACAAAGACTGTTAGAAAAGATTCCCTGAAGCAGCAGCTGCTGGAAAGTAGGAGGGAACAGGGAGGCACAGAGCTGAGTGTAAGTGTTGCATCTATGTGATGTTGTGTTTGTAAGTCAGCGCCATGCATGATTGTCAGTGTGTGTAGGTACATGTGCCTGTGTGTCTGTGTCTACCTCTACATATGTGTGTGCAAGGTGTGTGAGGTGCATGCATGTTGTGTTTGTAAGTCAGCGCCATGCATGATTGTCAGTGTGTGTAGGTACATGTGCCTGTGTGTCTGTGTCTATGTGTGTGCAAGGTGTGTGAGGTGCATGCATGTGTGTTTCTAAGTCAGCACCATGCATCATTGTCAGTGTGTGTAGGTACATGTGCCTGTGTGTCTGTGTCTATGTCTACCTCTACATATGTGTGTGCAAGGTGTGTGAGGTGCATGTGTGTTTGTAAGTCAGCACCATGCATGATTGTCAGTGTGGGTAGGTACATGTGCCTATGTGTCTGTGTCTACCTCTACATATGTGTGTGCAAGGTGTGTGAGGTGCATGCATGTTGTGTTTGTAAGTCAGCGCCATGCATGATTGTCAGTGTGTGTAGGTACATGTGCCTGTGTGTCTGTGTCTATGTGTGTGCAAGGTGTGTGAGGTGCATGCATGTGTGTTTCTAAGTCAGCACCATGCATCATTGTCAGTGTGTGTAGGTACATGTGCCTCTGTGTCTGTGTCTATGTCTACCTCTACATATGTGTGTGCAAGGTGTGTGAGGTGCATGCATGTGTGTTTGTAAGTCAGCGCCATGCATGATTGTCAGTGTGGATAGGTACATGTGCCTATGTGTCTGTGTCTATGTCTACCTCTACACACGTGTGTGCAAGGTGTGGGAGGTGCATGCATGTGTGGAGTGTGCTTTCATGGGTGATGACTGAGACATGCGGGAGGAGTGTGGAGCTATCTCCCTCATTCAGGCTCTCTCATTTGAAGGTTTTGATGGCTGTTAAGGTTAGAAACTTGTGAAACTGCTGCATTAGCATTTTATTTATTTATTTAAAAACTCTTCTATACCGTCCTTAAGTTGGATAACCATCACAACGGTTTACATATAGGCACGATAAAATTATTAGTGGTATAGATTACAAATTAATCATGTGCCATCATAGTACAGTAACAGTAAAGTACAATAAGCTATTTGTTTAAGTTAAGCTAATCAGTTTGGTATGACATTTTATCAGCAGTACAAAATTAACTTTAACGTGTGTTTGTTTGGTGCGTCCATGTTAATCAATTGGTTTTCTCCTTCTCTTTGTCTTTATCGAAAGCTTGTTTATAGAGCCAGGTTTTCAGGTTAGATTTAAAGATTTTCAAATTTCTCTGGAGCCTTAATTCGAGAGGCATGGAGTTCCATAGCACAGGGCCAGCCAGTGACAGTGCTCACTCCCTTAGCTGAGTGAGATGTGCTGATGTAACAGAAGGAACAGTTAGTAGAGCTTTATTAGCAGATCTCAGGTTTCTGTGTGGTACATGTACACGCAGTGCTCTCTCCCTTACCTGAGTGAGATGTGCTGATGTAACAGAAGGAACAGTTAGTAGAGCTTTATTAGCAGATCTCAGGTTTCTGTGTGGTACATGTACACGCAGTGCTCTCTCCCTTACCTGAGTGAGATGTGCTGATGTAACAGAAGGAACAGTTAGTAGAGCTTTATTAGCAGACCTCAGGTTTCTGTGTGGTACGTGTACACGCAGTGCTCTCTCCCTTACCTGAGTGAGATGTGCTGATGTGACAGAAGGAACAGTTAGTAGAGCTTTATTAGCAGATCTCAGGTTTCTTTGTGGTACGTGTACACGCAGTGCTCTCTCCCTTACCTGAGTGAGATGTGCTGATGTAACAGAAGGAACAGTTAGTAGAGCTTTATTAGCTGATCTCAGGTTTCTGTGTGGTACATGTACACGCAGTGCTCTCTCCCTTACCTGAGTGAGATGTGCTGATGTAACAGAAGGAACAGTTAGTAGAGCTTTATTAGCTGATCTCAGGTTTCTGTGTGGTACATGTACACACAGTGCTCTCTCCCTTACCTGAGTGAGATGTGCTGATGTAACAGAAGGAACAGTTAGTAGAGCTTTATTAGCTGATCTCAGGTTTCTGTGTGGTACATGTACACGCAGTGCTCTCTCCCTTACCTGAGTGAGATGTGCTGATGTAACAGAAGGAACAGTTAGTAGAGCTTTATTAGCAGATCTCAGGTTTCTGTGTGGTACATGTACACGCAGTGCTCTCTCCCTTACCTGAGTGAGATGTGCTGATGTAACAGAAGGAACAGTTAGTAGAGCTTTATTAGCAGATCTCAGGTTTCTGTGTGGTACATGTACGCGCAGTGCTCTCTCCCTAACCTGAGTGAGATGTGCTGATGTAACAGAAGGAACAGTTAGTAGAGCTTTATTAGCAGATCTCAGGTTTCTGTGTGGTGCATGTACGCGCAGTGCTCTCTCCCTTACCTGAGTGAGATGTGCTGATGTAACAGAAGGAACAGTTAGTAGAGCTTTATTAGCAGATCTCAGGTTTCTGAGTGGTACATGTACGCGCAGTGCTCTCTCCCTTACCTGAGTGAGGCGAGCTGGTTTGACAGAGGGGACAGTTAGTAGAGCCTTATTAGCAGATCTTAGATTTCTGTGTGGGACATGTACGTGCAGTGCTCTCTCCCTTACCTGAGTGAGGCGTGCTTAAGAAACATAAGAAGAAACATAAGAAAATGCCATACTGGGTCAGACCAAGGGTCCATCAAGCCCAGCATCCTGTTTCCAACAGTGGCCAATCCAGGCCATAAGAACCTGGCAAGTACCCAAAAAACTAAGTCTATTCCATGTTACCATTGCTAATGGCAGTGGCTATTCTCTAAGTGAACTTAATAGCAGGTAATGGACTTCTCCTCCAAGAACTTATCCAATCCTTTTTTAAACACAGCTATACTAACTGCACTAACCACATCCTCTGGCAACAAATTCCAGAGTTTAATTGTGCGTTGAGTAAAAAAGAACTTTCTCCGATTAGTTTTAAATGTGCCCCATGCTAACTTCATGGAATGCCCCCTAGTCTTTCTACTATCTGAAAGAGTAAATAACCGATTCACATCTACCCGTTCTAGACCTCTCATGATTTTAAACACCTCTATCATATCCCCCCTCAGTCGTCTCTTCTCCAAGCTGAAAAGTCCTAACCTCTTTAGTCTTTCCTCATAGGTAAGTTGTTCCATTCCCCTTATCATTTTGGTAGCCCTTCTCTGTACCTTCTCCATCGCAATTATATCTTTTTTGAAATGCGGCGACCAGAATTGTACACAGTATTCAAAGTGCGGTCTCACCATGGAGCGATATAGAGACATTATGACATTTTCCGTTTTATTCACCATTCCCTTTCTAATAATTCCCAACATTCTGTT
Organism: Rhinatrema bivittatum; assembly: GCF_901001135.1. NCBI lineage: Eukaryota > Metazoa > Chordata > Amphibia > Gymnophiona > Rhinatrematidae > Rhinatrema > Rhinatrema bivittatum. Next base: position 58,291,576 of record NC_042632.1, on the reverse strand, counting down.
TGCTTTTTTGACTGCCGCAGCACACTGAACCGACGATTTCAATGTGTTATCCACTATGACACCTAGATCTCTTTCTTGGGTTGTAGCTCCTAATATGGAACCCAACATTGTGTAACTATAGCATGGGTTATTTTTCCCTATATGCATCACCTTGCACTTATCCACATTAAATTTCATCTGCCATTTGGAAGCCCAATTTTCCAGTCTCACTAGGTCTTCCTGCAATTTATCACAATCTGCTTGTGATTTAACTACTCTGAACAATTTTGTGTCATCTGCAAATTTGATTATCTCACTCGTCGTATTTCTTTCCAGATCATTTATAAATATATTGAAAAGTAAGGGTCCCAATACAGATCCCTGAGGCACTCCACTGTCCACTCCCTTCCACTGAGAAAATTGCCCATTCAATCCTACTCTCTGTTTCCTGTCTTTTAGCCAGTTTGCAATCCACGAAAGGACATCACCACCTATCCCATGACTTTTTACTTTTCCTAGAAGCCTCTCATGAGGAACTTTGTCAAACGCCTTCTGAAAATCCAAGTATACTATATCTACCGGTTCACCTTTATCCACATGTTTATTAACTCCTTCAAAAAAGTGAAGCAGATTTGTGCTGATGTAACAGAAGGAACAGTTAGTAGAGCCTTATTCGCAGATCTCAGGTTTCTGTGTGGGACATGTACGCGCAGTGCTCTCTCCCTTACCTGAGTGAGGCGAGCTGATGTAATAGAAGGAACAGTTAGTAGAGCTTTATTAGCAGATCTAAGGTTTCTGTGTGGTAGGAATAGTGCAGCATGAGACCTTGGAAAGGTAAAAAGGATCACATTTTACACCGAGTTCTCTATGTCAAATTAAGTTTCTTCTGCGCATTGCCTGCAACTCCCTGCAGCCCTTTCTGGAGTGGATGTGGAAGACGTGGTCCCAGCTTTACAGAGTCCTTTGCCGGGGGTGGCAGAGGATCCTGTTAAAGGCCTTTCGGAAGTCCCTGTTGAAGACAGTGTAGATAATGGGGTTCAGGCTGCTGTTGCAATAACCCACCCAGAAGAAAAAGTTGAAGAGCGGCTTTGAGACGTTACAGCTTTCCCTACACACTGAATCCAGGCTGTATGTGAAAAAGAAGGGAAACCAGCAGATGATAAACCCCCCAATCACCACGGCCAGGACAAATGTGAATCTCTTCTCCCTGATCTGGGCCAGCCTTGTCTTAGATAAAGAAATGGACTGCTCTCTCCTCTGCTCTCCAGCTCGCCTGCTCAGCACCCAAAACAGCCTCTTCCTGTCCCCTTTGCACTCCTCAGGTCTCCTCTGCCCAGACACTTGTGGTGGCCTTGGCTGCTGATTTGAACAGGTACTGTCCTCCAGATCAGTATCTCCCTGTTCTCCCTGGGGTTGGTTGCTGTTGGAGTTGTGACTGCTTGCTAACTGAGTGTTATGTCTGCTGTTGGCCCAGCAGGACCCAGACCGGTGGGAATGCCCAGCTGTTGAGTTTTTCGCAGCAAAGACTACAGATGTCTTTTGCTTGGCTACCTGGTAGATCCTACAGTAGACCAAGATCATGATCATGCATGGAGCAAAGAAGGATATGGTGCAAGAGGCCAGCACATACCAAGTGTCGTCATTCAGCAGACACTCCCAGTCCCGGTGCGTGGAAGTAACCAAAGGTGGAAAGGAGATGATAGCTGATAATACCCAGATAGTGGCAATCATACTTTTGATCCGTTTGCGAGTCCTCTGGAGGCTGTAAGTGATAGCCTTGGTCACTGACCAGTACCTGTCTAAGCTGATAGCACAGAGGTGGACAATGGAAGACGTACAGAAGAGAATATCCAAAGCCAGGTACAAGCTGCACCAGATGCTGCCAAAGTGCCAATACCCCATAACTTCATTTGCAAGGGAAAAAGGGATGATCAAGGTACTCACTAAGATGTCTGCTGATGCCAGAGACACCAAGAAGAGGTTCTGTGGTGCTCGGAGAGCTTGACTTGTGCAAATTGCAAGCACCACTAAAGCATTGCCAATGACTGAAGACAGGATGATGGTGAGGACTGCGAGGATGATGAGCGCTGACTCCGCAGCGGTGTACGGGAGGCTCCAGGCTTCTTTACTGCTGTAATTGTGGGAAGTATTCAGCATAGGGTCAGGAATCAGACTGACTTCTTCCATCCCAGTTCGGATCCTGCACACAGCTAGCTCAGCACAAGGTAATCCATGGAGCACTCAGAGGATCCCCCATATCAGGGGCAAACAAGCTAAGGCTCCAGATTTCTCATTTCAGAAAAGCAAAGAAGAACATTCCAGAGTTCTTTAAAAAAAAATAAAATGTACAGATGTGAGAGTTAAAACCAAAGTGAAGTCTCTGTTTGTGGAAAGAACAAGGATCAGGGGCCCTTGAGCTGTGATCAATGGAGATTTCCTCACTGAGTGTCTCCGAGCTGTGATCAATGGAGATTTCCTCAATGAGTGTCCCCGAGCTGTGATCAATGGAGATTTCCTCACTGAGTGTCTCCGAGCTGTGATCAATGGAGATTTCCTCAATGAGTGTCTCCGAGCTGTGATCAATGGAGATTTCCTCACTGAGTGTCTCCGAGCTGTGATCAATGGAGATTTCCTCAATGAGTGTCCCGGAGCTGTGATCAGTGGAGATTTCCTCACTGAGTGTCCCGGAGCTGTGATCAGTGGAGATTTCCTCACTGAGTGTCCCCGAGCTGTGATCAATGGAGATTTCCTCACTGAGTGTCTCCGAGCTGTGATCAATGGAGATTTCCTCAATGAGTGTCCCGGAGCTGTGATCAGTGGAGATTTCCTCACTGAGTGTCCCCGAGCTGTGATCAGTGGAGTTCTCCTCACTGAGAGTCCCGGAGCTGTGATTAATGATCTCCTCCGCATGGATCCTAGTGCTGTGACAGGTAGGTCCCTGGAGCTTAGACAACTATGTCCTCAGCGAGGAGCCCAGGGCTGTGACAAGTGCGTCTCTCCTCACTGGGGTCCTAGAGCAAATGGTGTTCTTGTCAGAGAGAGCTCTCTTACTGTCTCCTCAGGAAGGATGAGCGATCACAGAGTGGTGCCTGGATAGTATTAACTTCACAGGAAGAGTGGAGACAGGCATTACAGTTTCTCCCCTGCTGTAGTTCTCGCTCAGTTTCTGCTGTTTTGATCCTCTGTATGTGCTGTGCAGAGTGAGTCGGAAGGCAGTCAGTGCCTCGATCTTGCCCTCTGTACTGACACAAAGCTGCTCCCCTGTCCAAGAGCTCTTCCCACAGCAGGGGAGGGGAGGGGGGACATGACGAAGAGAAATCCAAATACCTCAGGGCCAAATAATAATAGAAGCTTTTATTTCACTCTTAAGCGACATCTCACTATAGTTAGACATCCCGTGACTGCACAACCTTAGACAGCAGCCAAATCTGAAATATAGAGCCATGCACTCCCCCCCCCCGCAATAACATGCAAAGGCTTCCCACATCAGCAGTGCACTAACTGGGCTGGAGGAAATAGTCAAGCAAAGCAAATGAGAATATAGGGGGTAATTTTCAAAAGCAGTTACATGCGTAAATGTAGCTACTATTGTAGCAATTTTCAAAAGCCATTTACTCAAGTAAAGTGCACTTATGTGAGTAAATCCTATAGACAAGTCAATGGCATATATTGTAGCAATTTTCAAAAACCCACTTACTCAAGTAAAGTGAATTTACTCCAGTAAACCTGGTTTTTACTGGAGTAAATGCTTTTTAAAATCAGGCCCATAGTGTCTGTCTGTCTGTCTGTCCACTGGAGGGGGAGGCAGGTTATAAAGTGTCTATGAGTCTGTCTGCCAGCCAGGGGAGAGGAGGCAGACTGAAAGATCAAATCCTGCTGACGCACCCTGGGCGAGTCTCTTCACTTTCCAGTGCCTCAGGTACAAACCTAGCTCCTATTTACTTAGCATTTTTCTCATGGACACAGAGTGGGAGAAATCCTTTAGTAAATACTGGAAGCTGAAGTGCTTCTTAAAATCCAGCAGTAAAATATATCGGGGGGGGGACGGGGGACGGGGGGGACGAATGTTCTCTGTGGGGCTATCAAATTAATGGAATCAATTACCGGGGAGTTGAGGTTAGAGCAAGATTATTTACATTTTCATAACAGCTAAAAACATGGCTTTTCCCTGGCTAGTGGGATATTGGTTATAGAAATGCATGCAATATTCTGCTTTCATGCTTCATGTTATTGTAATATGATGTAATTTAAGAAATTAACAAAGGTGCATTTATCTCATCAAATGAGAATCTGAGTTATCAGTGATAATTTTTTAAAATGAGCCTATGGTGTTTATGTTTCATGTTCTGTTGGTTTTTTTAGTGAGTTCCAGTTGTGTTTTTTTGATGTCTTATTAGTTGATTATGATTTCATGTTCCTATATCTTTATGGTCTATGATTTCATGTTTTATGTTTTTATGGATGTTTTATTACAGACATGCTGATAGGCAGTATAGAAATGTTTTAAATAAATGCATAAATGTAATGTTTTTATGTATTGTACATCGCTTTGATTGACCTAAGTGCCTTAGGTTGGTGCTTCTTCAATCCAGTCCCCCGAGACACACCCAGCCAGTCAGATTTTCAGGATATTCGCAATGAATATGCATGAGATAGATTTGCATGTATTGCCTCCATAGCAAGCAAATGTTATCTCATGCATATTCATTGCGAATATCCTGAAACTGTGTCTCAAGGATGGGTTTAAGAACCTGTGCCTTAAATCAGAGATTCCCAAAACAGTCCTGGAGGCACACCTAACCAGCCTGGTTTGACAGGTATTTACATGCAATGGAGGCAGGGCATGCAAATACATCTCAGGAATATTCAATGTGGATATCTTGTGGCACTCGAGGACTGGAGCTGCCTACCCCTGTTCTAGTGCAGTGTTTCCCAGCCTGCTCCTGGAGGCACACCTAACCAGCCTGGTTTGTAGGATATGCATAATAAATATGCATGAGATAGATCTGCATACAAAACAGACACAGTAAGGTCCATATTCAAATGCCATTTAGATGAATAATGGAATAATTATCCATCTAAGTGGCTTAACTGGCTTATTCATCCCGTAACTAGTTTTCTTGCTAGAATTTAGCCGGATAAGTAGGGGGTGTTCTGAGTTAATTCTGGTTGAGCCATAGGTCTGTCTTAAAGCTAGTTGGGTATATTCAGCGGTTATGTATAGCTAGCTAACTAGCACAGTGGCTGAAAATGGACCCCAGTGTATTTAAATCTACTTCATACACAGTCATTATGGCTAGCCTAAAAACTGGACTGATTAAGTGTGCATTCAGGAGAGGCTTTAGAAATGGTGTAGTAAGAAAACCCTGTCCTCAGACAGACTCTGGTGTGATTACTCACCTAAAAAAGAGACTGAGACGCCTCTACAGAAGGATGGGGACCCCTAGCTGGATCCCCTTATGAGGAATAGTAATCTATAATTTTTATCTTTACTTGTACAGCTATAATATTTCTATGTGCTTTTAATTAATTTTAGCTGTCATCTTTTATTGAATTGTTTTACTGTATTATCTCTAATTTGTATATTGTAAACCGCTGTGAAGGCTAACGCCAATACGGCGGTATAAAAAATCTAATAAACTATAAACTATACATTGTATAAACAAGACAAGTTATTTGGTATTTTCTTCCTGGGCTGTTTTATACAAAGCAAACACTCGGTACTGACAGGATGACTCCGTCTGCCGACTGGCAGCCCCCTATAAACAAAAGAAAGTGCCAGGCACCCTGTCAATGTTTGCACAACAGCTGCAAATCCACTTTTGTCCCTCCTCACTCATTCTCAGGGTCATTTCCACTATCATCACATAAGCCCCTTCAGAACAATTATTGTCAGACTGTCACCCATTCATACACAGCCACAGTCTCTCTCTGTACCAGGAAAGAACATACGAGTCTCTCACTTAATCACACACAGCCACAGTCTCTCTCTGTACCAGGAAGGAACTTTCATGTCTGTCACCCATTCACACACAGCCACAGTCTCTCTCTGTACAAGGAGGAACTTTCATGTCTGTCACTCATTCACATACAGCCACAGACTCTCTCTGTACAAGGAGGAACTTAAATGTCTGTCACCCATTCACACACAGCCACTGTTTCTCTCTGAACCAGGAAGGAACTTACAGGTCTGTTACCCATTCACACACAGCCACAGTCTCTCTCTGTACAAGGAGGAACTTAAATGTCTGTCACCCATTCACACACAGCCACTGTTTCTCTCTGTACCAGGAAGGAACTTACAGGTCTGTCACCTATTCACACACAGCCACTGTCTCTCTCTGTCCCAGGAAGGAACTTACAGGTCTGTCACCCATTCACACACAGCCACTGTCTCTCTCTGTACCAGGAAGGAACTTACAGGTCTGTCACCCATTCACACACAGCCACTGTTTCTCTCTGTACCAGGAAGGAACTTACAGGTCTGTCACCTATTCACACACAGCCACTGTCTCTCTCTGTACCAGGAAGGAACTTACAGGTCTGTCACCCATTCACACACAGCCACTGTCTCTCTCTGTACCAGGAAGGAACCTACAGGTCTGTCACCCATTCACACACAGCCACTGTTTCTCTCTGTACCAGGAAGGAACTTACAGGTCTGTCACCCATTCACACACAGCCACTGTCTCTCTCTGTACCAGGAAGGAACTTACAGGTCTGTCACCCATTCACACACAGCCACTGTTTCTCTCTGTACCAGGAAGGAACTTACAGGTCTGTCACCCATTCACACACAGCCACTGTCTCTCTCTGTACCAGGAAGGAACTTACAGGTCTGTCACCCATTCACACACAGCCACTGTTTCTCTCTGTACCAGGAAGGAACTTACAGGTCTGTCACCCATTCACACACAGCCACTGTTTCTCTCTGTACCAGGAAGGAACCTACAGGTCTGTCACCCATTCACACACAGCCACTGTTTCTCTCTGTACCAGGAAGGAACTTACAGGTCTGTCACCCATTCACACACAGCCACTGTTTCTCTCTGTACCAGGAAGGAACTTACAGGTCTGTCACCCATTCACACACAGCCACTGTTTCTCTCTGTACCAGGAAGGAACTTACAGGTCTGTCACCCATTCACACACAGCCACTGTCTCTCTCTGTACCAGGAAGGAACTTACAGGTCTGTCACCCATTCACACACAGCCACTGTTTCTCTCTGTACCAGGAAGGAACTTACAGGTCTGTCACCCATTCACACACAGCCACTGTTTCTCTCTGTACCAGGAAGGAACTTACAGGTCTGTCACCCATTCACACACAGCCACTGTTTCTCTCTGTACCAGGAAGGAACTTACAGGTCTGTCACCCATTCACACACAGCCACTGTTTCTCTCTGTACCAGGAAGGAACTTACAGGTCTGTCACCCATTCACACACAGCCACTGTTTCTCTCTGTACCAGGAAGGAACTTACAGGTCTGTCACCCATTCACACACAGCCACTGTTTCTCTCTGTACCAGGAAGGAACTTACAGGTCTGTCACCCATTCACACACAGCCACTGTTTCTCTCTGTACCAGGAAGGAACTTACAGGTCTGTCACCCATTCACACACAGCCACTGTCTCTCTCTGTACCAGGAAGGAACTTACAGGTCTGTCACCCATTCACACACAGCCACTGTTTCTCTTTATAACAGGAAAGAACTTTCATGTCTGTCTCCCATTCACACACAGCCACTGTTTCTCTCTGTACCAGGAAGGAACCTACAGGTCTGTCACCCATTCACACACAGCCACCGTCTCTCTCTCTCTCTCTCTCTCTCTTACATTTCTGGGTTGTTGGTTTCCTTTTTTTGGCTTGGAAGTTTCTTCCTGCACCTTTCATCTTCCAGCTCAATCCCCTATTAGGCAACAATGTCATGAGCCTTCACTTGCAACTCTGTGGGATTTTCCCCACTACCCCTTCCCTCCAGCCTTGCAACACATACACCTAGCCGCCATTACAATGTCAGCCCTTGGCCAGGAACTACAGCCACGGTTCCCTCTGGAGGCCAATATTCAGTGCTATTTATCCGGCTAAGAGGCAGCGGCTGAATATCAGGCAGTGATCAGCAGCTGCCACTTAGCTGAATAAGTTTTATCTGGATAACTAGTCATTTATTAATTCTGCTGACTATCCCTGGTAAATTAGCTGGATATGACTTATCTGGCTAATTAGTAATTTATTCATTCTGCTGAATATTCCTGGAAAGTTAGCCAAATAAGTCTTATTTAGACATTTTATATACCATTGTTCCATGTAATGATCACAATAGTTTACAAAAATAACTTTCATAACTAAAACCAGAACATAATGTAGGATTACAAAGGTAGTATTCATAAAGAGGCATTCACATCTATCAAGTGAAATTATCCAATACATGTTAACTAACTAAAGATCTAGGACATATGGTGTGAAGTGAGAAGATAAATTAAAAATATCAAATTTCACATAGTGTGAACGCTGAGTTTTACAATCTTTCATTAATTTTGTTCCTCATGCATCAATTAGTATCTCTTGTCCTTCTTTTTATAGTAGATCTCTATTTTCTGATATTTTAAGTTAGGTTAGGTTGTATGCATTATCTGGCTAACTAGTGATTTATTCATTTTGCTGAATATTCCTGGTAAGTTAACTGGATAAATCTTATCTGGCTAACTTACAGTCTGGTACAGTAAAGTGTATTCAGCGGAGCGCACTGTTTTACCTGCGGTTGGATGTGCGTCCACAATAAGGGGTTTAGCACATCCAAAACATGTATCCAAACCTTCCTGAAACTAATAGTGCTTATCACCTGCAAATGCATGTTAATGAGGCTATTAGTCATTCGCCCAGGATGCAGAAAAAAAAAGTGCACCCGATCCACACATTTTATGCTCAGAAATTAGCAGATAATACCACTTTTCTGTACATCCTCCAACTTAATATTGTGGTAATATTAAGTTGGAGGAACCAATAGGTTAAAAAAACATTTTTAAATTAAAAAACAAATGTGCCAGCAGGTCAGGATAGGAAAATGCACAGGTTAGAAAAACAGTTGTTCATAAAATTGAGTGTCTGTTTTCCAAACCCGTTGTCAGCCAGCTCTCCTGGGCTTCCACTTTTAAAGAGGCACTAGGGGCGCACTATTGTCCCTAGCCAGGGGTGGATTGGCCTATCGGGGGATCGGGCATCCCCCGGTGGGCCGGTCGCACTAGTCACGTGGTCTGCCGAGCGTGGCTGTGACAGAGCCGCACTCGGCAGACCACGTGGTATCTCCTGGGCCGGCCTGGGTGGCGAATCCCCGGGCCGGTCTTCATCGGGAATCCACCGCTGTCCCTAACACCTCCTTTTTAGCATGACCCCTTGTTTAAATACAGTATCACACACCCAGGAGAGGTGGCTGGGTGCATGTTAGGAAAGCAGGCGCTCAAATCTGAGCACCTGTTTTCCCGCACACTTTACTGTATCGGCTTGAGAGACGTTCAGTTTTAAATATCTGCCTCTATATGTGCATCCTGAGTTTGCCCACTAGATGTCCCCATTGTACGTTTTCAATCTTGGTACATTTTACATTTATAAGATCACCTTAAACAATGTCTCAAAGTGATTTACGGCAAAGTATTAAAAATACACCATCACTCACATTCCCCATTTTATTCATGGGTGGCTTGAGTGTTATGATCTTGGACAAAGAGCCAAGATTAATATCGGTACCCACTGGAAACCTGCATAGACCCTTACTGTTGAGTCTATACCTCTAGTGCTTGCAGAACAAGCAAGGAGCTAGCTGCACACACACTCAGGGAGCTGCATATGGGAGCCCAGGGAAATGGTAGTTACTAGTTCAGATTATAATTTATTTTGAAATAATTATTATTATATACTTATCAGAATATGTTAATTCTGCAAGAAGCTGCTTGATGCTTTGGCATCCGGGAGTCCTAGTTTATTTGCACACCAAGTCCCGGTCAGAGTTGCATTGACCAATGCTTCCTTTCAGCACTGCCAGTTGGACATTGCTTTCTATTAATGCTTCATTCTCTTCTGCCAATCATGCCAATACCACTCCCTACCAAACCAGCTCCAATTGTGACTGCTGACCACTAAAACTTTCCAATTTGAATAAACTCGTTTGTGAAGTAGGAAAAAATGGAAGTTTTAAAGAAAAAAAATTGGAATAATAATTATTAAAAGAAAAATGTTCTTTATTTGTCTTGTACAGGGAAGAATGAGAGGCACAGCAAAGCTTCCCCAACAGTGCAAAGTTTGGCAGTGAAAACAACATTCACGTATTTCCACCAAAAATCTTCTAGACAGCACCATTAGTTTTCACCTATTATAGACCACTCTGCAAGAGGCCCCAGCAGTGTGTACAGAGCCTGAAAGGAGGAAAAGAAGAGGAAGTCATCACCCACAGGCTGAATCCATCTCTGCGGACCAAAGTGAAAACAAAGTTTGACCCTAGCAGTGACTACAGTCGTGTGGCAATCTGAGAAGTAAACGTGCCCAGCCTGTCCAAGGAAGAGATGCCAGGGGTGGCTTTCATGGGAGGAGATTTCTCGGGGTTAGAGTCCTGCCGCTTCTCGGAGCAGCACAGAGTGGCACGACTGATCAGGCCATCCATTGGTTTTAAGGAGTGCATCCAAATAGGCAGGAAGTCCCAAGACCGCAGCCATTTGGGCAAGTAGCTAGGAGCTCGCATCTGCAGGATATTCACTGTGAAGATGAAGAAGGCAACAGCCATGAAGGGGGCCCCGATGGCCACCATTACTTGCCAACCTGCCATGGACACCCCAAAGACAAGCGATGGCAGTAGGAGGAAGCAGAGGACGAGGTAGAGCACTGCGAACCAGCGATACTTTGCTGTGCGCTTCCCAAGGGCCTTGGCCATGGAAATGGGAAGGCGGGTGAAAGGAAATGGATACCAGAGGAGAATGCCAGATATATTAAAGAAGAAATGACACAGGGCAATCTGTAAAAAGAAAGCCACAGGAAAGAATAATGAACAATGTGCATTAGGGCCTCATCAGGCTTCTGTCACATACAAGTTACTCACTTTCTGAATATTTGTAACCTTACCTGGAAAGCACTTGCCAGTTTATCACCTGGGCTGGCCAGAGCTGCCAAGATTGCTGTTGTGGTTGTGCCAATATTAGAACCAAGAGTTAGTGGGTAAGCTCGCTCAATGCTGATGACCCCAATGCCTACAAGGGGAGGAGAGCAGGCAGGAAGAAAGGGAAATAATTAGAACAGGGGTAGGAGAGGAAAAAAGGAGTGATGGAGACTGTAATTATATTGTACAACGTCAAAGGCTTTCAGGTTCCATGCCCTGTCACCTACTGCTTTACTGACCAAGAAAGAGTAAGGGGCAAGAAGAGAAAGGCAGACACATGGCTGAAAGCTCAAATGATCTGTATGACAGAGCTCAAGAATTCAATGGTCTCGGAATCTGCAAACATGAGGCTCTCAGGCATTATAATTCCTCTGAAAGGACTTTATGTTTGAGCATTTAACTCACCAGTGCTTCCCCAATTCTATCAAATCACACAAATATATCTCAGGAGGCCATAGGCTCATTCCTAGATCAAGAGAAAAGCTTGAAGATGCCATGGAATTTGTAGCATGAGATATCTGTGCAATGTGCTGCTTTCTGTTCCATGGGACAGCCATGGGATTCAACAGTATTTACAGAATGATGTAACTGTGGGATGTTAGTATTTATTGCATGCGATATCTGTTTATTTAAGTGACCGCTGTCTATGGTTCATTAGACAGGAGCTATTGCTAAAATGTGGACTTTCCAGCACAGGGAGTTCAGGGGAAGTTCAGGAGATGTGAGTGAAGGAGAGATGAAAACAGAGAATTCCTTCCCCTATGAGGATGGGCTTGAAAGAAGATTCCACAAGCATTGAAGGGGAGTTTGTTGGAGCTGATTGTAGAAGTGTTAGGTTGAGACTCTTAGGAACCAGAAGTCAGCAGACTGAGTTTGAGGCTTGCAGCCTTGGTGAGTGCTCAGAGAAGTTCTGGATAGGGCCAGTTCTAGGCCAAATGGTGACCTAAGCAAAAATTGATTGCCTGCCAACTCTTCATTCTTCTTGGACCTCCAGGCCAGCATTATGGGTGATGCCAGCAGCGCCCAGAGTATCCTACCCAAAGGACAGCACTGAGAAGATCTGAGAGCTGGAGGAGTGGTCTAGATTTCAGGACATCCACAATGAATATCCACGAGGTATACTTGCACATGCAAATATATCTCATGCATATATTGAGTAAATGTCCTGAAAACTAGACCTGTTTCTGGCACTCCAGGACTGGAGTTTTCTATTCCTGAGAAAGTCCCTCAGTCCAGGGGAGCCCAAACTGGTCCTTGGGGCTCTCTCTAATAAATATGCATGAGATTTATTTGCATGCACCACTTCCTATCTATGCAAATATTTCTCATACATATTCATTAGGATATCCTAAAACCTGACTGACTGGAGGAGGAGCAGAGGAGCAGTTTGAGCACCCCTGCCTCAGGGAGCTGGGATATTTTGCTCTGCCTTGAGTGGGGCTTTGGAATGGGGTTGGGCTGGGAAAGGCCCCTGAAAAGTGGTCAGCTTGGAACTGAAGCTCTTGGTGCCTGGAAGTGAAAAGCTGATTTTTTAAAACTTGAATTCCAGACAGACTTCTGAAAGGTTGTTTTTTTTTTCATCTTTATTCTGCTAGAACTGGACTTTCCTGTTTGGACTTTTTAAATAAATTCTGTCTTTGTTTTGTAATAATGTGTAGAGTGTGGACTGTGTTTTGTGCTTAGGGTGTGTGAATGTCCTTGGGCTCCATAACCTTTCTGCTATTCCCTGGTTCCAGGAAAGGTCTTTTACCATCCCTGCAGTTGCTGAAGGTAATCCCCAACAAAGGGAGAGGGGTGTTACATTTTTTTAAGTATTCTTATTAACGGCTTCCCTGGCCTTTAATAAAAACCACTCAAAACAATCTGTCAGAAGCTATTCCATGGAACAGCCACGGATGTGACAGTATTTACAGCCTGGTGTAACTGTGGGATGTCAGTATTTTATTACATGGGATATCTATGTAATGCATTGGTATATATGCCATGCTGCTACTGGGATGTTGGTATTTATTGCATGGGATATTTGTGCAATAGGTTGGAATCTATTCCATGCAGCAGCCATGGATGTGACAGTATTTACAGCCTGGTGTAACTGTGGGATGTCAGTATTTTATTACATGGGATATCTATGTAATGCATTGGTATATATGCCATGCTGCTACTGGGATGTTGGTATTTATTGCATGGGATATTTGTGCAATAGGTTGGAATCTATTCCATGCAGCAGCCATGGAGGTGACAGTATTTACAGCCTGGTATAACTGTGGGATGTCAGTATTTTATTACATGGGATATCTATGTAATGCATTGGTATATATGCCATGCTGCTACTGGGATGTTGGTATTTATTGCATGGGATATTTGTGCAATAGGTTGGAATCTATTCCATGCAGCAGCCATGGAGGTGACAGTATTTACAGCCTGGTGTAACTGTGGGATGTCAGTATTTTATTACATGGGATATCTATGTAATGCATTGGTATATATGCCATGCTGCTACTGGGATGTTGGTATTTATTGCATGGGATATTTGTGCAATAGGTTGGAATCTATTCCATGCAGCAGCCATGGATGTGACAGTATTTACAGCATGGTGTAACTGTGGGATGTCAGTATTTTATTACATGGGATATCTATGTAATGCATTGGTATATATGCCATGCTGCTACTGGGATGTTGGTATTTATTGCATGGGATATTTGTGCAATAGGTTGGAATCTATTCCATGCAGCAGCCATGGATGTGACAGTATTTACAGCCTGGTGTAACTGTGGGATGTCAGTATTTTATTACATGGGATATCTATGTAATGCATTGGTATATATATGCCATGCTGCTACTGGGATGTTGGTATTTATTGCATGGGATATTTGTGCAATAGGTTGGAATCTATTCCATGCAGCAGCCATGGATGTGACAGTATTTACAGCATGGTGTAACTGTGGGATGTCAGTATTTTATTACATGGGATATCTATGTAATGCATTGGTATATATGCCATGCTGCTACTGGGATGTTGGTATTTATTGCATGGGATATTTGTGCAATAGGTTGGAATCTATTCCATGCAGCAGCCATGGATGTGACAGTATTTACAGCATGGTGTAACTGTGGGATGTCAGTATTTTATTACATGGGATATCTATGTAATGCATTGGTATATATGCCATGCTGCTACTGGGATGTTGGTATTTATTGCATGGGATATTTGTGCAATAGGTTGGAATCTATTCCATGCAGCAGCCATGGATGTGACAGTATTTACAGCATGGTGTAACTGTGGGATGTCAGTATTTTATTACATGGGATATCTATGTAATGCATTGGTATATATGCCATGCTGCTACTGGGATGTTGGTATTTATTGCATGGGATATTTGTGCAATAGGTTGGACTCTATTCCATGCAGCAGCCATGGAGGTGACAGTATTTACAGCCTGGTGTAACTGTGGGATGTCAGTATTTTATTACATGGGATATCTATGTAATGCATTGGTATATATGCCATGCTGCTACTGGGATGTTGGTATTTATTGCATGGGATATTTGTGCAATAGGTTGGACTCTATTCCATGCAGCAGCCATGGATGTGACAGTATTTACAGCCTGGTGTAACTGTGGGATGTCAGTATTTTATTACATGGGATATTTATGTAATGCATTGGTATATATGCCATGATGCAACTGGGATGTTGGTATTTATTTTATGGGTTATTTGTGCAATAGGTTGGAATGTATTCCATGGAACAGTCATGGATGTAACAGTATTTACAACATGATGTAACTGTGGGATGTCAGTATTTTATTACATGGGATATCTATGTAATGCATTGGTATATATGCCATGCTGCTACTGGGATGTTGGTATTTATTGCATGGGATATTTGTGCAATAGGTTGGAATCTATTCCATGCAGCAGCCATGGATGTGACAGTATTTACAGCATGGTGTAACTGTGGGATGTCAGTATTTTATTACATGGGATATCTATGTAATGCATTGGTATATATGCCATGCTGCTACTGGGATGTTGGTATTTATTGCATGGGATATTTGTGCAATAGGTTGGAATCTATTCCATGCAGCAGCCATGGATGTGACAGTATTTACAGCCTGGTGTAACTGTGGGATGTCAGTATTTTATTACATGGGATATCTATGTAATGCATTGGTATATATGCCATGCTGCTACTGGGATGTTGGTATTTATTGCATGGGATATTTGTGCAATAGGTTGGAATCTATTCCATGCAGCAGCCATGGATGTGACAGTATTTACAGCATGGTGTAACTGTGGGATGTCAGTATTTTATTACATGGGATATCTATGTAATGCATTGGTATATATGCCATGCTGCTACTGGGATGTTGGTATTTATTGCATGGGATATTTGTGCAATAGGTTGGAATCTATTCCATGCAGCAGCCATGGATGTGACAGTATTTACAGCATGGTGTAACTGTGGGATGTCAGTATTTTATTGCATGGGATATCTATGTAATGCATTGGTATATATGCCATGCTGCTACTGGGATGTTGGTATTTATTGCATGGGATATTTGTGCAATAGGTTGGAATCTATTCCATGCAGCAGCCATGGATGTGACAGTATTTACAGCATGGTGTAACTGTGGGATGTCAGTATTTTATTACATGGGATATCTATGTAATGCATTGGTATATATGCCATGCTGCTACTGGGATGTTGGTATTTATTGCATGGGATATTTGTGCAATAGGTTGGACTCTATTCCATGCAGCAGCCATGGAGGTGACAGTATTTACAGCCTGGTGTAACTGTGGGATGTCAGTATTTTATTACATGGGATATTTATGTAATGCATTGGTATATATGCCATGATGCAACTGGGATGTTGGTATTTATTTTATGGGATATTTGTGCAATAGGTTGGAATGTATTCCATGGAACAGTCATGGATGTAACAGTATTTACAACATGATGTAACTCTGGGACATCAGAATTTTATTGTATGATATTTGTGTAATGTGTTGGTATTTACAATATGGTATATCTGCGAGATGTGACTATAGTGTGAGGATGTTAAAGGTTACATATTCATTGCTGTATTATCCTACCTCTTACATGCTGACTTACCAATGAGAGGCGTGATAGCTGAGGTGAACACGGAACTGCTCTGTACCACAAAGGTCACTCCTGCTCCAACAAGCATAGCAAAGTAGCCAGTGGCCCAACTGAAGGGGTATGGAAAGTCTGTAACCCAAAATCAGTGTCAATGTTCGTGAAAATGCAGACAAATCCCACTGATAAAAGGTAGCAGTGTCAAGCAATAGAGAGGAGACCTTATGCCCCAGCAAATTCAATTCAATTAACAAATTCAGCATTGTCGGTTTACAATAATTAAAAATTCAGTATTCATTAACATATAATCATCACTCTTACATTAAAACATAATAAAATGCCCTTAATCAGTAATTATAAAATATAAAAATAAATAAAAATAAAACTACATAGCATCTTAACTCTAATATTATTACTTATCCATAAAACTAAAATTAAATAACACTATTTAAAAGAAGTAAAACTGCCTTAAACTTATTTTAGTCATAAAATATGCATAGGAGAGGTAAGTATTCATGTAAGGGGAAGCCATGTATAGGTATTAATTAGCTTGAATAAAAGCCTGTTCAAATAGCCACGTTTTTATCTGCTTCTTAAAGCTATTTATATTTGCCTCTGAGGGGCAGCGAATTCCAAACTTTGGGTCCAGCCAGAGATAATGATCTTTCCCTGACTGACCTTAGATGGGCTAATTTTGGTGAAGCTATTGTTAATAAAGCTTGACCAAGTGATCTCCGGTTACGAGATGGAACGTGGATACGGAGTGAAGTGTTCAGCCGTTCAGTGTTATTACCATATATAGCTCCATGAATTAAGGTCGAGCATTTATATTGAATTCAAAACTGAACTGGTAACCAATGTAACTTCATCAAGATAGGGGAGACATGATCGCATTTCTTTGTGGCATTCTGCAATAACTGCAAAGGTGGAGTGCTTGAGACTGGTACCCCTAGCAGCAGTGCATTGCAAAGGTCCAGGTTTGGTAGAATAAGGGCCTGGAGTACAATGCCAAAATCATTAGAGTGTAATAAAGGTTTCAATTTTTTTAAGATTTGTAATTTATAAAAGCTGTCTTTCGAGATAGCTTTTATTGACGCTTTCATGCTCAGCTCTGAATCAAGAATACAGCCAAATCTCTTGCTTCAAATCGAATATTATAGGATGGGGCACAGGATAAAATGTCTGACTCCATTTTTTCAGTAACTTTGTTGCTTATAAGCAGTATTTCAGTTTTGGTTTTATTAAGTGCTAATAACATATGTGTGAGTAGCTGTCCCATAGATTCAGTGTAGACTGAAGAGAGTCTCTTATAGGTAGTAAAATGTGAACATCTGCAAATAAAAAATGTACCAGCCCTAAACCTGCTAGAAACCTACAAAGAGGGGCCATCTATATATATTAAACAGGGTTGGGGCCAGGGAATAACCCTGAGGCACTCCACTATATCAGATTCTTCCGTTTACTGACACCTTTGCTATCCCACAGGCCTCCTCTCTGTCACACTCCCTCTTTTGTTAAGGATGTTGGAGAGCAGGAATGGATTAATGTCCGAGGGAAGTTACTGCAAATCTGATTGGTCAACATGTATTAATATCTATATACATTGCTCTGAGAATTGCCATCAATGTGTGTCCTCTTTATACTTCTCTATAGCCCCTATAAACTGCCCCCTGTGCCACACCTTCCCATAAAGATGCGTTACTTCCTAGATTTAACACCGGCAATACATCAGGCTTTAATGCCTGATGTATGAAACCAGTGAGACAGCACAATCATTTCTGGAGGCACATTCACTGGTCCATAGTGAGAGGGCCAGACATACCCCTCAATAAAGAGCCTCTGCAGTGCTTTCTACAACCACTTACTCCCCCCTTAAAAGACACAGTCAGGCCTCCTCCTACTAATAATTGTTATAGCACTACTAGATATACACAGATAAGAAACAGTCCCTGTTCCTTAGAGCTTGAACCATACTCAAGACACAGGGAATTCAGGAAGTGAGCATCAAGGCAACAATAAAGCAAAGCCAAGGTTTAGGATTTAGAAGCAGTTTCAAAAGGAGGGTTTTAGGCGGGATGAATAAGATCAGAAAGGGACAGAGTGCAGCAGCTCAGGAAAACTGTTCCAGGGATATGGTGCAGCAAGGTGGAGAGTGCAGATAAGAGCAGTTATGAGAAACGGTATAGGGGAGAGGTACTAAGGAGCTACAGAGTGAAGGCTCTTGTAGGTGATGAGGAGAAGCTTGAATTATATGTGGAGGTGGATGGGAAGCTAATTATAATGAACTGAGAAGAGGCATTACAAGGTGGTAATGACATTGGAGGGGGAGAAGTGGTACAGCTGCACTTTGCATGGATTGTAGCGGAGAGAGATGAGACACTGGGAGATGTGCAAGGAGCAGGTTGCGGTAGTCTAAGCAGAAGATGATGAGAAGTGAAAGACTCCTATCCCCTATTCCCCCAAGCAGATAAGGCATCCAAACACAGCTGGTGGACCCTTGGACCAAGGGGGAGTTGGTGCTACCTGTGAGGAGGAGCCCCACAGGTCCCCACCATCGGTAGGCAAGGCTGATGAGGAGCAGAGACCCCGCTGGAGCTTCATCATTACCAGCCCACATTCCCCTTAGGTTGAGCCCTCTGGTGCTGGGGCCAGCTGGACTTAGGTGGGGTCTCTGTAGTGATGGAAGTCCGGGTGAAGAAATGAAGCCGGTGCACAGGTCAGAGGCAGGAGCAGGCAGTAGTTCAAGGTTGTAGGGTCAGGTAATGGTTGAGGCAGGCTGCATAGCTCATGGTCAAGTTCCAGGCAAGGGTCGTGGCAGGTGGTGTAGTTCATGGTCAAGTTCCAGGCAAGGGTCATGGCAGGTGGTGTAGTTCATGGTCAAGTTCCAGGCAAGGGTCGTGGCAGGTGGTGTAGTTCATGGTCAAGTTCCAGGCAAGGGTCGTGGCAGGTGGTGTAGCTCATGGTCAAGTTCCAGGCAAGGGTCATGGCAGGTGGTGTAGCTCATGGTCAAGTTCCAGGCAAGGGTCGTGGCAGGTGGTGTAGCTCATGGTCAAGTTCCAGGCAAGGGTCGTGGCAGGTGGTGTAGCTCATGGTCAAGTTCCAGGCAAGGGTCATGGCAGGTGCTGTAGCTCATGGTCAAGTTCCAGGCAAGGGTCGTGGCAAGTAGCATAGCTTGTGGTCAAGGTCCAGTCCAAAGTCAAAGACAAAATCAGTGCAAGGAATGAAGGAGGAGGACGAGGAGCACAGGGGGAAGGAAGGCAGGAGGAAGGAAGGCAGAAATGGGAATCCACTACTCTGAGCGAGGAGACCTATTGACAAGGCCCTGGAGGGTTGCCCAGGAAGTCCTCTTATACTGCAAAGCCAATGATGTCATCGAGGAGGGTCGTGGAGCATTTCCCACCACAGGCCTTTTAAATCTGGAGGAGGAGCGCGCTTGCCTAGGGAGATTGATGCAGGAGCAGAGTTGGTGGCGTCCTGCTGCTGCGGAGAGAGAGAATGGCAGTGCTGGCGGCATTCAGGGCCGCATGGGAATGCCGGCGTTGGTGGCCCCTGAGCATGGCAACACTCAGGGCCACGAAGATGGAGGGGTATGTTGGGAACCTGGGGCAGTCTTCTGCACGGCGTTGGGTGAGTGAGGCCAGCCACAGTAAGCAAGTGTACAACAGCTACCCCCACACTCCTCAGCTTCATCATCTCCATTGTTTATCCCTTAGCCAAGGAAATGCATCTCCATCTCCATCTGCTAAAACCATGCAGTCTTGCATCCTTTAACCTTCTGGTTTCAAGGTACTGCAAAACAAAAAGACTTCTGGTTTGGGGCCAGCAGTGTTCTCCAACTTCTACTTTTTCCTTATGGGGAAAAGGACAGAAGTTCAAATAGGTTCAGGGTTGGTAACCTGGCATGACCCAGCAGAAAATCTCCACTGCCCTCCCTTTTGTAGTGACCCATCCACAGAGGTCAGATTAACTAGTTTATAGTTACCAGCTTCCTCCCAACTCCCTCTCTTGTGAACCATTTTCCAGTTTTCTAGCACCGTTTCTGCCTCCAGAGTCTCTCTGAGCTCCCTTAATATTTATTTATTTAAAATACTTACGGTCTGCACTTCCAAATTTAAAATGTGTCCAGGATGGATCACATGGGTACATTCATATCAAATAGGAATCAACAAATATATAACAAATAACATCCACATACTGCATAAACATTGCATAAAATTAACACATCTCATTAACCATATGTGTTATGAACCCACCTGAAGCAGTGCTACAGGAGGCTCCTTACCTCTTCCTGGAGGCCGCTCCAAGCCAGGGTCTTGCCTGTGAACTGTCCAGGATTTGCTCCAGGGCGTGGGAGGCCTCGATGTCCTTGGGGCCTGCCGGAGGCTGCTTGTGTTTGCATGGACTTCCTGGTTTGAGCCACGCACTTCCCTAGGGGCCATTCTGCAGCACTTCTCCATAGTTATAGGGCCAGCTAGGTGTGGGCCTGCCAAACTCCTCCCAGGGAGTTGCTGGTTTGCAGCCCTATAAAAGGACTTCAACTTCAGTCTGTCTTTGCCTTGCATCAGCGTGAGTTCCCTCTGGAGGCTCCCGCCTGCCAGAGCCTTGTAAGGTTTTCTGTTCTTCGTGGAGCTCCTCGTCTTGTCTGCCTTCATGTCTTGATGTTTTGCCTGAGGTCCCTGACCATGTCCTGATGTTCCGCCATGATCTTCCTCATCCTATTGTGTCTGCCTGCCAGGATATTCTTCCCTGCATCTTCGTCATGAGCTCTGGGCCTTCTGACCTGTTGGGCCTAGGAGTGGCCAACAGGTGGGATCCGTCCCTGCGCCCTGGAGCATCTGTTCCCGCCAGCCTTGGGGGTAGCTTCAGATGAAACTAGCTTTGTCATTGGAGTTCCTCCTTGCCTGGGTCTGCCCTGCGCTTGTCCTGTTCTCGGTAGTGGGACAGGGTGGTCCGTGACCAGCCCATTGGGTCCGCCCGTGAAGGTGGGCTGTGTAGGGTGCCCTGAGAGACAGTGTCAATATCCTCCTGCCTTATGTCTTGTCTTGTTTGGATCAAGTTCCTCGTCATGCCCGTGATGCCTTCGCATCAGCCAAGTGTCTTCATCAAGGATGCCGTCACATCAACTAAGTGTTTTATCAGCGATGCCGTCGCATCGACCATAGTCCTGTCTATGTGTCAAGGCCTCCGTCTGCCCTCAACCTCAGGCCAGGCCTGCTGCTCCAATGCCGATCAAGCGGCAGGTCCGAAAGGGCTCGGAACAGTCGGAGGACCGTTCCCCTACCAACATCACATGTTGTTGGCTCTGGGAGCTTGCAGACCTGGCAGAGGGTAAGACCATGTTTAGCCATGCTGGGACACGCCGTCACCCCTCGGTTCGGCCCTGGATTCATCTGGGGTTGGGCTGAGGCCCAAGGGGACACTAAACACCCCCGCTCTCAGCAATATGCTTCTTGAAAAAGATGTGTTTTTACCCCTTTCTGAAGTCCTTCACATCCTGCATGCCCCTCAACTCCACTGTGCTGGAGTGATAAACGAAAAAGCTCTGGATCGAGTTTGAGATAACCTACCCTCTTCCATTGATGGCGCATTCAATAAACCCATTGATTGTGAATTTTCTTCTAGTCACTGTCCAACCCCATATACAGAAATGAAACCCTGCCCTAAATGTTATTGGTAAGCAGTGTAGATGCTGGAGTGCGGATGATACATGCTCATGTTTAGGCAATCCATGCTGCAGCGTTCTGCAATAACTGCAATGTTCTCAGCAAGTTCTCTGGCACAGCCCAGCAGTCAAGGTGACTCAAGACCAATGATTGAACTACAGTCCTGAATAGTCCCTTGGGCAAGAAAGGGTGAACCAGTTTCAATAGTTTTAAGTTATAAAATGCGGTATTGATAAACAGCTAACGTGGCTTCATTGATAAAGAAGACTAAAGACCACTCCCAGACTGTGAATTTCAGACAAACCTTGGATCTGGTTACCCTCAGTTACTAAACTGGAGATGACTCGAGTATCTGGTTGTTTGCCTATCCATAAGAGCTTTGTTTTCTCAGTGCTCAATAATAAACCATTTTTGATAAATGCGGTGCGTCTATTGAAATAGAGTAATGGTATTTCCCCTAGGTAATAGGTAAATAAACCCATCTGAGGGATCCCGGGATGTATCTTATGTGGTCCCCTGGCTGTGTCGTCCTTTCTGATGTAGCTGGAGTTCTTGTCTTGACATATCTGCCTGTGATCCTTCAGTATGGCTACATGATGTATAGATAAAGGCCATCTTAATAAGGTCATGGGATAAATAATCAAGCAGTGTGCACATCCTGTTCAATCTGTCTGGGAAAAGCCCTTGTTACATCTTAATAGCCAGCACATAACTGTCTTTAATGTGACATTTACAATTCCACCTCTGCATGTCACCTTGCATTACTGTCTTACCTACTTTTTTCCCCCGCTGCCCTTGCAATGTCTTCTACTTCCCCGGGACCTTTCCCATAAAGTGTGCCTGGATATTGCATGTCTCATTGTCAGATTTATTTATTTACAGATTTTTTTTATACCGCCTATAGCAGAAAAACTCTGCATTTCACAGATGATATTAAATAAACAGGAGAAGTAAAGATGTTCATCTGCTGTGGTGTTAGGACTCAGATGGACACAGGGAGTGACGTTAGCTGAGAGAGAGCTCAGAAGTGACCATTCAGCCATAGTATGAGCCTCCCCAGTGCAAGGGCAATGCTACCCCTCTGCTTTTTGTCCTGCTCTCCACTCACCAGTGTTGATCACCTTCTTTATAGCCTTGGCTACCTGCCCTTTCAGCATAGAGTTGAGCAGTTTGACAAGTATCACCAGGCAGGTACACAGCAGCAGGAGGGAGCCAGCCAGCAGAATTAAGCCCACAGCCAAGTCAGGAAGATGAGAATTCACAAACACATGTTTGCCTGATGGAAAATAGAAACAAGTTTACTGTATTCTTTGGGGGGTTTCCTGCTAGTGTGTGTGAGGGATGCTTCTGGATTTTTATGTGTGTGTGAGAGAGAGAGATGCTTCTGGGTGTGGGTGTGTGTGTGTGTGTGTGTGTGTGATGTTGCTGGATTTCTATGTGTGTGTGTGTGTGATGCTTCTGGGTGAATGTGTGTGTGTCTTGTTGGTATGAAGGATGTTGCTGTGTGTGGGTGTGGGTGTATGAAGGATGTTGCTGTGAGTGTGGGTGTGTCTCTGTGTGTAACGAATCCTACTTGGGGGGGGGGGTGTGTGAGGGATACTGCATGGGTATATATATCTGTCTGTGTGTGTGTGTGTGTGTGTGTGTGTGTATGTGAGGTGAGCTACTGGGCATATGTAGGTTTGAGGGAAGTTGCTGGGTATGTGCATGAGGGATGTAGCTCTGTGTGTGTGTCTGTGTGTGTATGTGGGATGTTGCTGCACATGCCTGTGTATGTGTGTATGTATGAGGGATGTTGCTGTGTGTGTGTGTGTGTGTGTAAGGGATGCTGCTGGGTATCTGTGTATGTGTGAGAGTGAGAGGGGTGCTACTGCTTGTGTCTGTATGTAAGGGATGTTCCTGGAGAGTGTGTGTGTGTGTGTGTGTGTGTGTGTGTGTGTGAGGGATGTTGCTAGGTGTGTGCATGAGGGATGTAGCTCTGTGTCTGTGTGTGTATGTGGGATATTGCTGCACATGCCTGTGTATGTGTGTGTGTGTATGTGGGATGTTGCTGCACATGCCTGTGTATGTGTGTATGTATGAGGGATGTTGCTGTGTGTGTGTGTGTGTGTGTGTAAGGGATGCTGCTGGGTATCTGTGTATGTGTGAGAGTGAGAGGGGTGCTACTGCTTGTGTCTGTATGTAAGGGATGTTCCTGGAGAGTGTGTGTGTGTGTGTGTGTGTGTGTGTGTGTGAGGGATGTTGCTAGGTGTGTGCATGAGGGATGTAGCTCTGTGTCTGTGTGTGTATGTGGGATATTGCTGCACATGCCTGTGTATGTGTGTGTGTGTATGTGGGATGTTGCTGCACATGCCTGTGTATGTGTGTATGTATGAGGGATGTTGCTGTGTGTGTGTGTGTGTGTGTGTAAGGGATGCTGCTGGGTATCTGTGTATGTGTGAGAGTGAGAGGGGTGCTACTGCTTGTGTCTGTATGTAAGGGATGTTCCTGGAGAGTGTGTGTGTGTGTGTGTGTGTGAGGGATGTTGCTAGGTGTGTGCATGAGGGACGTAGCTCTGTGTCTGTGTGTGTATGTGGGATATTGCTGCACATGCCTGTGTATGTGTGTGTGTGTATGTGGGATGTTGCTCTGTGTGTGTGTGTGAGGGATATTGCTGGTGTGTGTGAGTTTGTGAGTGTAAGGGATGCTGCTGGGCATGTGTAGGTGTGATAGGGATGCTGCTGGAAGAAGGGTGCCAATGTTTACAGTTATTGATGGAGGGATGGAGAGGCATCATTGAGCAACTATTGCAGATACTTAAGTTACATTTTTCCATTCCTGTCCAGATTGTTTCATTGGCCAAGGACCATGTGGTGTTTCCTTCAAGCCAGCAGTGCTCTGTGGAGTTGCAGTCCTGTAAGCCTTCCACAGATACATTAGTAGATACCTAGAGGAATTGAGGAAAGTAATGCAAAGAGAAGAATAAGAACCTATGCTGTGTACCCTTGTCATCATATTTTCACCCCTCAAAGACATCAAGGATGTTCAACCTGTGCTCTCCTCAGATGAAAAGCTGAGGACCTTTCACTAACCAACTATCATAATCTGTAAGCAACCTCTCACCCTGGTCAACAAGAACTAACTACCCAAGCTACTAGACAAAGAGGAACTTCACTATGTAATAAAAATAAAGGGAAGACAAGCAAACCCAAAACCTCTATCCTGCCTGCATTCCACAAACTTATAGAAGAGCCCTCCAATCCAAAACAAATCAGCATTTCCTATTATCTGATCCTTCCCCTATAGGACAGCACTAAGGTTGCACTGTTTGACCTTACCAGTAATATCACTTCTTCTAACCAGGACACTCAGGAGCAGATCTGATCCTTCCCCTATAGGACAGCATGTCTCCCACCAGGATGAAGAACTAACGTTGCACTGTTTGACCTTACCAGTAATATCATTTCTCCTACCCAGGACACTCAAGAGCAGATCTGATCCTTCCCCTATAGGACAGCATGTCTCCCACCAGGATGAAGAGCTAAGGTTGCACTGTTTGACCTTACCAGTAATATCATTTCTCCTACCCAGGACACTCAGGAGCAGATCTGATCCTTCCCCTATAGGACAGCATGTCTCCCACCAGGATGAAGAGCTAAGGTTGCACTGTTTGACCTTACCAGTAATATCACTTCTCCTAACCAGGACACTCAGGAGCAGATCTGATCCTTCCCCTATAGGACAGCATGTCTCCCACCAGGATGAAGAGCTAAGGTTGCACTGTTTGACCTTACCAGTAATATCACTTCTCCTAACCAGGACACTCAGGAGCAGATCTGATCCTTCCCCTATAGGACAGCATGTCTCCCACCAGGATGAAGAGCTAAGGTTGCACTGTTTGACCTTACCAGTAATATCATTTCTCCTACCCAGGACATTCAAGAGCAGATCTGATCCTTCCCCTATAGGACAGCATGTCTCCCACCAGGATGAAGAGCTAAGGTTGCACTGTTTGACCTTACCAGTAATATCATTTCTCCTACCCAGGACACTCAGGAGCAGATCTGATCCTTCCCCTATAGGACAGCATGTCTCCCACCAGGATGAAGAGCTAAGGTTGCACTGTTTGACCTTACCAGTAATATCACTTCTCCTAACCAGGACACTCAGGAGCAGATCTGATCCTTCCCCTATAGGACAGCATGTCTCCCACCAGGATGAAGAGCTAAGGTTGCACTGTTTGACCTTACCAGTAATATCACTTCTCCTAACCAGGACACTCAGGAGCAGATCTGATCCTTCCCCTATAGGACAGCATGTCTCCCACCAGGATGAAGAGCTAAGGTTGCACTGTTTGACCTTACCAGTAATATCATTTCTCCTACCCAGGACATTCAAGAGCAGATCTGATCCTTCCCCTATAGGACAGCATGTCTCCCACCAGGATGAAGAGCTAAGGTTGCACTGTTTGACCTTACCAGTAATATCATTTCTCCTACCCAGGACACTCAGGAGCAGATCTGATCCTTCCCCTATAGGACAGCATGTCTCCCACCAGGATGAAGAGCTAAGGTTGCACTGTTTGACCTTACCAGTAATATCACTTCTCCTACCCAGGACACTCAGGAGCAGATCTGATCCTTCCCCTATAGGACAGCATGTCTCCCACCAGGATGAAGAGCTAAGGTTGCACTGTTTGACCTTACCAGTAATATCACTTCTCCTAACCAGGACACTCAGGAGCAGATCTGATCCTTCCCCTATAGGACAGCATGTCTCCCACCAGGATGAAGAGCTAAGGTTGCACTGTTTGACCTTACCAGTAATATCACTTCTCCTACCCAGGACACTCAGGAGCAGATCTGATCCTTCCCCTATAGGACAGCATGTCTCCCACCAGGATGAAGAGCTAAGGTTGCACTGTTTGACCTTACCAGTAATATCACTTCTCCTACCCAGGACACTCAGGAGCAGATCTGATCCTTCCCCTATAGGACAGCATGTCTCCCACCAGGATGAAGAGCTAAGGTTGCACTGTTTGACCTTACCAGTAATATCACTTCTCCTACCCAGGACACTCAGGAGCAGATCTGATCCTTCCCCTATAGGACAGCATGTCTCCCACCAGGATGAAGAGCTAAGGTTGCACTGTTAGACCTTACCAGTAATATCACTTCTCCTAACCAGGACACTCAGGAGCAGATCTGATCCTTCCCCTATAGGACAGCATGTCTCCCACCAGGATGAAGAGCTAAGGTTGCACTGTTTGACCTTACCAGTAATATCTCTTCTCCTAACCAGGACACTCAGGAGCAGATCTGATCCTTCCCCTATAGGACAGCATGTCTCCCACCAGGATGAAGAACTAAGGTTGCACTGTTTGACCTTACCAGTAATATCACTTCTCCTACCCAGGACACTCAGGAGCAGATCTGATCCTTCCCCTATAGGACAGCATGTCTCCCACCAGGATGAAGAGCTAAGGTTGCACTGTTTGACCTTACCAGTAATATCACTTCTCCTAACCAGGACACTCAGGAGCAGATCTGATCCTTCCCCTATAGGACAGCATGTCTCCCACCAGGATGAAGAGCTAAGGTTGCACTGTTTGACCTTACCAGTAATATCACTTCTCCTACCCAGGACACTCAGGAGCAGATCTGATCCTTCCCCTATAGGACAGCATGTCTCCCACCAGGATGAAGAGCTAAGGTTGCACTGTTTGACCTTACCAGTAATATCACTTCTCCTAACCAGGACACTCAGGAGCAGATCTGATCCTTCCCCTATAGGACAGCATGTCTCCCACCAGGATGAAGAGCTAAGGTTGCACTGTTTGACCTTACCAGTAATATCACTTCTCCTACCCAGGACACTCAGGAGCAGATCTGATCCTTCCCCTATAGGACAGCATGTCTCCCACCAGGATGAAGAGCTAAGGTTGCACTGTTTGACCTTACCAGTAATATCACTTCTCCTACCCAGGACACTCAGGAGCAGATCTGATCCTTCCCCTATAGGACAGCATGTATCCCACCAGGATGAAGAGCTAAGGTTGCACTGTTTGACCTTACCAGTAATATCACTTCTCCTAACCAGGACACTCAGGAGCAGATCTGATCCTTCCCCTATAGGACAGCATGTCTCCCACCAGGATGAAGAGCTAAGGTTGCACTGTTTGACCTTACCAGTAATATCACTTCTCCTAACCAGGACACTCAGGAGCAGATCTGATCCTTCCCCTATAGGACAGCATGTCTCCCACCAGGATGAAGAACTAAGGTTGCACTGTTTGACCTTACCAGTAATATCACTTCTCCTACCCAGGACACTCAGGAGCAGATCTGATCCTTCCCCTATAGGACAGCATGTCTCCCACCAGGATGAAGAGCTAAGGTTGCACTGTTTGACCTTACCAGTAATATCACTTCTCCTAACCAGGACACTCAGGAGCAGATCTGATCCTTCCCCTATAGGACAGCATGTCTCCCACCAGGATGAAGAGCTAAGGTTGCACTGTTTGACCTTACCAGTAATATCACTTCTCCTACCCAGGACACTCAGGAGCAGATCTGATCCTTCCCCTATAGGACAGCATGTCTCCCACCAGGATGAAGAGCTAAGGTTGCACTGTTTGACCTTACCAGTAATATCACTTCTCCTACCCAGGACACTCAGGAGCAGATCTGATCCTTCCCCTATAGGACAGCATGTCTCCCACCAAGATGAAGAGCTAAGGTTGCACTGTTTGACCTTACCAGTAATATCACTTCTCCTACCCAGGACACTCAGGAGCAGATCTGATCCTTCCCCTATAGGACAGCATGTCTCCCACCAGGATGAAGAGCTAAGGTTGCACTGTTTGACCTTACCAGTAATATCACTTCTCCTAACCAGGACACTCAGGAGCAGATCTGATCCTTCCCCTATAGGACAGCATGTCTCCCACCAGGATGAAGAGCTAAGGTTGCACTGTTTGACCTTACCAGTAATATCATTTCTCCTAACCAGGACACTCAGGAGCAGATCTGATCCTTCCCCTATAGGACAGCATGTCTCCCACCAAGATGAAGAACTAAGGTTGCACTGTTTGACCTTACCAGTAATATCACTTCTCCTAACCAGGACACTCAGGAGCAGATCTGATCCTTCCCCTATAGGACAGCATGTCTCCCACCAAGATGAAGAGCTAAGGTTGCACTGTTTGACCTTACCAGTAATATCACTTCTCCTAACCAGGACACTCAGGAGCAGATCTGATCCTTCCCCTATAGGACAGCATGTCTCCCACCAAGATGAAGAGCTAAGGTTGCACTGTTTGACCTTACCAGTAATATCACTTCTCCTACCCAGGACACTCAGGAGCAGATCTGATCCTTCCCCTATAGGACAGCATGTCTCCCACCAGGATGAAGAGCTAAGGTTGCACTGTTTGACCTTACCAGTAATATCACTTCTCCTACCCAGGACATTCAAGAGCAGATCTGATCCTTCCCCTATAGGACAGCATGTCTCCCACCAGGATGAAGAGCTAAGGTTGCACTGTTTGACCTTACCAGTAATATCACTTCTCCTACCCAGGACATTCAAGAGCAGATCTGATCCTTCCCCTATAGGACAGCATGTCTCCCACCAGGATGAAGAGCTAAGGTTGCACTGTTTGACCTTACCAGTAATATCACTTCTCCTAACCAGGACACTCAGGAGCAGATCTGATCCTTCCCCTATAGGACAGCATGTATCCCACCAGGATGAAGAGCTAAGGTTGCACTGTTTGACCTTACCAGTAATATCACTTCTCCTAACCAGGACACTCAGGAGCAGATCTGATCCTTCCCCTATAGGACAGCATGTCTCCCACCAAGATGAAGAGCTAAGGTTGCACTGTTTGACCTTACCAGTAATATCACTTCTCCTAACCAGGACACTCAGGAGCAGATCTGATCCTTCCCCTATAGGACAGCATGTCTCCCACCAGGATGAAGAGCTAAGGTTGCACTGTTTGACCTTACCAGTAATATCACTTCTCCTAACCAGGACACTCAGGAGCAGATCTGATCCTTCCCCTATAGGACAGCATGTCTCCCACCAGGATGAAGAGCTAAGGTTGCACTGTTTGACCTTACCAGTAATATCACTTCTCCTAACCAGGACACTCAGGAGCAGATCTGATCCTTCCCCTATAGGACAGCATGTCTCCCACCAAGATGAAGAGCTAAGGTTGCACTGTTTGACCTTACCAGTAATATCACTTCTCCTAACCAGGACACTCAGGAGCAGATTTGAAGGTCTGTGGGTATGCTGTTCCTGTAAACCTTCAAACTTATTTTCAAAGCATTTTGCTAGTGGTTGTATTATTCTCTTGAGGGTATTTGGTCTATGTTTTGTTTTCTTTATATTTCTTATTATCGGGCTGATATAGTAAAATTCACAAGAGAGCCGGTGCTCCAAGGCGAGCGCCCGCTCTCCCAACGTACACCCAGGCCACTCTCCTGGGCGCGTGATCGAGTATGCAAATGAGGGCCCGTGGTAAAAGGAGGTGCTAGGGACACTAGCACATCCCTAGCGCCTCCTTTTTGACAGGAGAGGTGGCTGTCAGCAGGTTTTACCAGCGTCGGTTCTCAAACCCGCTGACAGCCATGGGCTTGGAAAATGGACACTGGCATAATTGAGTGTCCATCTTCTGAACCGCGGGCCGCCGGCCAATTAAAATTTTTTTTTTAATTTTTGATTTTTTTTACATTTTGGGGCCTCTGACTTAATGATATTAAGTCGGAGGGTGCACAGAAAATCAGTTTTTACTGCTTTTCTGTGCACTTTCCCAGTGCCAGCAGAAATTAACACCGACCTTTGGGCAGGCGCTAATTTCTGAAAGTAAAATGTGTGGCTTGGCTGCACATTTTACTTTCTGTATTGAACGGGAATAACTAATAGGGCCATCAACATGCATTTGCATGTTGCAGGTGCTATTATTTTCGGAGGGGGGGGGGGGTGGCCGTGTGTTTTTGACGTGCTATTATCCCTTACTGTATAAGGGGTAAAAATAGCGCATAAAAAATGTGTGGCCAAACGCGGCTAACGCACTGTACTGTATCGGCTTGTACGCTGGTGTATTCCTGAGGTGGCTCAGTGTTTTTAGAACTTCCCTATTTATTTGGCTTAACTTTTTTGTGTTTTATACCATTCATTGCCTTTTGTATGTTCCTCCTGGTTTTGGAGCTTCTCTGTAGTTTCATATTTGGATTAGATAGGTGTCAGCTCTTATTTGTTTTATCTCTGATTTATTGGTACTTTATGTATAGTTTGTAACCCACTTTGGACATAAAAGGATTTAAATTAAATTAAATTAAATTAAATTAAATTAAATGAAAACTAGCTAAATAGTTTTCCTTTGAAACTTGGAGTTGCAAACTTCCCATGAACTTTGTACCCTCCCTACACATCCTCCCACTCCTGCTCCCAGGACCCTCTCCCCCCCCCCTCCCCCCAGGGATCTGGCCGCCTCGTGATTTAGCTGCTGAGATGAAGACCTAATGATAACCTTTGGCACCTTTTGCTCACAAGTCTGTTGAGGAGTAATTTCACGTATTCCTCTGCACACAGTATTTCTGACTCCAGGTGAGGGAAGGGGGCGGGGGACTGTTAGAGGGGCCTTAGGCCTCTGTATTTCTGTGACTGAGCTTCACTAACGGACGCTAATCTTCTCACCACTTGACATCTTCTCAAGGTCTATCTGCTTCTTTCCTTCAGTCTTGCTGGCACATATGAAGCAGGAACTTGTGTGGTCTCTAACCTCATGTACTGCATTGTCTTTGGTGTTCACAGCCTGAAAAGATTGTAATTTACCCAAATTGTCTCTGAGTGAATCAGTTCCCAGCAGCATCAATGGCTTGACAGAGGAGCAGCTGCTAAGTAAGAGGAAGATCAGCCAGACAGGCCTAAATGATTTCTCTCCACCTCTGCTTAATCCCAGCCTTTCCACCTCCCTCTTGCTTTATTTCATTAGTGCATTTGCCCCTCTCTTGTTTCCCTTCTCTCCTGCTCTTTTATTTGGTCCATAAATATTAAAAAGATGTTTGACTTGTCCTCCCTGAAGCTAATTCCATAGAGATGATGGTGCCATTACCAGTGAAAGTTTCTCCTTGCACCAGACCCGGATCAGGGTCTTATTGCGGAATCTTTCATCTCCAGTGGCAATGCCTGTGATCACAGAATTATCCAGCTAGAAAATAAAGGAAAGTTATTCTTTGCAGAGTTTCAGCTCCAAAACACCACTCAATGGAGACAAAACAGGTACAACAGCTACTGCAGTTCCTCTAAGTCAGGATCCCCTGCAGCCTCACCCTCGCTAGAGGGACTGCAGTTCCTCTAAGTCAGGATCCCCTGCAGCCTCACCCTCGCTAGAGGGACTGCAGTTCCTCTAAGTCAGGATCCCCTGCAGCCTCACCCTCGCTAGAGGGACTGCAGTTTCTCTAAGTCAGGATCCCCTGCAGCCTCACCCTCGCTAGAGCGACTGCAGTTCCTCTAAGTCAGGATCCCCTGCAGCCTCACCCTCGCTAGAGGGACTGCAGTTCCTCTAAGTCAGGATCCCCTGCAGCCTCACCCTCGCTAGAGGGACTGCAGTTCCTCTAAGTCAGGATCCCCTGCAGCCTCACCCTCGCTAGAGGGACTGCAGTTTCTCTAAGTCAGGATCCCCTGCAGCCTCACCCTCGCTAGAGCGACTGCAGTTCCTCTAAGTCAGGATCCCCTGCAGCCTCACCCTCGCTAGAGGGACTGCAGTTCCTCTAAGTCAGGATCCCCTGCAGCCTCACCCTCGCTAGAGGGACTTCAGTTCCTCTAAGTCAGGATCCCTTGCAGCCTCACCCTCGCTAGAGGGACTGCAGTTCCTCTAAGTCAGGATCCCCTGCAGCCTCACCCTCGCTAGAGCGACTGCAGTTCCTCTAAGTCAGGATCCCCTGCAGCCTCACCCTCGCTAGAGGGACTGCAGTTCCTCTAAGTCAGGATCCCCTGCAGCCTCACCCTCGCTAGAGGGACTGCAGTTCCTCTAAGTCAGGATCCCCTGCAGCCTCACCCTCGCTAGAGCGACTGCAGTTCCTCTAAGTCAGGATCCCCTGCAGCCTCACCCTCGCTAGAGGGACTGCAGTTCCTCTAAGTCAGGATCCCCTGCAGCCTCACCCTCGCTAGAGTGACTGCAGTTCCTCTAAGTCAGGATCCCCTGCAGCCTCACCCTCGCTAGAGCGACTGCAGTTCCTCTAAGTCAGGATCCCCTGCAGCCTCACCCTCGCTAGAGGGACTGCAGTTCCTCTAAGTCAGGATCCCCTGCAGCCTCACCCTCGCTAGAGGGACTGCAGTTCCTCTAAGTCAGGATCCCCTGCAGCCTCACCCTCGCTAGAGTGACTGCAGTTCCTCTAAGTCAGGATCCCCTGCAGCCTCACCCTCGCTAGAGGGACTGCAGTTCCTCTAAGTCAGGATCCCCTGCAGCCTCACCCTTGCTAGAGGGACTGCAGTTCCTCTAAGTCAGGATCCCCTGCAGCCTCACCCTCGCTAGAGGGACTGCAGTTTCTCTTCACTCCTAAGTCTCACAACATCAATAGCTCTAAGGGGTCTTCAGAAATCTGCACAGGGGTTGGGAAGTAGATATATGGAAGAAAAATGACTACAACACATGCCATTTAGCAGCAAAACACGCTGCTTTGCAGCAGTTTATGGAAATGGTTAAAGGATAAGGGGTGTGGTGTTAAAATAAGAACTGGGAATTAGGAAACCAAGGTTCAAATCTTGCTGACATTCTGGACTTTGGACTTTGAGATTGTCACTGTTTATCCCCAGTGGTTTTTGCTTAATCCCCTCTGGCTTCTTCCTTCCAGGGTCACCAGTTTAAAACTCACTGCTTCGTAACATAGGGTAAAAGAAGGAGCCTTTCCAAAGCACAAACATTTTCCATTTTTTTGGTCAACAGCCTCACTAATGTTGATGACTGGGAGGGTAATGAGACATAGAAGGGGATCTGGGTATTGCATTAAGGATTAGTCTTGTAAGAATCAGAGCTGAAGATAACAAGGCCTAAAAAGGGCAACCAGATGAGGTGGTAGAGACCAGCACCGGAATAGGTTTTGGGTATGGAGGGCAGAGGTGGGAAAAGAGTAGAGAGATCAGGAAAAGGCAAGATAAAGGTGGAATGAGGAGTTGTACTGGGCTGTATATGGGAATTTATAAATGTATCTACCTTAAATCTCAACTGGGAGTCTGGATGAGTCAATTTGATCTCTATTTGCCATCATTTAGTATTACTAGGTTCTATATTCACTTAGATTGTAAGCTCTTTGGGTCAGGGGTCATTGTACCTGTATATAATTTATTGCCTAGTGCCCTGCTTCCGTGATATTGCATAACTCTGACATGTGGTACAAACCAACAAAGGTAGAAAACCAAGATTCCAAAAGCAATATTATCTTGAACATGATGGAATCATAAAATACAATAAATATATTACAAATATCTTTAATAGATAATTACAAAAGCTTTAAAAATATTTATTTATTTATTTAAAGATTTTTTTTATATACCGCGGTTCGTTAGCAAACATCACCTCGGTTTACAGTGAACATTAAATTAGCAACAGGCTTTACAATAAAATTAAATTATAGCAAAATAAGATTATGAACCATAGTAATGTAATAAAAACATTAGATTAATACACTATAAAACTCAACAATACTTCCAATGGGGGGAAGAGAACTGTGGGATCTAGAATATCAAAATAAAAATAGCAGTGTGGGAGTAACTTATACTAATTAGTGATTTCTTGTAATTCAATGTTAGAAGATTGATTAATACTATTAAAAAAGGGTATACATATTAAAATAAATGTAACCAATATTAAAGTTAATAATAGATGGCATATAGACTGAAAGGAGGAGTGGGAAATTATTCTATACAATGTCATGATATGATATAAGTAACAACATGGATAGAGTTCACGGAATGTAGGTTATTTGAAGAGGATTCATAAATTGTAAGCTTTTTTGAAGAGCCATGTTTTTAAGTTCTGTTTAAATTTCTTGTGGCATGGTTCTTGGCGTAGATCTGTAGGTAGTTCAAAATCAATCAGGATACAATGAAATACATACAGTGGTGTACCATCAACACTTAATCAGACAGGTACACTCTTAAAACCAGTATATATTCACACACAAAGAATTACTAACAAATGCATCACCCAAACAAAGTTCCTGTATACATATGTATGTTACAATGTATCATTCACATTGAAACAATGTATTGTTTCCAATTCACTGTTACAATGTTGTTAACAGCTAGACAACATGTATCCCAGAGTAATAAGGTTAGTAGTAAGGGTTGCTTAATTTCAATGGGCTAAGTCAATAACTAGGAAGTGTCCAATCAAAAGCAAGAGAGAAATTTGTAAATCCTTGACAACTCTTCATATTCATGGACATGAATGTGCTGATGTGACTAATAAAACTGATGATGAAAAATGCTATCGTTATGCTTTGTTCTCTTACTATGTGATCACTATGCAGATATATGTCAGGTGAGTCCCAGATGTATGTCAGGTGAATCTCTGCAGATGTATGTCAGATGAGTCCCATATGTATGTCAGGTGAGTCCCATATGTATGTCAGATGAGTCCCATATGTATGTCAGGTGAGTCCCAGATATATGTCAGGTGAGTCCCAGATATATGTCAGGTGAGTCCCAGATATATGTCAGGTGAGTCCCAGATATATGTCAGGTGAGTCCCAGATATATGTCAGGTGAGTCCCAGATGTATGTCAGGTGAATCTCTGCAGATGTATGTCAGATGAGTCCCATATGTATGTCAGGTGAGTCCCAGATATATGTCAGGTGAGTCCCAGATATATGTCAGATGAGTCCCAGATGTATGTCAGGTGAGTCCCAGATATATGTCAGGTGAGTCCCATATGTATGTCAGATGAGTCCCAGATGTATGTCAGGTGAGTCCCATATGTATGTCAGGTGAGTCCCAGATATATGTCAGGTGAGTCCCATATGTATGTCAGATGAATCCCAGATGTATGTCAGGTGAATCTCTGCAGATGTATGTCAGGTGAGTCCCATATGTATGTCAGGTGAGTCCCAGATATATGTCAGGTGAGTCCCATATGTATGTCAGATGAATCTCTGCAGATATATGTCAGATGAGTCCCATATGTATGTCAGGTGAGTTCCAGATGTATGTCAGATGAGTCCCAGATGTATGTCAGGTGGGTCCCAGATGGAGTCAGGGACTCATTTGACATATATGGTGCTCATCTGATATACATCTGCAGAGATTCACCTGACATACATCTGGGATTCATCTGACATACATCTGGGACTCATCTGACATACATCTGCAGAGATTCACCTGACATACATCTGGGACTCACCTGACATACATCTGGGACTCACCTGACATACATATGGGACTCATCTGACATACATCTGCAGAGATTCACCTGACATACATCTGGGATTCATCTGACATACATATGGGACTCATCTGACATACATCTGCAGAGATTCACCTGACATACATCTGGGACTCACCTGACATACATCTGGGACTCACCTGACATACATATGGGACTCACCTGACATATATCTGGGACTCACCTGACATACATCTGGGACTCACCTGACATACATATGGGACTCACCTGACATATATCTGGGACTCACCTGACATACATATGGGACTCACCTGACATACATATGGGACTCATCTGACATACATCTGCAGAGATTCACCTGACATACATCTGGGACTCACCTGACATACATCTGCATAGTGATCACATAGTAAGAGAACAAAGCATAACGATAGCATTTTTCATCATCAGTTTTATTAGTCACATCAGCACATTCATGTCCATGAATATGAAGAGTTGTCAAGGATTTACAAATTTCTCTCTTGCTTTTGATTGGACACTTCCTAGTTACTGACTTAGCCCATTGAAATTAAGCAACCCTTACTACTAACCTTATTACTCTGGGATACATGTTGTCTAGCTGTTAACAACATTGTAACAGTGAATTGGAAACAATACATTGTTTCAATGTGAATGATACATTGTAACATACATATGTATACAGGAACTTTGTTTGGGTGACGCATTTGCTAGTAATTCTTTGTGTGTGAATATATACTGGTTTTAAGAGTGTACTTGTCTGATTAAGTGTTGATGGTACACCACTGTATGTATTTCATTGTATCCTGATTGATTTTTGACTATGAATATTTTTAAAGCTTTTGTAATAATTTATTAAAAATATTTGTAATATATTTATTGTATTTTATGATTCCTTCATGTTCAAGTTAACTCTGACATGTGCCAGTTAGCTTTATAAGAAGCCATATCTCTTAATGTACAGAAAATATCTGCTTTGCATGTCTTAGACCCTGTAATATCAGTACTATGCTTGTGCCAGTAATATCTGTGCTACATGTGTGTCCCCGAGGCATTGAGCACTATGCTTATGCCAGTAATATCTGTGCTGCATGTGTGCCCCCGAGGTATTGAGCACTATGCTTATGCCAGTAATATCTGTGCTACATGTGTGCCCCTGAGGCATTGAGCACTATGCTTGTGCCAGTAATATCTGTGCTACATGTGTGCCCCCGAGGCATTGAGCACTATGCTTGTGCCAGTAATATCTGTGCTACATGTGTGCCCCCGAGGCATTGAGCACTATGCTTGTGCCAGTAATATCTGTGCTACATATGTACCCCCGAGGCACTGAGCACTATGTTTGTGCCAGTAATATCTGTGCTACATGTGTGCCCCCGAGGCACTGAGCACTATGCTTGTGCCAGTAATATCTGTGCTACATGTGTGCCCCCGAGGCATTGAGCACTATGCTTGTGCCAGTAATATCTGTGCTACATGTGTGCCCCCGAGGCATTGAGCACTATGCTTGTGCCAGTAATATCTGTGCTACATGTGTACCCCCAAGGCACTGAGCACTATGTTTGTGCCAGTAATATCTGTGCTACATGTGTGCCCCCGAGGCACTGAGCACTATGCTTGTGCCAGTAATATCTGTGCTACATGTGTACCCCCGAGGCATTGAGCACTATGCTTGTGCCAGTAATATCTGTGCTACATGTGTGCCCCCGAGGCATTGAGCACTATGCTTGTGCCAGTAATATCTGTGCTACATGTGTAACCCCGAGGCACTGAGCACTATGCTTGTGCCAGTAATATCTGTGCTACATGTGTGCCCCCGAGGCACTGAGCACTATGCTTATGCCAGTAATATCTGTGCTACATGTGTGCCCCCGAGGCACTGAGCACTATGCTTGTGCCAGTAATATCTGTGCTACATGTGTACCCCCGAGGCACTGAGCACTATGCTTGTGCCAGTAATATCTGTGCTACATGTGTACCCCCGAGCCACTGAGCACTATGCTTGTGCCAGTAATATCTGTGCTACATGTGTACCCCCGAGGCACTGAGCACTATGCTTGTGCCAGTAATATCTGTGCTACATGTGTGCCCCCGAGGCATTGAGCACTATGCTTGTGCCAGTAATATCTGTGCTACATGTGTGCCCCCGAGGCATTGAGCACTATGCTTGTGCCAGTAATATCTGTGCTACATGTGTACCCCCGAGGCACTGATATCTGTGCTACGTGTGTACCCCCGAGGCACTGAGCACTATGCTTGTGCCAGTAATATCTGTGCTACGTGTGTACCCCCGAGGCACTGAGCACTATGCTTGTGCCAGTAATATCTGTGCTACACGTGTGTCCCCGAGGCACTGAGCACTATGCTTGTGCCAGTAATATCTGTGCTACACGTGTGCCCCCGAGGCATTGAGCACTATCCTTGTGCCAGTAATATCTGTGCTACATGTGTGCCCCCGAGGCATTGAGCACTATGCTTGTGCCAGTAATATCTGTGCTACATGTGTGCCCCCGAGGCATTGAGCACTATGCTTGTGCCAGTAATATCTGTGCTACATGTGTACCCCCGAGCCACTGAGCACTATGCTTGTGCCAGTAATATCTGTCCTACATGTGTGCCCCCGAGGCATTGATCACTATGCTTGTGCCAGTAATATCTGTGCTACGTGTGTGCCCCCGAGGCACTGAGCACTATGCTTGTGCCAGTAATATCTGTGCTACACGTGTGCCCCCGAGGCATTGAGCACTATGCTTGTGCCAGTAATATCTGTGCTACACGTGTGCCCCCGAGGCATTGAGCACTATGCTTGTGCCAGTAATATCTGTGCTACATGTGTGCCCCCGAGGCATTGAGCACTATGCTTGTGCCAGTAATATCTGTGCTACATGTGTGCCCCCGAGGCATTGAGCACTATGCTTGTGCCAGTAATATCTGTGCTACATGTGTGCCCCCGAGGCATTGAGCACTATGCTTGTGCCAGTAATATCTGTGCTACATGTGTGCCCCCGAGGCATTGAGCACTATGCTTGTGCCAGTAATATTGAGCACTATGCTTGTGTCAGTAATATCTGTGCTACATGTGTGCCCCCGAGGCATTGAGCACTATGCTTGTGCCAGTAATATTGAGCACTATGCTTGTGTCAGTAATATCTGTGCTACACGTGTACCCCCGAGGCATTGAGCACTATGCTTGTGCCAGTAATATCTGTGCTACACGTGTACCCCCGAGGCATTGAGCACTATGCTTGT
Source organism: Rhinatrema bivittatum (assembly GCF_901001135.1). Lineage (NCBI taxonomy): Eukaryota > Metazoa > Chordata > Amphibia > Gymnophiona > Rhinatrematidae > Rhinatrema > Rhinatrema bivittatum. The sequence goes on along the minus strand of NC_042632.1, from coordinate 58,252,024 downwards.
GCCAGTAATATCTGTGCTACACGTGTACCCCTGAGGCATTGAGCACTATGCTTGTGTCAGTAATATCTGTGCTACATGTGTGCCCCCGAGGCATTGAGCACTATGCTTGTGCCAGTAATATCTGTGCTACATGTGTGCTCCCGAGGCACTGAGCACTATGCTTGTGCCAGTAATATCTGTGCTACATGTGTGCCCCCGAGGCATTGAGCACTATGCTTGTGCCAGTAATATCTGTGCTACATGTGTACCCCCGAGGCACTGAGCACTATGTTTGTGCCAGTAATATCTGTGCTACATGTGTGCCCCCGAGGCACTGAGCACTATGCTTGTGCCAGTAATATCTGTGCTACATGTGTACCCCCGAGGCATTGAGCACTATGCTTGTGCCAGTAATATCTGTGCTACACGTGTACCCCCGAGGCATTGAGCACTATGCTTGTGCCAGTAATATCTGTGCTACACGTGTGCCCCCGAGGCACTGAGCACTATGCTTGTGCCAGTAATATCTGTGCTACATGTGTGCCCCTGAGGCATTGAGCACTATGCTTGTGCCAGTAATATCTGTGCTACATGTGTGCTCCCGAGGCACTGAGCACTATGCTTGTGCCAGTAATATCTGTGCTACATGTGTGCCCCCGAGGCATTGAGCACTATGCTTGTGCCAGTAATATCTGTGCTACATGTGTGCCCCCGAGGCATTGAGCACTATGCTTGTGCCAGTAATATCTGTGCTACATGTGTGCCCCCGAGGCATTGAGCACTATGCTTGTGCCAGTAATATCTGTGCTACATGTGTACCCCCGAGACATTGAGCACTATGCTTGTGCCAGTAATATCTGTGCTACATGTGTACCCCCGAGGCACTGAGCACTATGCTTGTGCCAGTAATATCTGTGCTACATGTGTGCCCCCGAGGCATTGAGCACTATGCTTGTGCCAGTAATATCTGTGCTACACGTGTGCCCCCGAGGCACTGAGCACTATGCTTGTGCCAGTAATATCTGTGCTACACGTGTGCCCCCGAGGCATTGAGCACTATGCTTGTGCCAGTAATATCTGTGCTACATGTGTGCCCCCGAGGCATTGAGCACTATGCTTGTGCCAGTAATATCTGTGCTACATGTGTGCCCCCGAGGCACTGAGCACTATGCTTGTGCCAGTAATATCTGTGCTACATGTGTGCCCCCGAGGCACTGAGCACTATGCTTGTGCCAGTAATATCTGTGCTACATGTGTACCCCCGAGGCAGATGTTGCTATGCAGCTGTTTTTTCCTTACTTCACACATTAGTGAATATTCATTGGGTGGGGATTTTCCAGTTTCCGTCGGTGAGGATTTTGTTCCCTGATCTCTTTGGGTCAGGGCTAGCTCCAGGATGCTTGGTAGTCCTGGTGCTAAAACCTACACTTGCAGAACTTGACCTGGACGTGGCTTTTCAGGCAGTTTGTATCCTTTTTTATACCTTGTCCAGGTTTGGATTTGACTATTTTTTCTGCCTAACTTATGATGGGGTTTGTTTTCTCACTTCCCTAGGAAGTCCTCAGTAGTAGCTGAAGGGAGAGTTTCCTTGCAAGGGAAAAACTGGTGCGTTGTCTCTTTTAATTTGTATGTGCATAGCTATTGTCTGATGAAACTATAAAAGCTTAGAAGATCAATAAACTAGTTGTACTGAGGTCAATATTCAGCGCTGGCTGTTTCAGTAACTTAGCTGGACATGACTTATCCGGCTAAGTTACAAGGGATATTCAGTGGCACGGCTATGCCACTGAACATCCGTGGTCAAGATGCCACTTAGCTGGATAAGTTAAATCCGGCTAAGTTAGAGCAGCTTAATGGCTGATATATCTTATCCGATTAACTTAACTGGATAAGAATGAATATCACTATTTATGCAGTAAAGTTACCCAGATACATAGCACTGCCCAGATCTGCCTACTGCCTGCCCACAAATTGGGCAGTAAAAGATAGGCAGATAAGTGGCTTCTCCGGTTATGCAGTGCTAAACGCGTTTTCAGTGTTTTATTTACAGATTGGAAGGGCTTTCTTTTCTTCCTCTATTTAGTGTGGGCTGCCACCTGGGGATGCCAGAGATCCTCCATTAGGGTGGCTTTATCACCTGCTTGTCTTCTAGGTTTATTCCAGCAAACCTCAGGACTCTCTGCCCCATTCCAGGGTAACCTCTGCCTTGGAAGAGAAAAGGAGGACCTCACATTGGTAAAATATTTTTGTGTCATTAGCTGAGAAAAGGAATTCATAAAAGAGGGAAAGGACCCCACTCCTTGCCCCATCCTTTTCATTTCTGTATCTATCTTTTCACCTTCTCCCTTCTCGGACTCTGCTGTTTTTCACACTCCCTCTCTCTTTCTCTGTGGTTAATGGAAATAGACTTCCACCCAGGCTAGGCAGTCCTGAGGGGGCTGAGAGCAGGGGGAATAATTGGTTACCAGGAAACAGCAAACAGAGAGTAGGATTAAGTGGACAATTTTCTCAGTGGAAGGGAGTGGACAGTGGAGTGCCTCAGGGATCTGTATTGGGACCCTTACTTTTCAATATATTTATAAATGATCTGGAAAGAAATACGACGAGTGAGATAATCAAATTTGCAGATGACACAAAATTGTTCAGAGTAGTTAAATCACAAGCAGATTGTGATAAATTGCAGGAAGACCTTGTGAGACTGGAAAATTGGGCATCCAAATGGCAGATAAAATTTAATGTGGATAAGTGCAAGGTGATGCATATAGGGAAAAATAACCCATGCTATAATTACACGATGTTGGGTTCCATATTAGGTGCTACAACCCAAGAAAGAGATCTAGGTGTCATAGTGGATAACACATTGAAATTGTCGGTACAGTGTGCTGCGGCAGTCAAAAAAGCAAACAGAATGTTGGGGATTATTAGAAAGGGAATGGTGAATAAAACGGAAAATGTCATAATGCCTCTGTATCGCTCCATGGTGAGACCGCACCTTGAATACTGTGTACAATTCTGGTCGCCGCATCTCAAAAAAGATATAATTGCGATGGAGAAGGTACAGAGAAGGGCAACCAAAATGATAAGGGGAATGGAACAATTCCCCTATGAGGAAAGGCTGAAGAGGTTAGGACTTTTCAGCTTGGAGAAGAGATGACTGAGGGGGGACATGATAGAGGTGTTTAAAATCATGAGAGGTCTAGAACAGGTAGATGTGAATCGGTTATTTACTCTTTCGGATAATAGAAGGACTAGGGGACACTCCATGAAGTTAGCATGGGGCACATTTAAAACTAATCGGAGAAAGTTCTTTTTTACTCAACGCACAATTAAACTCTGGAATTTGTTGCCAGAGGATGTGGTTAGTGCAGTTAGTGTAGCTGTGTTTAAAAAAGGATTGGATAAGTTCTTGGAGGAGAAGTCCATTACCTGCTATTAAGTTCACTTAGAGAATAGCCACTGCCATTAGTAATGGTTACATGGAATAGACTTAGTTTTTGGGTACTTGCCAGGTTCTTGTGGCCTGGATTGGCCACTGTTGGAAACAGGATGCTGGGCTTGATGGACCCTTGGTCTGACCCAGTATGGCATTTTCTTATGTTCTTATGTTCTTACCAAAAGTAAACTTTGTGCTAGGAATGTAGGATGTATGTGGTATATATTTTTTATAAACCATGTCTAGCCCAAGGGCAGTGCTGCTGCCCCCTCAGGTTTGCCCTCTTAAAGGTGTAGGGAACCATGGACTACTTTTACCAGAGGATGGACTCATTAGGTGAATCTGATCAATTTCTTTGATCAGGGGAGTGTGCTAGATGGAAAGGACTTGGATTTCAGTAAGGCCTTTGGTTCAGTTCTGCATGGGCAATTAATAAATACACTGAACCTGCTTGGTACGGGTGCTAACGAGACTGGGTTACAAACAAAGAGTAGTGGTAGATGGACTTCACTCTGAGGAGTACGGTATTACTAGTGTTGTACCCAAGGGTTTTGGTCCTTGGACCAGTTCTTTTCAACATTTTTGTAAGAGACATTTCAGAAGGATTATCGGGAAAGGTTTGTCTTTTTGCAGAAGATACCAAAATCTGCACTAGGATAGACAGCCGGGAAAGTGTGCAAAACATGAGGAGGGATCTAGCAAAGCTCTAAGAATGGTGCAGGGCCTGGCAACTAAGATTTAATGCCAAAAAATATTTCTTTAGATTACGCATCCTCCCTGGAGGAAATTTTAGGGGTATTTAAATGTCATACTAAATCCTGAATAAATCTGAGCATAACACAATCTTCCCTCTCCCACGTCTCCTGCCAGTCCTCCGCTCCACCTCATTCTACAGCCAATGTTCTCTCTTGCTTTTCCTTGACTTTAATCTGCACTTCTCTTTCTTCATACTACATTATCTCCCTCTCTCCTGCCCTCTGTACTCTTCGTTGTAGCATTTCACCCACACTTCTCACTACAGCATATTCGGGGAAACCCACCTGAATGACGAGTTTGGTGAATGGCTCTGTGATGACTTTGAGCAGTTCTGGAGCATCCTTGCCACTCTGAATCTTAAAGCTGGCCACCACTATCTTGGTGACACGGTGCAAGTAGTCAGTGGCTACCTCCAGGGGTAGAAGCACAAGCACAGAAAGCCAATTAAAACAGTCATGGACTGTTGCTCCAGCGAAAGCCCTAGAAAGACAGCATAATCCTTCCTTCAATATTGATTGCTAGGATGCAGTGAATGCTGCCCTAGATCTTGGTGGACAGAACAAGTTCTTTTAATGTATCCAACACGTGTGTTTCATGAGAAAAAAACATTGACAGTTGCATCACAAGGAAGTGACATTCCAAGAAGCAGGGACCTGAAACCTGATTCTTATGTTTTAACAGGTTCATGGAGAACAAATTGTTGTCATCAGATACTGTGAGATTGCAGCCATAGTGCTTAATCATACTGTTTCCTGAGTGAGATACTGTGCAGAGTGTTTCCTGAGTGAAATACGAAATACTGTGAGATTACAGCCATCATGGTGCATAGTGCTTTCTGAGTGAGATACTGTGAAGGTGTAGCCATCGTGCTGCAGTGTATCCTGAGTGAGATACCATGATAGTGTAGCCATAGCGCTGCATATTGTTTCCTGAGTGAGATACAGTGAAAGAGCATCCATCGTGCTGTACAGTATTTTCTGAATGAGATACTGTGAAAGTGCAGCCAGTGCTGCATAGTGTTTCAGAGTGAAATACTCTGAAAAGGCAGCCATAGTGCTGCTTAGTGTTTTCTGAGTGAAATACTGTGACAGTGTAGCCATAGTGCTGCACAGTGTTTCCTGATTGGGATACTGTGAAAGTGCAGCCATAGTGCAGCATCGTGTTTTCTGAGTGAGATACTGTGAAGGTGCAGCCATAATGTTGCAGTGTTTTCTGAGTGAGATGCTGTGAAAGAGCAGCAATCTTGCTACATAGTGATTCCTGAGTGAGATATTATGAAAGTGCATCCATGGTGTTGCAGTGTTTCTTGAGTGATATACTGTGAAACATCAGCCATTGTGCTGCATAATGTTTTCAGAGTTATATACTGTAAAAGTGCATCCATAATGCTGCTGAGTGGTTCCTGATTGAGTGATGTATTGTGAAAGTGCAGCCACAGTGCTGTATAGTGGTTCCTGAGTGAGTAAGATACTGTGAAAGTGCAACCATAATGCTACAGTGTTTCCTGGTGAGATACTGTGAAACTGTATTCATAGTACTGCCAAGTGGTACATATGAGCGAGTGAGCTGTTGTGTAAGTGCAGCCATAGTGCTACAGATTGGTTTATAAATGAGTGAGATACTGTATAAGTGCAGCCATAGTGCTGCAGGATGGTTCCTGAATGGGATACTAGTAAAGTGCAGCCATACTACTGCAGTGTTTCCTGGTGAGATACTGTGAAAGTGTAGCCATTGTGCTACAGACTGGTTCCTGTGTGACTGAGATACTGTGAAAGTGCAGCCATAGTGCTGCACAGTGGTTCCTGTGTGACTGAGATACTGTGAAAGTGCAGCCATAGTGCTGCACAGTGGTTTCTGAGTGACTGAGATACTGTGAAAGTGCAGCCATTGTGCTACAGACTGGTTCCTGTGTGACTGAGATACTGTGAAAGTGCAGCCATAGTGCTGCACAGTGGTTTCTGAATGACTGAGATACTGTGAAAGTGCAGCCATAGTGCTGCAGAGTGGTTCCTGTGTGACTGAGATTCTGTGAAAGTGAAGCTATAGTGCTGCAGAGTGGTTTTTGAGTGAGTGAGATACTGTGAAAGTGCAGCCATAGTGCTGCACAGTGGTTCCTGTGTGACTGAAATTCTGTGAAAGTGAAGCTATAGTGCTGCACAGTGGTTTCTGAGTGACTGAGATACTGTGAAAGTGCAGCCATAGTGCTGCAAAGTGGTTTCTGAGTGAGTGAGATTCTGTGAAAGTGAAGCCATAGTGCTGAACAGTGGTTCCTGTGTGACTGAGATTCTGTGAAAGTGAAGCTATAGTGCTGCACAGTGGTTTCTGAGTGACTGAGATACTGTGAAAGTGCAGCCATAGTGCTGCACAGTGGTTCCTGTGTGACTGAGATTCTGTGAAAGTGAAGCTATAGTGCTGCAGAGTGGTTTTTGAGTGAGTGAGATATTGTAACATTGGGGCCATAGTGCTGCATAGTGGTTTCTGAGTGACTGAGATTCTGTGAAAGTGAAGCTATAGTGCTGCACAGTGGTTTCTGAGTGACTGAGATTCTGTGAAAGTGAAGCCATAGTGCTGCACAGTGGTTTGTGAGTGACTGAGATTCTGTGAAAGTGAAGCTATAGTGCTGCACAGTGGTTTCTGAGTGACTGAGATTCTGTGAAAGTGAAGCTATAGTGCTGCAGAGTGGTTCCTGTGTGACTGAGATTCTGTGAAAGTGAAGCTATAGTGCTGCAGAGTGGTTTTTGAGTGAGTGAGATATTGTAAAATTGGGGCCATTGTGCTGCACAGTGGTTTCTGAGTGACTGAGATACTGTGAAAGTGAAGCTATAGTGCTGCACAGTGGTTTCTGAGTGACTGAGATACTGTGAAAGTGCAGCCATAGTGCTGCACAGTGGTTTCTGAGTGACTGAGATACTGTGAAAGTGAAGCTATAGTGCTGCACAGTGGTTTCTGAGTGACTGAGATTCTGTGAAAGTGAAGCCATAGTGCTGCACAGTGGTTTCTGAGTGACTGAGATTCTGTGAAAGTGAAGCTATAGTGCTGCACAGTGGTTTCTGAGTGACTGAGATTCTGTGAAAGTGAAGCCATAGTGCTGCACAGTGGTTTCTGAGTGACTGAGATTCTGTGAAAGTGAAGCCATAGTGCTGCACAGTGGTTTCTGAGTGACTGAGATTCTGTGAAAGTGAAGCTATAGTGCTGCACAGTGGTTTCTGTGTGACTGAGATACTGTGAAAGTGAAGCCATAGTGCTGCACAGTGGTTTCTGAGTGACTGAGATTCTGTGAAAGTGAAGCTATAGTGCTGCACAGTGGTTTCTGAGTGACTGAGATTCTGTGAAAGTGAAGCTATAGTGCTGCAGAGTGGTTCCTGTGTGACTGAGATTCTGTGAAAGTGAAGCTATAGTGCTGCAGAGTGGTTTCTGAGTGAGTGAGATATTGTAAAATTGGGGCCATTGTGCTACAGGGTTTCCTCAATATAAATAGGACACAAGGAATTTGCTATTTTGTATCTGCATAGAAATTCACAGTCTTAGGCTCACTTACAAAATAATCCTTTGTTTTTGTCTTTGTTTCTCTTTCTCGCCAGTGGTGCTGTCTGTTGTCAGGTGGCCCAAGAAATTTGACAGTGAGGGGAAGGATTTACAACATGAGGTCTATTGTACATAATTCAGGCCGATGCAATATCGGCACCCGAAAACAGGTGCTCATGATTAACACCCGCTCTCCTAACGCACGCCGATGAACCTCTCCGGGGCGCCCGATGTAATATTTAAATGGGCGTTAGGGGAAATTGTGCGTCCCTAGTGCCTCCTCAGCAGCGGATGTCCAGGAGAGGTGACCATCAGCGGGTTAGGAAAACGGAAGCTCCATTTCACAAGCATCCCTTCTCCTAACCCGACTGCTGGCAAGACTTTTTTTTAATTTTTTTTTTAGGGTTCTCCTTTTTTGGTTCCTCAATTTTAAGTCAGAGGAACTTACCCAGAGCTGCTCAGATGCCCAGGAGCCCAGTCTGTGTCTGTCCTGAGCTGCAGTCTGCTACTCACCGCTCAAACTCAGTCCGGTCTGCAGCCTGCATGAGGGCCACAATGGTGTTTGTCACAGAGGTGCCGATGTTGGAGCCCATGATGATGGGGATAGCAGATTGCACTTCCAGGACTGAGGAAGCAAAGAGACAATGTGAGAACAGCAACCGAGATTCTCCTCTATTCAAAAATATTCATGGGAAACCTGTCTCTCCGTCTTTGTAGCTGCATTTCCCCATCTGTCCGTCTCTCTCTTTCCTGGAACCTGAGTCTGCCAATAAGTTGCCCTCCGTCTCTCTGACTTCCTTCTGATGGAAGCTGCATTCCTGTCAGTTTTATTTTCCATTTGTCAATACAATGAAAGTGGTTGGTGATCCGGGTGTGTGCGGATGCCATGGAGATTCAGTGAGGGCAGTCGGGTGTCTCTGTCAGACAGTGAGTAGCACTGCTGCATGAAATTACAGGGAACAGATTTAAAACAAATTGTAGAAATATTTTTTTTCACTTGATGCACAACTAAACTGTGTAATGTCTTGCCAGAGGATGTAGTCAAGGGCTGTTTTGTGGGGGGGGGGGGGGGGGGGTTGTTATTATATTTTAATTGTATTTCAGTTTACTCTTGGCTTTTTGAGAAGCAAGCTCACTCCCAACATGCGTTACAATAGGCCTAATATCATATGGGATCCAAGTATCTTTTTTTGCAGGGTTTTCTGGTTGCACCTCAGCAGTGCATGTAAATATAATATACATGTTGTAAGTGATATTTTTACCTCAGAATGTCTATTGTCAATAAAATATATTAGAAATGCATAATTTTATATTTTGTGTGTGGAGGTGGGGAGGACACACAAGATTGTAAGGTTCATCTAAGTCGTCTAATACCCTTGCACCAGCCCAGAACCAGTGAGATGATCGCATTTGCAGATGACACAATATTATTCAAAGTAATTAAAACTAGAGTGAATTATGAGAAACTGCAGAAGGCCCTTGTGAGATTAGGAGCCTGGGCATCTGAATGGCAGAGGAAATTTAATGTGGAAAGAGCACAGCTCCAGGTTGACAGTGCAGGGTTCTGTATTGGGAGTCACCACCCAGGAAAAGGACCATGGAGTCCTTTGCACACCAGGTTGTTATCCTCAGCTCAGTGTGCACCACGTGGCAGAAGTCAAAAAAGCATGACGAATATTCAGAATTCCTTGGAAAGGAATGGTGAATAAAACAGAGAACATGATATTGCCTGTGTACCTTGATTAATGCATGCAGTCCTGTTCCCTACATCTCAAAGAACAGAGTGGAACTAGATAAAGACAACCAAAATGATACAGGGCATGGAAGAGAGGTTATTCAGGTTAGGGCTCTTCAGCTTGGAGAAGACAAAAACGATAGGGGATATGATAGAGATTTATAAAATCGTGAGGGTCATAGAAAAAGTTGAAAAGAAAAAGTTATTTACTGGATCAAACAATACTAAAACCAGAAGACATTCCATGAAACTAAATAGTAGCAGATTTAAATCAAATTTGAAAATGTATTTTGTTAGTCAATCAGCAACAAATCTATGGTATTTATTGCCAGAGATTGTGTTTAAGGCTGGTAGGACAGCTGGAGAAGTTTCTGGAGGACAGGACCATTAACAAGTATTAGTCAGATAGAATTGGATTTCTTCACTTCATACTTCTGGATTTGAGCAATAGGAAATGGACTTTTTCATTAGGATCTACTGGGCTCTTCCAAATGACCCAGACTGGCCACTGTCCAAGACAGCATGCTGAGCATCAGGCTCTTCACCCAATCTGTAAAACCCCCTAGTATCCCTCAGGCACTCACGGCCAGATGAGACCATGCTGACAATGATGGACGTTGAGGTGCTGGAGCTCTGCACGAGCACTGTTACCAGGATGCCCACCACCAGGCCGGCCACTGGGTTGGAGAGGATGGCACTCTCCTTAAAGATGTCACCGGCCGCCTTCCCTGTATCAAAAGGGAAGATCAGGGAGGAAATGTCAGACAGAAGTGTAGCCCCTGCACCACCACCATTTTCTCAATCCAAACTTTGTTTTTTTCTGTTGGGTGGAAGATAAACTTCAGGGCCTACTGGTGTCTATCTCTGAAGAACAGAGATAATTGATATCCAAGCACCATATGTCATATAAAGCTGCTTTTTACTAAAAACCAATTTCTTCAGTTGAAATAATCTCAAATACAGAACATTTGGCTAGAGACCAATTGACATACACCATCTGATATCCACTGTGAGGTCCATGCTCAAAGGAGTTTGTCCAGGTAACGTTTGAGTTGGCCGGACAAATCCTAAGGCCTCTGTAACCGGATAAAATGTATCAGGGCAAACTGGAGGCATTCCCAGTGCATTCCAGGGTGGACTTAACTTAATCGCATAACACATCCCGCTACCTCCAATATTCACACTTATCTGGCTGCATCAGAACAAGTTATCCTGATAAACTTATCTGGCTAACTTGGTCAACATATTCAGGGGCCAATGCAATAAAAGTGAGCAGAAAATGGGCGCTCAGTGTTGAATCACTCTTGCTCCTAACATGTGACCAGCCACCTCTCCTGGGCACGCAATACAATATTTAAATGAGGCCTTGCGTTAAACAGGAGGCGCTAGGGACAAATGTGCATCCCTAGCGCCTGCTCGGCATCGGACGCACAGGAGAGGTGGCTGTCAGCGGGTGAGGAAAATGGACTCTCAATCTACGAGTGTCCATTTTCTCCTGCTACCAGCACAGACACACACACAAGGTACACGGCCTGGATTGTGTATCTTGTGTGCATACTGAACGCCTGAAATTTTCTTAATAAATACTGCTTTATTTGGTTCCTCCTACTTAGTATCGCGAGGATACTATTAGGAGGAATCACAGAAAGTGGGATCTTTCTTTTTTTCAATGCACCCGTGAGTGTGGCAGACCTCTACACCAGCCCCGGGCTAGCATAAAATTTGCCACGTTATAAGGGCACATTGAGTATTAGCTAATAGCCTCATCTACATGAATTTACATGTGATGACAACTATTAGCGACGCGCATTTTGTACGCGCTAGTCCCCGTGTTGGATCAGGGGTTATGGACATGCGTCCAAAATGTACATCCAATCGTGTGCAAAGCCATGCGCAGCGGCTAGCACATGGTATTGCATTGCTCCCTCAGTGGCTGCCGCATATACTCGACTATCTTAGAGCTGGCCAGATAGGTTTATGCAGCTCTCTAAGCTGGATAATGCTGAAAACTGGCAATTCTCTGGCTGTTAGGTAGGTAAGTGGCTCCTCCCTGGAACATCCCATCCCGCCCCTGGTTAAACAGCGGCCATCAATGAGGCCGAATTTTCAGATAGAGCAACTTAGTTGTCTAAGTGGCACTAAATAGTGACCTCTATGTTTTTGTATAAAGCTGTATGATCATAGCGTGACCATACTATATGTCACAATCTTTTTGTGCTGCTCATTAAGTGTCCTTTTAATGGGACTATGAAACGTTTTTGTGAGTCTATGCCAATTATTTTTTGCATGAGTTTTATTACATAGGCCTCTGACTCTCATTTCATAGGGCATGTGATGCAGACCGGCACCATTTTGGGAGCCTTTTTCTGGTCTCTCTTGTTTGGAAGTACTGCCTCCAGAATTGGACACAGGTCTGACCCATGACCTGTATGCAGCCCATTTTATTTCCTAGCCCCCCAGCATCCCTCTGGCTCTGGTCACGGCTGAGTCGCACTGTTTTGCGACCTTGAGATCATCAGATCTGATCACTCTTGAGATTTCTCTACCGGGTGAGGCAGATCAATCTCTCACCTCCTATCGAGCACTGCTCCCTTGGGCTTCTGCATCCCAATTACATAATTCTGCATTTTTTGGCATTAAATCTTTCTTTCTTTATTAGATCACTTCTCATTTTATTTTCAACATCTGGTTTGTCCTGATCAGTGTGGCAACATTTCTTCTTGACCCCTCTGCAATATCAGTTATGAAAATATCAGCAGAGGGGTATTTCTTCCATCCTCAGCCACTTTCTAACCCAGTTTACCACCTTAAGACCCTCTTCAGGCTGCTCACTTTATTGAATTAGGTTCACTTTGATAATGTTTGCACAAGTTGTCATCCTACTGAAGCTTTTCAAATTTAAATAAACTGAGAGAAACAGAGACAGAAAACAGAATTAAGAGAGAGAAATGACAAAGAGCAAGATAGACTCAAGACTTTATCACCAAAATGGTTTGGTGTGACAGAAAAGTTGGTTACCTCCAGCCAGCTGGAAAGCAGAACTCAGGACATCCAGGGAGCAGATGAAGAGATAGAGAAATCCAAAGAGTAGAGGGATCTTCAGGAGAGAGCTGCACAAGGCCCAGATCTGTCCCCTTCTTCCTGTCTCTGTGAGAGAGTGACAAGCAGACACACTGGGTTACTGCTCCTGCCGAGATCCTACCCAATCCAAAAAAATGGCAACTATATAAACAATATATTACACACTCTAACACAACATATCATTTAGAGTGATATATAAATTCATTAGAAAAGATTTTATTATTGTCTACAAAACATTTTATCAAAAAGCTTCAAAAAACATTCAATTTCTATTCACCATAAAAGCTCATTCACACACACAATCATGCTATTAAAAACATGTTTCTTTTAGAAAATCTATATAACAATACAGTTGTCTTACTCCCTCTTTACAACATTGTATTTCTTTTGTAGTTCTATTTCACAAATCCATACTCCCAACATGTTTCACCATTCAATAGGCTTCTTCAGGGGAGCATAATACACAGATCTTCAAAATGTCCTCCACCCAAATGTATCCACACTCAATTTTCACAGTATATTATTTTTTCCACATTAAGACAAACCAAACGTATTGTCTCCACAGTTTCACCTTTATTTCTTTTATGATCATCAAAAAGCTCACCACGGCACTCCCATTTTTCAGAGATTCCACATCTTCAGATTGCTTTTACTATTGAAGTTGGGTTTTCTAGCATCAACGACGCTAGAAAACCCAACTTTCCCAAACACTCAGCGTTCTCGCACAGTTGCTTTCAAAAAGTGCCGTGGTGAGCGTTTTTGATTAATTTCTGAGCATAAAAATGTGTGGATTGGGTGCACTTTTTTTTTTTTTTTGGATGGGGAGAATAGCTAATAGCCTGATAAACATGCATTAGTGTGTGATAAGTGCTATTAGCTTTGCAGGGGGTTGGAGGCAGATTTTGGACACACTAATTCCCTTATTGCATAAGCGATTGTGGATATGCGTCCAAGCACAGGTTAACCAGTGTGCTCGGCTGAGTGCACTGCATTGCATCAGCCTGAGAGTGAGAGAGACCCTGCGAGGAAGGGACCAGACTGGATGAAGGAGATAAGAAGGGTGTGCATTGAACTCCGAGGAGATTTGGTACACTGCAGATCCGCTCTCTCACCTGCTTCCCATGCATCCTCCAGGACAGCTTTAGAGCTCTGCCATGGCCCTGTGGGAACAGCATTCACCTTATCGGAAATCCTCCTTAGTGACCCAGAGCATAAGTAACCGAGATCCAGGTGGGCCACTGCTGGTAAGGAGTAGGCTCTGGCTCCATTTATACCTATGGAAAGAAGTATTGCTGATTAACAGTCGCTGGACTGCTTCCTGCTTCCCAAACAAACTCATTATGTCCAAGCTAAGATTGTGGATTTGTTTAATGCAAGCATTAAGTCAGAAAAGCTGAGACAGAAAGGAGAAGGATGTAGAGGCTTCTGGGCTCAATGCGCTATTAAACACTTTAGCATTTTCTACAAACCTTCAGGTCTTGCAGGATATTAAAGTTACCCTTTACCCAGAGGAAAGATCACAGTGGGAGGGGCGAATGCATCTGCTGGGTCAGGGTGGGGGTGGGAAGATTTCTACATACCCTCACAGTCTGGAGAAGAGCCGGCTGGGCCCACCTGAGTGACCCTCCTCATTCCTCCTCCTAATTCTCTGTTGGGCATGGAGGGAACAAACAGCCTCTCCCCAGAGAAAACGACCCTTGCACAGCTCTAATGGGGCAAAAAGACACATCTCATTAGAGCAATTTGCAGGAGGCCAGGCCAGGTCTTATCTCCTTCTCTTTAGCATTCATTTCCAAAACTTGCAGGAATCACAGTTTGTAAAGCGTCACTTCAGTCTCCTCCGGGCAGTCAGCTGGGATAGATCCTTGCAGTGTGGACCTTATGTGCCGTGTTGCTGTGCAACTGTTCAACATGAGAAAAGACAACCTTACAAGAGAGAGATTTATTTATTTACGCTTTTTTTTATACCGAGGTATAGCTAGCTGCCTTCACTCTGGTTTACATCATCATAGAACAAAGTGTGAACTCGACAAACGTGAGAAAGACACGCGTATTCCTTGTTACAAATAAAACCACCAAAATATAACATCTAACAGAATCTGATCTGCTGAAAAAAGAAAAATAACAAGAAAAGAAGGGGAAAACATTTTAAATTAAATTAACTCAAATGACTAAACAAAATTCCTCTCTATGATTGAAAGATGTGATCAACATTACACATTATCCAGGGTAGGGGCAGATGGGTGGGAGCTCGGTGTGTTTTATGTGTTCTACAAGATTCTATTAAGTGTTCATAGCTCTATCTTTAAGACAGGTAATTGCATGTCCGATGAAGGGATGCAATTATATTACATTTGTTGATTGGTGTTAGCCAATGCCATCCTTGCCTGTTTGCGTGAATAACCATGTTTTCAGCTCTTTTTTGAAGGATTTAAAGTTGCTCTGAGTAAAGGGCACACAAGCAATATCATAAGCTCAGCAGACATATCTCATAGCGCTTCAGACTACACTGTAGACTGGTGAGGATATTTTTTACTTAATCAAGTTCCTCTGCAATGGACAAGGAGTGCTGGCAGTTAATGCCCTGTCTGGAAGAGCTGGACGCTCAAGGCCACTGCTCACACCAGTTTATCGACCTGGAACTACCTTTCCCCCATTGCAGCTGTCTCTGGCCAAGACCAGTACCTTTACTTTTAGGAAATTACCACTGCCCAAGGCAAAACTTGGGATCTAACCAGGCAATTTATTATAGCCTGCCTTTGCCAGAGGCCATCGTCAGATGCTGCAGAGAACTGTCCAACTCTGTGCAGCTCTGGAGTACAAACTCTGCTGCAGGGGACAGGCTAGCCTGTAAATGCCAAGGGGATCGCACTGTCTCTTAAAAACAAACTAAAAGAAGTGTTCCTAAAGAAAATAGCAAAGTTTACTGAAGAAAAAAAGCAGTTAGTTCAGCAGAACAAAATAGGTAAAACAGGAAGCCAAATGTTAACATCCAGAAAGCACAAGAAAATGTAGCTCTCAGTGACAGAGCCACAGAAGATTTATGTTTTCAGCTCTTCCAATTGTGCCTTAGCTCTCCACTGTAGCCAGGAAAATCCATGTCTTCCTCTCAAAGATGGTAGTACAGTGCCCGATTGGTGACCTTGGAACAGGAAACCCACTCCACACATCAGATGGAAAAGAGAGGAGAGATGTCCCCTTCATTAACTCTCAGACTCTGATCCAGTATTGAAATTTCCAATTTATAAAGACTAGTGTGGCCTCACATATTTTATGATAGACTTTAGGGCATTTCTTGAGTTTTTCAGACTTACTGTAGATTGAAAGATTTCACAGAGAGGGTGGTGGATGCATGGATCAGTCTTCAGTGGAGGTGATGAAGGTAAAACCAGTGACAGGATTCAGGAAAACCTGGGATCCTTAGATGCCAAGAAGTGAAGGGAAAGCCAGAGATCAATGCAGGTCCTTATCTCCCATATTCCATGTTTCTTTGTAGGTTCTTCCAGACCACGTACGAGTACCTGTGCAACTTCGTCATTCGATTGCTCTTCTCTTGCAGAAGACCTCACAGTCAGCAGAATCTAGTTTTCTTCAAGGCCAGGATGGTTCGTAGAAACTTTTCTTCACCTAGGAGGTGTTGGGCTGAATCAGACCAATGGTCCCTCTAGTCCAGCATCCTGCCTCAACAGTGGCCAGGCCAGGTCACGTGGAAGCATTTGGAAGATTCCTTCCCTGTTACTCATTTCCAGAAGTTGGAGGTGGTGATTCCTGTGCCTGTCTTCCAAAACTTCTCCAAACCTTTTTTAAACCCAGCTTGACCACGTTCACTGACCACAATGTCCTCACCTACACCAGGTGGAATCTAAGTTTCATCAGAGCAGAATCAGGGTTTGCTTTGCAGTCCCACAGTACCTGATGCTTTTCATTACATATGAAGAGGTTTAAGTTATCCTGGCGAGCAGTGAAGTGTAGTCAGGAACTAAGCAGGCAAGATCGAGGTGTATGTGCCTCAATGGGTTTTTACCCAGCTAAGTCCACTTTTGAGTGGGTAATTTTAGCTGCACAGAGTCATTTCTGGGGATAACTTAGTTGAGGAAAAAATGTGCGCATCCATTAAAGTTTAATGACTAGATTCATGTCATGCTGTCCTTGGAGATGACATGAAATCCCATTCTTCAGCTCTGTGACTGTGGGTAGCCTGCGTGGCTGCTTTGTGCAGGAAGAAAAGGAGGCATGTACACTGCCTGCCCAGGAATATATCTGATTGTAAAGCATCTGTGTGCACCACACTGCTGAAGATCTGTTTGTAATGGGTAAAGTGAGGCACTGGATAATAGAAAGGCAGCCGGATAACATGGACATTATTCACTGAATTGTTCCATTACTATTCTCATTGTCTAACTCTTGACTTTATCCATAACTTATGCACAAATATATAACAGCAAGATCTTTTCAAATATTAATAAATGCTAAGATGAGTGTGATAGGGAAATGCTTATGGCACTTGCACATAACCTGCTTGATGTGCTAGGAAAGCTGAAATATAAATAAAAAATTATTATTGCTATTTCAAAAGCTTTTCTTTACCTTCAGGTGTGCGGGCAGGCTCTGTTCAGGTCGATGCATGCTGCGCTGCAAAAGAGAGAGGCGAGGCAGGAGCTTTATATCCAGACACAGGGGCCAAAGTCTGAGCAGCTGCCAACCCTCCCGCCCCCATCCTGTCTTGCAGTTAATCTATAACGCTGTCTCCCCGGCTCTCAGCACACCCCGATGACTTCTGGGAGCAGCTGCCTTCACAAATCACGGCTTCTCCTGGGAGGGGGCTTCCTCCTGTGGCCTCTATTGAGGTTTGGCAGCGCGAGCTTTCATCCCCTCCCAACTCAGCCAGCACGGTGACAGTCCAAGGTGAAGACCTTACCCCTCTCCCACACAGTGACTCCTGAACCAAGTCTCAGAGTCACGTCTTCCACTGGGTGAACCAGGCAGCCCCTTAGGGTGACCCTTGGAGGTTTTGCAGGTGGCAAAACCTCCAAGGGTCACCTACCCACTTTTAAGAGAAGGCAGCACAAGTGGATAAAAGGAGTGATTGAGTGGGGACGATGGGAAGATGATGTGGAGAGGCAGAAGATTCTACTGAGAGAGGATGGAAGAGAGAGGATGCTGAGTGGGGTAAGAGAAAAGGATGATAGGCAGGTGTATACAAGGAGGCATGCAAGATTGAGGTACACCTAATACCCTGGGACGTCAGGTCCCTCTCCCCTACAGAACATAGAGAGAGCTGCCCGGCAGCCTGAATAGCTAACCAACTTTTCAATTCATATTTCTCTTTTCATGTAATCTATATAAAAATATAAAGACTAGGGGACATACAATGACTTTGATAGGCGATGCATTCAAATCAAATAGTAGAAAATATCTTTTTACTTAACGCATAATTAAGCTCTGGAATTTGTTGTTGAAAGATGTGGTAAAAGCTGTTAGTATAGCTGAGTTTAAAAAAAGGTTTGGACAATTCCTGGAAGAAAAGTTTACAAATCATTATTAAGGTGAACTTGGGGAAATCCACTGCTCATCCCTGGGATAAGCAGCATGGAATCTGTTGACCTTTGGGGATCCTGTCAGGTTCTTGTGACCTGGCTTGGCCACTGTTGGAAACAGGATGCTGGACTTGATGGACCCTTGGACTGACCCAGTATGGCATGTTCTTATGTTCTTATGAAAATTGCAGAATATAAGATGGTTTAATAATAATTATTATAACTATAATAATGTACAGAATGGCCTACAGAACTGTTTTTTGTTTTGTTTTAAATCAAGGCACACACAAACACTAAAAAGAAGCTAGCCTTAGAGGCAAAAACTCATAATAAAAACGAAAAAAATGTATCCAAAGCAGAAAGCCTCTGAGGGAGTCAGTTGGATTGTTAGATAATTGAGAGATTAAAAGGGCACTTAGAGAACATACGAACATAAGAAATTGCCATGCTGGGTCAGACCAAGGGTCCATCAAGCCCAGCATCCTGTTTCCAACAGAGGTCAAACCAGGCCACAAGAACCTGGCAATTACCCAAACACCAAGAAGATCCCATGCTACTGATGCAATTAATAGCAGTGGCTATTCCTTAAGTAAACTTGATTAATAGCCATTAATGGACTTCTCCAAGAACTTATCCAAACCTTTTTTGAACCCAGCTACACTAACTGCACTAACCACATCCTCTGGCAACAAATTCCAGAGCTTTATTGTGCGTTGAGTGAAAAAGAATTTTCTCCGATTAGTCTTAAATGTGTAGAAAGACTGAATTAATTTTTTGCTTTGGTGTTTACTGAAGAGTGTGTATGGGAGATACCTGTGCTGGAAACTGTATTCAGTGGTGATGATTAAGAAGAACTGATACAAATCAAGATGAAGCTGGAAGATGTAATAAGGCAGATTGACAAACTAAAAAGTAGAAAATCTCCTGGACTAGATGGCCTACATCCCACAGTTCCGAAAGGACCAAAGAAATGAAATTATAGATGTGTTACTGGTAATTTGCAAACTACTGGTCTTGTAAAAGGGGAGATGGACTTCTGTGCTGCTGTGGAAAGCGAGCCCCCTAGATCCACATCAACACCAGGCAGATGAACCTTGGGACGGAATTGGATGGAAGCTTCACCTATGCCAGCCCCTTTCCCCGCAGGTTGGGTCCTTGGGTTCCAGGACCAGCAGGCAGGAGTCTCTTAGGGTACAACAAGAAGGAGAGTCTGGAGTCAGGATGTGTCAGGGCAGGCAGCAGAAGAGAGCGGTCAGTGTCCAGGCTAAAGTCAGTGACAGGCAGCAAGAAAAAGGGGAGGTCAAAGTTCAGGCAGAGGTCATATCTAGATATTCAGTCCAAGGGGAAGACAGGAGTACCAGAAAAGGAAAACATTGCAAGGAGGCAGGCTGGAGAGGCTGTGAAGCAGGGCAGGTAGGAGGCAAGAGGTAGAGCAGGAAGGAGACAACGAGGCAGGGCAGGCTGGGCCGTGAAAGATGAGGAAACAGCAAAACTGGCAACACATACTGCTAGGGCAGCAGGAGATCCATTGCTGAGGCGATGGTAGATTGCAGGATCCAGGTTTATGTTCTCCAGCAGGGTTAACATTATTGGGGGGTGCCTTGCTGGAGTTCCTGCAGTGGAACCTTGAGAATTCAGGAGCACACATGTGTGCCTAAGAGGGGTGATGATGGAGGAGGCCACGGAGGATCTGCTCAGAATTCCCAGGCCCTGTCAGTGTCCGGAGTGAGTCAGGTGGCTCACAGGGCCATTCTGCAAGCTGCCAAATGTAACAGCTTCTCTGTTGTACCTGGAGTGGCCAATATAATCCCAATCTTTAAAAAGAGCTCCAGGGATGATCTAGTAAACTATAGACCGTTGAGTCTGACTTCAGAGCTGGAGAAATTGTGGAAATTATTATAAAGAATAAAATCACAGAGCACATAGAAAGACATGGTTTAATGGGACACAGCCAGCATGGATTTACCCAAGGCAAGTCTTGCCTCACAAATCTACATTTTTTGAAGGGGTTAATAAACATGTGGATAAAGGTGAACCAATAGATATGATGAATTTGGATTTTCAGAAGGCGTTTGACAAAATCCCACATGAGAAACTTGTAAGTAAACTAAAAAGTCATGGGATAGGAGGCGATGTCCTTTCATGGATTACAAACTGGTTAAAAGACAGGAAACAGAGAGTAGGATTAAATGGTCAATTTTCTCAGTGGAAAAGGGTAAACAGTGGAGTGCCTCAGGGATCTGTACTTGGACCGGTGCTTTTCAATATATTTATAAATGATCTGGAAAAGGGAACAATGGGTGAGATGAACAAATCTGCAGATGACATAAAATTATCTTGACTGTAAGAAATTGTAGGAGGGCCTTTTCAGACTGGAAGAATGGGCATCCAAATGGCAGATGAAATTTAATGTGGACAAGTGCAAAATGATGCACATGGGGAAAAGCAATCCACATTGTAGTTACATGATGTTCAGATCCATATCAGGAGTCACTACCCACTGCAGCAATAAAAAAAAAGCAAAGAGAATGTAGGAATTATTTGGCAAGGAATGGAGAATAAAATGGAGAAAATCAAAATGCCTCTGTATCACTCCATGGTGAGTACTGTGAACAATTCTGATCGCCACATCTCAGAAAAAATACTGTGGAACTGGAAAAGATTCAATAATGGTGACCAAAATGATAAAGGGAACAACTGATTTGCATTTACCTGTTCCATTCCACTCATAATTTTATAGACCTCTTTCATATCTCCCTTCAGATCTCTCTTCTCCAAGCTGAACGGTCTTAACCTCAGTATTCTCTATACATTACATTTTTTATCTATTGCTGATTTTTACTTTTCACAGAGGTTAAAAATTGAGAGATGCACTGATTTCATCTAATTTACTATCTCATAGTACTCATAGGAACATAGAAACATGACGGAGAAAAAGACCATATGGCCCATCTGGCAACTATGTGATCAGACAAACCTGATTTGGGACTTTTCCACTGAGGGATCTGTTCAAACTGCTTTCACTCTGTTGAAATAAAACCCTTTGGTACATCCTTGATCTGGCAAAATAATATTTTTTTTTCTAATGGGGAAACTCCTCTAGTCAATCATTAGATTGAAAATGTACATAAATTAGAAGATGTTTGATGTTACAGCATTGAGAAGATTAGATTTCGTGAAAAGGGCAGGGACATATCTGCATTTTTATGAAGGAGCAAACATGGTATTTCGTGTTTATCTCCTAATGGGTTAAACTTGGATTTTGAATAGAAAGCAAATTTATGATTAAGTTTTTGTGAAAGTGATTATTTTATTTTGGCTTGCCTCAGATTGGAAATCATTAATATAAATGGCTAATATTTTGCCACCATCAGATTGCATAGCTCATTGGAAAAGTTATTGTAGCTGGTTGTGGGAAATCTATGATGTGATCTTGACGCACTAAGTTTAAATGTTGAGAGTTTCAGGGCAGTTTTGTTTCAAGGCTAAGCACACCACAGCTATGTTTTAAAATATCATGGTGAACGCATTGATGTTGATATTCAAAGGCTTTGGGTAATTATTTCCCTCACAAAAGCCGAAATCTGAACAATTTCCGCCCACACTATAGGTAAATTTTGTCCGGACAACTAATTACTCACATGGAATTTACCCTGCTGAGGGCACTCCAGGGGTGCTTACATTTGATCCGGATAACTCATTACTTGTCCAAAAGATACCCAGTTATAAAGAGGTGGTGACTGAGGTTCCTAGGGGTGTGGTTACATTTTATCCAGATAACTCATTACACACATAAAATGTACCCAGTTATAAAGAGGTGGTGATGGAGGATTCCTACGGGTGTGGTTACATTTTATCCAGATAACTCATTACACAGATAAAATGTACCCAGTTATAAAGAGGTGGTGACGGAGGATTCCTAGGGGTGTGGTTACATTTTATCCAGATAACTCATTACACACATAAAATGTACCCAGTTATAAAGAGGTGGTGATGGAGGATTCCTACGGGTGTGGTTACATTTTATCCAGATAACTCATTACACACATAAAATGTACCCAGATACAAAGAGGTGGTGATGGAGGATTCCTAGGGGTGTAGTTACATTTTATCCAGATAACTCATTACACACATAAAATGTACCCAGTTATAAAGAGGTGGTGACGGAGGATTCCTAGGGGTGTGGTTACATTTTATCCAGATAACTCATTACACACATAAAATGTACCCAGTTATAAAGAGGTGGTGACGGAAGATTCCTACGGGTGTGGTTACATTTTATCCAGATAACTCATTACACACATAAAATGTACCCAGTTATAAAGAGGTGGTGACGGAGGATTCCTAGGGGTGTGGTTACATTTTATCCAGATAACTCATTACACACATAAAATGTACCCAGTTATAAAGAGGTGGTGACGGAGGATTCCTACGGGTGTGGTTACATTTTATCCAGATAACTCATTACACACATAAAATGCACCCAGTTATAAAGAGGTGGTGACGGAGGATTCCTAGGGGTGTGGTTACATTTTATCCAGATAACTCATTACACACATAAAATGTACCCAGTTATAAAGAGGTGGTGACGGAGGATTCCTAGGGGTGTGGTTACATTTTATCCAGATAACTCATTACACACATAAAATGTACCCAGTTATAAAGAGGTGGTGACGGAGGATTCCTAGGGGTGTGGTTACATTTTATCCAGATAACTCATTACACACATAAAATGTACCCAGTTATAAAGAGGTGATGACGGAGGATTCCTAGGGGTGTGGTTACATTTTATCCAGATAACTCATTACACACATAAAATGTACCCAGTTATAAAGAGGTGGTGACGGAGGATTCCTAGGGGTGTGGTTACATGTTATCCAGATAACTCATTACACACATAAAATGTACCCAGTTATAAAGAGGTGGTGACGGAGGATTCCTAGGGGTGTGGTTACATTTTATCCAGATAACTGGGTACATTTTATCCAGATAACCCTGGTACACGACTGAACTAAGATCCCTAAAGAATACCCTCAGGCAGCGTGAGAGAAACTGGCGTAAAGCCCCCTCACCCCAACTCGCCTCAAGTTTCAAAACTACCCTTCACCAATATAGAACAACCACCCTCAAAACAAAAAGAGACTACTTTTCAGCTAAGATCCACCAATACATGTACAACCCGAAAGCCCTTTTCAATTATGTTGCCAACCTCACCAAATCCTCTCAGCCCACTATCCCTGAGAATGATGCCTCCACTAAGAGCGAAGAAATCGCCCAGTATTTCCTCACAAAAATCACCAACATCCTCCGCAGATTTCAACACCCTTCTCCATCCACCTCCCCTTCCCCCTCCCTCCAACCTTCCCCCACTTCACCCACCCTCCAAACCCTTGACCTGACTTCCGCTAAAGAAGTGGAATCTATTCTCAGAAAACTTAAACCAGCTTCCCACCCTTCAGACACCATTCCCACAAAATCCCTCCTCTCCATCCCGAACACTATATCCAAACCCATCGCAGACATCATAAACTCCTCCCTCTCTTCAGGCTCTGTCCCAGATGCTCTTAAACAAGCTATTGTCAAGCCCCTCCTAAAAAAACCAACACTAGACCCTAAAGACCCCGCTAACTTCCGCCCTATCTCTAACCTGCCCTTCCTATCCAAAATTATGGAAAAGATTGTAAACATCCAACTTACAGAATATCTAGAAAGCAACAACATTCTGCATCCAGCCCAATACGGCTTCCGTAAATACCTCAATACAGAAACCCTCCTGCTCTCCCTCACGGACCACTTACTCATAGGCATGGACCGAGGCAACTGTTACCTCCTCGCCCTACTCGACATCTCAGCTGCCTTTGATACCATCAACCATAACCTCCTCATCAACCGGCTATCCGAAATAGGCATCTCAGGCCTAGCCCTACTATGGTTTAAATCCTACTTATCTAACAGAAAGTTCTCCGTCAAGATAGGAAACGCCAACTCCACACTCTATCCCTTGTCTCAAGGTGTCCCACAAGGCTCCTCCCTCTCCTCCACCCTTTTCAACATTTATCTCACACCTCTATGTCAGCTCCTCACAGACCTCGGCCTCAAATTCTACCTCTATGCAGATGACGTTCAAATCGTCATTCCCATTCACAACTCTCTCTCAGATGCCCTTGCCTTCTGGAACACATGTCTTGCCAACATCAATGACTTCCTCACCAACATCCACCTCGCTCTAAACTCCTCCAAAACAGAGCTGCTCCTTATCTCTCCTCACCTCCCTCCCAAACCACCGATCTCCAACGATCCAGCTTTCAACGTCATAACACCCCAACCCACAGTAAGAGACGTTGGGGTTATCATAGATCAACAACTCAATCTCAAAAAACAGATCAACTCCATCCTCAAAGAAGGTTTCTTCAAGCTTCACATCCTGAAGAAACTCAGACCCCTCCTCCACTATCATGACTTCCGCACCGTCGTCCAAGCCACCCTTTCCTCATAGCTGGACTACTGTAATGCCCTCTTCCTTGGCCTACCCTCCTCCACCACCAAGCCCTTACAAATGCTCCAGAATGCCATCGCCAGGGTCATCACCAACTCAAGGAAAGCTGATCACATTACCCCAATACTCAAAGAACTCCACTGGCTCCCCATCGCATCCCGAATTCTCTTCAAAATTCTAACCATAGTGCACAAGTCCATCCACTCGCACAATTCCAATTGGTTGGATGAACCCCTTCGTCCTATACGCACTGAACGACCCACTCGCACTGTCAACAAAGGCACCCTCTCCATTCCCCCTTTGAAAAAAGCCCACCTCTCCTCTACTAGGGACCGTGCACTATCCATTGCAGGCCCTAAACAATGGAACACCCTCCCTACCACTCTCAGGCTAGAGCCATGTTACGCCAAGTTCAGAAAAAAACTTAAAACATGGCTCTTCCGACAAGCCTACCCTGATTAAGTACACCGACTTCTGCAAGTATCTTGCCTACGCCTTGTATATTCCTGTAAATAGTCCGTTGCAGTTTTTATTTATTGCTTTAATTCCTCCACCTCCTGCTCTTTGTATACTCCTCCTTGTTCGCCCTCCCTGTTCATTGTAATTTCTACCTTTAAAGTTACATTGTAAACCGGTATGATGTATGCATACTAATACCGGTATATAAAAGTTTTTAAATAAATAAATAAATAAATAACTCATTACACACATAAAATGTACCCAGTTATAAAGAGGTGGTGACGGAGGATTCCTAGGGGTGTGGTTACATGTTATCCAGATAACTCATTACACACATAAAATGTACCCAGTTATAAAGAGGTGGTGACGGAGGATTCCTAGGGGTGTGGTTACATTTTATCCAGATAACTCATTACACACATAAAATGTACCCAGTTATAAAGAGGTGGTGACGGAGGATTCCTAGGGGTGTGGTTACATTTTATCCAGATAACTCATTACACACATAAAATGTACCCAGTTATAAAGAGGTGGTGACGGGGATTCCTAGGGGTGTGGTTACATTTTATCCAGATAACTCATTACACACATAAAATGTACCCAGTTATAAAGAGGTGATGACGGAGGATTCCTAGGGGTGTGGTTACATTTTATCCAGATAACTCATTACACACATAAAATGTACCCAGTTATAAAGAGGTGGTGACGGAGGATTCCTAGGGGTGTGGTTACATTTTATCCAGATAACTCATTACACACATAAAATGTACCCAGTTATAAAGAGGTGGTGATGGAGGATTCCTAGGGGTGTGGTTACATTTTATCCAGATAACTCATTACACACATAAAATGTACCCAGTTATAAAGAGGTGGTGACGGAGGATTCCTAGGGGTGTGGTTACATTTTATCCAGATAACTCATTACACAGATAAAATGTACCCAGTTATAAAGAGGTGGTGACGGAGGATTCCTAGGGGTGTGGTTACATTTTATCCAGATAACTCATTACACACATAAAATGTACCCAGTTATAAAGAGGTGGTGACTGAGGTTCCTAGGGGTGTGGTTACATTTTATCCAGATAACTCATTACACACATAAAATGTACCCAGTTATAAAGAGGTGGTGACGGAGGATTCCTAGGGGTGTGGTTACATGTTATCCAGATAACTCATTACACACATAAAATGTACCCAGTTATAAAGAGGTGGTGACGGAGGATTCCTAGGGGTGTGGTTACATTTTATCCAGATAACTCATTACACACATAAAATGTACCCAGTTATAAAGAGGTGGTGACGGAGGATTCCTAGGGGTGTGGTTACATGTTATCCAGATAACTCATTACACACATAAAATGTACCCAGTTATAAAGAGGTGGTGATGGAGGATTCCTAGGGGTGTGGTTACATTTTATCCAGATAACTCATTACACACATAAAATGTACCCAGATACAAAGAGGTGGTGATAGAGGCTTTCAGGGTCATGGTTACATTTTATCTGGACAACTCATTACCTGTACAGAATTTACCTGGATAAAAATCAGTAATGATGGCGTCATTTTGGAGACATGGTTACATTTTAGTTAGTGAGCACAGACTACCTAATTAAATTTGATCAAAAAAATCTTTGCCTTACAGTTACCCAGAAAACTTCATGTGGGTGTCCTTAGGCACGCACCTATCCGGGGGTTTTCCACTAAATATCCAAGTAAAGTTATTTGGGTAACTTGTCTGCTCCCTGGCTGGCTGAATGTTGACCTCTGTAAAATAAGCATTACATCTGTCTGTGGATTTTATCTTCTCGCCTTTCCAAATGCAAGCTCTAGGCAAGTTACATTCAGGTATAGAAGGCATGTAACGTGCCCAAAGGCTTAGGATCTAATGGCCTCATTTACTAAGCATTTTTCCCATAGACATAAAATAGATATAAAAAAAAAAAGCTGCAGTAAGTAAGGATGATGATGAAGAGCAGCAGCAGCGGGATTTGAGCTCTCAGGCTGCTGTTCTACCATAGGGATACTCCTTTACTATATTGGTTTGTTACAAGTTTGGATTTGGATTTATGAAACTCTAAGACATCTCCATGTTTGTGTAACTTAAACATTTTTTCAAGATTGTTTATTATTAACTATTTGGTAAATGGGTGACCTTTTTAACACTTACTGTTGTAGTCCTGTGCTTAGTTTATGCTCTAAATAAACCTTTCTACCATAGTCGATGTTTGGAAAACATCTGCCGGTATTCACTGACTGCAAACCCAAAATAGAGGGAGTGAATGAAACCTGGAGAATATAATTACTGTGAGCACAAAATACTACTGTATTAGGACTGCACCACTTTCATCACACATCGCACAGGGCTCCCTGACTCTGCGAGCGTCTGTGTGCATTCACTGAAAACACAGAGGAAAGTTGTGCCACATCTGCACCCAGGCAATCTAAAAAGTTCTTAGTCCTTTCAAAGGTCTCATATTTTGCTAAGACTCCATGCATCTCAAACAAAGGGTCAAATATTTTTATTATAAATCACCCTGGATTCCAAGGAAGAAAAGGAGATACATAAATGTGAATATATTAAGTAAAAGTGTGCTGTGGACAGTTTTTTTTTCCTCTGTCAGAACAGCAGGAGCAGGTTTCTCTAGCATTGATCCCTGTATGAAATAGACCTTTAGAATATCTGCCTCAAGTGATGAGGTTTCCAAAATACTCCCAGCATCTCTTTCCATGCTTGCTTCTCTCTTGCTGCTGCTATTTCAGACTGTGCTGATCCTTTCTCCCAGATGTTAATGGCTAGGACTAGCTGAGACCAGAGATGAGCAAACTCACAGGTCTTTCTTGGAAATGAGCCTTTTGATGGGTGGGCGTAAGTGGAGCAGAGCTTGCTTGGGGAGGGGTGAATCCCTTTGCTGCCCATTAAAATGTTGAGGTCATAATGCAATGGAAGATTAGGAGAAACAGTTCATAGTTACCTAAGCGTAACCACAGAACACGCAGAAAATGGAAACCAGCACAACACCGTAGTTGCTTTAAAGTGTCCTAAACAGTCCCTCCCGCAGACATTGGACCCCTATCACTGCATTTATTGACAGGATCTGCTGGTAGCCAGAACTGCTGGGCTTGTCTGCACACAGCCTGAAGAATGTCAGACACTTCCACTAACCAGGAGGCCAATGAAATAAACCTGTGCTGAAATTCAGTGCACAATTTCTTATTGCAGGTGCTGGAAAAATGTAATTCCCGATGCAGTAAGCAAAGGATATGCAAAGGCACTGGGAGTTAAAAACATGAGCATTCTAAATCGGGTGGCTGGGAGGCTCTTTTAGAGGATTTATGCAAAATTTAAAAAATGCTTTCAACACAGAAAATATTTTTTGTGCAGAGAAATCATTTATGCACAGAAAACAGAAAGCTTGCACATCAGTGCTAGCACCGGAACTGCAGCTTCTGCCCATAGACTAACCTAGTGCTGGATACTTTACTCCACTTCACACCAGCAGTAAGATTTCAAGCACTATGAAAACTTAAGTTAAACTAGCGCTCCTCAATAGTTAATGCCTTCATTTGCATGGGATTTCCATGTGAGGGGCTAAGTTGTGTGTACAATTCTACGCACATTTCTTTATGAGCAAACCCAATTTACAATTAGCAGCTCACAGGAGTCTCACGTGCTCACCTCAGCTGCTGCTGGATGCTCCTGTTACAGCAGACACTGCCATCCCAGCCAGGCTACTGCCTCCCCTTGGGTGCACGCATAATATAGGCCCTGCAGCAGGAAACTCAGAGCACCACTTTCTGATGACATCAGCCCCATCGGGCTATTTAAATAAAGGCCTCGCTCAGCAATGTCTCCTGTCAAGAGCAGTACGTGTTGCTCCTGCGTTCCTGGTTCTTTGTTTCTGAATTCCTGTCCTCCAGCCTTGCCTAGCCCAGCCTTCTCGTCCATCCTTGGCCTGACTTCCTGATAGCGACTGCTTGCTTTGGACCTGACCATGATTATCTGTTGCCTGGTCTTGATCTCTTGCTTTGCATCTGAGCATATTGTCTGCCACCTGGACCTGACGTCTTGCCTTGCACCTGACTACGCTTGCTTACCACTTGCCCTGACCGTTGGCCTGTCCCAGTATCTCCCAGCCTGCTGCTCATCCTGACCCCTGCCTCTCTATACCACCCTTGAGACCCACCTAAGTCCTGGCAGCCACCAGAACCCAAGGGTTCAACCTGCGGGGGAGGTGGTTGCTGTAAACAAAGCTTCAGCCTGTCCCGCTTCAGAGCGCATTTGCCAGCTATCGGCGTAGATTCACCTACAAGGCTGCATCAACTATGCCACAGCATCAAGGGCTCCTACCCACACCAATCTTCACATCCACACTGAATCGGAAATAAAATTTGTGCACAAGAAATGTGCGCAGAACTGAAGATAAAACTGGGAATGCTGCTAAGCAGATCTTATTACATCAAGCCCATAACTTGAAACAAAGAGGCCAACAAAGAGAAAGATTTGCATAACTAAAAGTAAGTAATGCATGTGCACCCTAAACTGTGGGTCTGGACCCCAAATAAGGTCACAAAACCTTCAGCTGGGGGTCACAAGGGCCTCAAATAATAGCAATCTGCTGATGCCAGCAGCATTAGAGGAGGGAAAGAGGAAAGAAAGAAGTGAGAGGTGATCAGCTGGAAGGAAATGGAAGAGAAGAGGAAGAGTTGATGCTGAGAGGTGAGGGAGGGGATGGGGAATGAGAATGAGGAGGGAATAGGGCATGGGATGACTGGGCTGGGTTATAGGAAGATCTTGAGGGAGAAAGAGGATCAGCTGAGTGAATGTGAAAAAGGCTGGATGGGCTGGGGAGGTGATAGGAGCAAAGCTTGAGAAAGTTGTAATCCATTTAGCACATAATTTTGATATAAACAGAATATAAAACATTATAAAATAAATACATCATTCATCAAATGTGTTAGACTTACTGAGCGATAATCCCTATTTTTCACATCCTGTGTGAGAGTGAGAGAGAATCTACAAGGCAACTATTTATATCTCTATAGGAGGGCCACCTAATAGGTCAAAGTGAGGTGCTGGTGGTAGTTTAGGGGCCAATTTCTCATGTAAAGTGAGATATACGAACAGCACAGCACACCTTGGTGAGGATTTTATGTCATTTGTAGTGAGGAAAGCCTCAAAAAGATTACATTTCTATAACAGGGTACCATCAAGCTATGGTGAGATAACATAGTACAAAATGTCATCTTTTTGAGACTTTCCTCACCTCACCTCACCTCGACCTATCAGGTGGCCCTCCTATAGAGATATAAATAGGTACACACAGTGAGGCCCTCCCCAGAGGTTCTCTCTCTCTCCACTCCACTCCTCTCCTCTCTCCCTTCTCCCTCTCTTCCCTCTTCCTTCCCAAGCCCAAAAATGGCCAAAATGGAATTCCAAAAATGTATCACAAATTGCGTTATGGCCATTTCGGGCATATTGCCCAGCTTAACACCAGGAAAAAAGGCATAGTTAGTTCCGGTATTAAAATCAAGCGATAGCATGGATTATGCTATCGCATGGTGCTATATTGCCCCTGTTTTAACTAAATCCCACCAAAACTCCTCCCCCAATCCCGCCCACCTCAAAAATTTGCATTCGCACTATGTGCTACTATACCTTTTGTGTTAACGCCATAATGGAATTTTAATGAATGATGCAGTATGACTGAAAAAGTCCTACATTGGAGAATTCTGAATGAGAGAGGGATTTGTGAGAAAAATGTACTCAAAATAGTCCTAGGAAGCAAACAGATTCTCACCTTACTAACAAGGGGAGTCAGACCCTTGGGTACCCAGTTCTCAGACAGCAAAAAAATAAAAGTCAGGCAGGATGGAAGGGTATGCACCCATTCTCTTCCCATGGTCCTACCTGGGTCTTGGCCTTTTGGCTGAGAGAAGGTGACCTATCCAGGTTGGGTAACAGCAAATGACTGGCCCTGAGTTAGTGGAACTAAAATCACTAAAAGCTGAGAGTACGAAGGGCCTGAATCACTGAACACTAAACAAACCATGGGCCTAGTAGAGCTGAAAACCCAAGCCAGGAAAATCCCTTCTACCAAGGGAAAGGCACCGAAGGACAGTGGCAGATTGGGAGGGGACACCATCAGCAGATCAAACAGTCCTCTAGAAGAGTGTGGACCCAGTGGCAGATCAAGTGGTCCCCCAGGAAGAAGGGGACCCCAGCAGCAGGTCCAGAGGCATAGTTGGGTTTTCCAGAAGGGCATGGACCCAGCAACATTCCTGGAGGCAGTCACATCCCCAAGGAGGGCGTGGATCCCAGTGACATACTGGAAGGCAGTCAGGTCCCCAGGAGGGCGTGGATCCCAGTGACATACTGGAAGGCAGAGTCAGGCCCCCAGGAGGGCGTGGATCCCAGTGACATACTGGAAGGCAGTCAGGTCCCCAGGAGGGCGTGGACCCCAGTGACATACTGGAAGGCAGAGTCAGGTCCCCAGGAGGGCGTGGACCCCAGTGACATACTGGAAGGCAGAGTCAGGTCCCC
The DNA here is from genome assembly GCF_901001135.1 of Rhinatrema bivittatum. NCBI lineage: Eukaryota > Metazoa > Chordata > Amphibia > Gymnophiona > Rhinatrematidae > Rhinatrema > Rhinatrema bivittatum. Next base: position 58,220,482 of record NC_042632.1, on the reverse strand, counting down.
AGGAGGGCGTGGACCCCAGTGACATACTGGAAGGCAGTCAGGTCCCCAGGAGGGCGTGGACCCCAGTGACATACTGGAAGGCAGAGTCAGGTCCCCAGGAGGGCGTGGACCCCAGTGACATACTGGAAGGCAGAGTCAGGTCCCCAGGAGGGCGTGGATCCCAGTGACATACTGGAAGGCAGAGTCAGGTCCCCAGGAGGGCGTGGACCCCAGTGACATACTGGAAGGCAGTCAGGTCCCCAGGAGGGCGTGGACCCCAGTGACATACTGGAAGGCAGTCAGGTCCCCAGGAGGGCGTGGACCCCAGTGACATACTGGAAGGCAGAGTCAGGTCCCCAGGAGGGCGTGGACCCCAGTGACATACTGGAAGGCAGAGTCAGGCCCCCAGGAGGGCGTGGACCCCAGTGACATACTGGAAGGCAGAGTCAGGTCCCCAGGAGGGCGTGGACCCCAGTGACATACTGGAAGGCAGAGTCAGGCCCCCAGGAGGGCGTGGACCCCAGTGACATACTGGAAGGCAGAGTCAGGCCCCCAGGAGGGCGTGGATCCCAGTGACATACTGGAAGGCAGAGTCAGGCCCCCAGGAGGGCGTGGATCCCAGTGACATACTGGAAGGCAGTCAGGTCCCCAGGAGGGCGTGGATCCCAGTGACATACTGGAAGGCAGAGTCAGGTCCCCAGGAGGGCGTGGACCCCAGTGACATACTGGAAGGCAGTCAGGTCCCCAGGAGGGCGTGGACCCCAGTGACATACTGGAAGGCAGTCAGGTCCCCAGGAGGGCGTGGACCCCAGTGACATACTGGAAGGCAGAGTCAGGTCCCCAGGAGGGCGTGGACCCCAGTGACATACTGGAAGGCAGAGTCAGGTCCCCAGGAGGGCGTGGATCCCAGTGACATACTGGAAAGCAGTCAGGTCCCCAGGAGGGCGTGGACCCCAGTGACATACTGGAAGGCAGTCAGGTCCCCAGGAGGGCGTGGACCCCAGTGACATACTGGAAGGCAGTCAGGTCCCCAGGAGGGCGTGGACCCCAGTGACATACTGGAAGGCAGAGTCAGGTCCCCAGGAGGGCGTGGACCCCAGTGACATACTGGAAGGCAGTCAGGCCCCCAGGAGGGCGTGGACCCCAGTGACATACTGGAAGGCAGTCAGGTCCCCAGGAGGGCGTGGACCCCAGTGACATACTGGAAGGCAGAGTCAGGTCCCCAGGAGGGCGTGGACCCCAGTGACATACTGGAAGGCAGTCAGGCCCCCAGGAGGGCGTGGACCCCAGTGACATACTGGAAGGCAGAGTCAGGTCCCCAGGAGGGCGTGGACCCCAGTGACATACTGGAAGGCAGTCAGGCCCCCAGGAGGGCGTGGACCCCAGTGACATACTGGAAGGCAGAGTCAGGCCCCCAGGAGGGCGTGGATCCCAGTGACATACTGGAAGGCAGAGTCAGGCCCCCAGGAGGGCGTGGACCCCAGTGACATACTGGAAGGCAGAGTCAGGTCCCCAGGAGGGCGTGGATCCCAGTGACATACTGGAAGGCAGAGTCAGGCCCCCAGGAGGGCGTGGACCCCAGTGACATACTGGAAGGCAGTCAGGCCCCCAGGAGGGCGTGGACCCCAGTGACATACTGGAAGGCAGAGTCAGGCCCCCAGGAGGGCGTGGACCCCAGTGACATACTGGAAGGCAGTCAGGTCCCCAGGAGGGCGTGGACCCCAGTGACATACTGGAAGGCAGTCAGGCCCCCAGGAGGGCGTGGACCCCAGTGACATACTGGAAGGCAGAGTCAGGCCCCCAGGAGGGCGTGGACCCCAGTGACATACTGGAAGGCAGAGTCAGGCCCCCAGGAGGGCGTGGACCCCAGTGACATACTGGAAGGCAGAGTCAGGCCCCCAGGAGGGCGTGGACCCCAGTGACATACTGGAAGGCAGAGTCAGGCCCCCAGGAGGGCGTGGACCCCAGTGACATACTGGAAGGCAGAGTCAGGCCCCCAGGAGGGCGTGGACCCCAGTGACATACTGGAAGGCAGAGTCAGGTCCCCAGGAGGGCGTGGACCCCAGTGACATACTGGAAGGCAGAGTCAGGCCCCCAGGAGGGCGTGGACCCCAGTGACATACTGGAAGGCAGAGTCAGGCCCCCAGGAGGGCGTGGACCCCAGTGACATACTGGAAGGCAGAGTCAGGCCCCTAGGAGGGCGTGGACCCCAGTGACATACTGGAAGGCAGAGTCAGGCCCCCAGGAGGGCGTGGATCCCAGTGACATACTGGAAGGCAGAGTCAGGCCCCCAGGAGGGCGTGGACCCCAGTGACATACTGGAAGGCAGTTAGGTCCCCAGGAGGGCGTGGACCCCAGTGACATACTGGAAGGCAGAGTCAGGCCCCCAGGAGGGCGTGGACCCCAGTGACATACTGGAAGGCAGTCAGGTCCCCAGGAGGGCGTGGACCCCAGTGACATACTGGAAGGCAGTTAGGTCCCCAGGAGGGCGTGGACCCCAGTGACATACTGGAAGGCAGTTAGGTCCCCAGGAGGGCGTGGACCCCAGTGACATACTGGAAGGCAGAGTCAGGCCCCCAGGAGGGCGTGGACCCCAGTGACATACTGGAAGGCAGTCAGGTCCTCAGGAGGGCGTGGACCCCAGTGACATACTGGAAGGCAGTTAGGTCCCCAGGAGGGCGTGGACCCCAGTGACATACTGGAAGGCAGAGTCAGGCCCCCAGGAGGGCGTGGACCCCAGTGACATACTGGAAGGCAGAGTCAGGCCCCCAGGAGGGCGTGGATCCCAGTGACATACTGGAAGGCAGAGTCAGGTCCCCAGGAGGGCGTGGACCCCAGTGACATACTGGAAGGCAGAGTCAGGTCCCCAGGAGGGCGTGGACCCCAGTGACATACTGGAAGGCAGTCAGGTCCCCAGGAGGGCGTGGACCCCAGTGACATACTGGAAGGCAGAGTCAGGTCCCCAGGAGGGCGTGGACCCCAGTGACATACTGGAAGGCAGAGTCAGGTCCCCAGGAGGGCGTGGACCCCAGTGACATACTGGAAGGCAGAGTCAGGCCCCCAGGAGGGCGTGGACCCCAGTGACATACTGGAAGGCAGTTAGGTCCCCAGGAGGGCGTGGATCCCAGTGACATACTGGAAGGCAGAGTCAGGCCCCCAGGAGGGCGTGGACCCCAGTGACATACTGGAAGGCAGTTAGGTCCCCAGGAGGGCGTGGACCCCAGTGACATACTGGAAGGCAGAGTCAGGCCCCCAGGAGGGCGTGGACCCCAGTGACATACTGGAAGGCAGTTAGGTCCCCAGGAGGGCGTGGACCCCAGTGACATACTGGAAGGCAGAGTCAGGCCCCCAGGAGGGCGTGGATCCCAGTGACATACTGGAAGGCAGAGTCAGGTCCCCAGGAGGGCGTGGACCCCAGTGACATACTGGAAGGCAGAGTCAGGTCCCCAGGAGGGCGTGGATCCCAGTGACATACTGGAAGGCAGAGTCAGGCCCCCAGGAGGGCGTGGACCCCAGTGACATACTGGAAGGCAGAGTCAGGCCCCCAGGAGGGCGTGGACCCCAGTGACATACTGGAAGGCAGAGTCAGGCCCCCAGGAGGGCGTGGACCCCAGTGACATACTGGAAGGCAGAGTCAGGCCCCCAGGAGGGCGTGGACCCCAGCATTGGCATGGACCTTTCAGCAGAGCAGAAACAGCACTGAGGAGACAGCAGAGGTTTAGATACAATGGACCCCCCAGGCCAATAATGCCCACCAGCCCAGTTTCATATTTTCACACGGGTGAGATTTTGGAAAACAAAAATAGGAAATATGTGAATCCTAAAAGCCTTCCAGTGATAGGGTGAAGGGGAGTTAAGGGGTGAAGAGGGTTTGATGGGGGTGGTGAAAAGGTGACTTATCAAACCTCCCCCCGCCCTTCCTCTTCCCCTATCATTGCAAGGCTTGTAGGACGCACTTATATTTTCTGTGATGTCATCTTTGGCTCCTTCTGTCCTGACCTGAGGAAGGGCTTGCAGGCCTCAGAGCTGATCAAGAAATGTATTCACTTAGTCCAATGAAAAGGTCTCCCTTTATATATTTTGTTAACCTTAATTTCCATGTATTCTGGTGCACATGACTTTATAGCAAAACATGAGAGAATTAAGTGGTTGATTAACTGCCACAGATTTCATCTTACTTTGGGAAAATAGTATCAGATATTCAAGTTCTTCTGGTCAATTTGGGAGGCATTCAAAGTGACACCTTGCCTAGAATAAAAATAGTTAGGGCTCATAGGAGGCAGAGCCAAAGTACACTCTCTTTAATGCCCTCTGCCTTGCCCCCAAATCGTTTAAAAGGAGATATTCATTCCCTCTTACTTTTTTTTTGTCTCCTGGAACCTTCAGCCTTAAATAAATGTTCTTCAGCTCCAAGGAGCAGAAAGCCATAGTAACATAGGGATGGCAGCAGAAAAAGACCAACTGACTCAGCCAGTCTGTCAAATTATTCTTGCCCACACAAACGTATAATAATTAATCTGTTTTTCCAGTTTCAGAGATTGTCCTTCACTAATTAACTGATCTGCATGGGTGCGAGCAGAGGAGCAAAGTCCTAATGCAAAACAGAGAAAACTGCTTTGCAACTTCCCTGCTGCTGGTTCCAAAAGACATGAAGCCCTGATTTTCTGTTGCTGTAACCCGAAGGTGATGCACATGAGCTCTGGAGAACACACAGCTCCTTTCTTCAGTTGTGATATGTAGAAAGGACCTATATGTGGTAATCACATGACAGCAGAAAAAGACCATGCAGCCTATCTAGTTTGTCCATTCACACCAACTGCTCAGCCCTACAACCCCTACCACACAAACCCCCCTGTGCTTGCCTTCTCCTATGTTTCTTGAATTCGTATATTTCCTTATTTCCACCTCCTCCACCAGAAATATTTCCTTAGTCTCCCTCATTCCATGACCTCTCATTTTAGAGCCTTCCTTCCATTGAAAGAAGCTCAGCTCCTGTGCAATGATACCTCTGAGGTATTTAAATGTCTTTATCATATCTCCTCATCCCACCTTTCCTCAAGAGAATACAAGTTTAGATCTTTAAATCTATCCCCATGTGCTTTAGAACAAAGACCACTGCCCATTTCAGCAGCCCCCTCTGGCCCGACTCCATCCTGTTTATATCCATTTGAAGGTGGGGTCTCCAGAATTGTACTCAGTATTCCCAGTGAGGTCTCACCAGGGACCTGTACAGGGGCAGTGTCACCTCCCTTTTTCTGCTGACCATTCCTCTCCCTCTGCAGCCAAGCAGCTTTCTGACTTTTGTCATCTCCTTATGCAGCCTCGGATCCTGCGATCCATTGGATTCCAGAAGCTGCACTCTCCTCTGTTTCAGCAGTGATTCCATTAGTTTGCTCCCCACAGAGGTCAGACTCACTGGCCTGTAGTCCCAGCCTCCTCCTTACTTCCACTTTTATGAATAAGAACCACATCTGCACTTTTCCAGACTCTAAAGAAGCACTGAAAAGGTCACCAGCGGAGCTGCCAGGACATCTCTAACTTCCCTCTGTACCCTTGGATGAATCCCATCTGGCACCATCGCCTTATCTACTTTAAGTTTAGTTAGCTCCTCACAAACACTCTGTCCTGAAAATCAATTCATTTTCACATCCAGTCTTAAGGGTGTTGAATTTCTGTGGTCCTACTCTTGGCCCTTCTTCAGTGAACACTGAATAGAAAAAAATCTTAAATAATTCTGCTTTTTTCTCATCAGCCTCTATATATGCCTCCTCTTCACCTTTGAGTCTCACAATACCAGTTTTGCATTTCCTCCTATCACTAACACATCTGAAAAAAAATCTTGCTGCCACATTTTTTCCTATTTACAATATTTTTTAAATTTCTATTTATAATTTTCAAATTATACAAGCGTACACCTGAACAGAAATAGAAGACTTATTTTCAATACAAATAAACAAAAAAAGTTAAAAAAAATAACAACATTTGTGTTCAATTAACCCACAAGAAAAGGTAAAGCCATTGAGGGTATGACAATCAGGAAATGGAAAAGGTAGATTTACATATATCAAACAACACCTAAACCGCCATTAACAGTATTTAACCAGAATCTGCATTCCCTCCTCCCACCAATTGTTTAGAATCAAGAAAAAAGGAGAGCTGTGAGGATTCAAAAACAGTGCAGGTAGCTTGTTGAGATTTACCTATGCACTTACAAGGAAAACAAACCACAAAAAATGTACCTAGTGATATCTCGTCACATTTCCAAAAAATTGTTTTTGTTGCTCGAGTATTTTTCTACACACATCAGGATATATCCTATGAGGAAAGGCTGAAGAGGTTAGAGCTGTTCAGCTTGGAGAAGAGACGGCTGAGGGGGATATGATAGAGGTCTTTAAGATCATGAGAGGTCTTGAATAAGTAGATCTGACTCGATTATTTACACTTTCGAATAATACGACAACTAGGGGGCATTCCATGAAGTTAGCAAGTAGCACATTTAAGACAAATTGGAGAAAATTATCTTTCACTCAATGCACAATTAAGCTCTGGAATTTGTTGCCAGAGGATGTGGTTAGAGCAGTTAGTGTAGCTGGGCTCAAAAAAGGTTTGGATAGGTTCTTGGAGGAGAAGTCCATTAATGGCTATTAATCAAGTTTACTTAGGGAATAGCCACTGCTATTAATTGCATCAGTAGTATGGGATCTTCTTAGTTTTTGGGTACTTGCCAGGTTCTTGTGGCCTGGTTTGGCCTCTGTTGGAAACAGGATGCTGGGCTTGATGGACCCTTGGTCTGGCCCAGCATGGCAATTTCTTATGTTCTTATGAGCTCCCAGAAAAACAGCATCCTTATTAAAACTCAGTTTTACTCAAGTAAATGCACTTTGCCCATGTAAGTGGGCTTTTGAAAATTGCTACAATATCTGCCATTGAATTATCCATAGGATTTATTTGCATAAGTGCACTTTACTGGAGTAAATAGCTTTGGAAAATTGCTACAATAGTAGTTACATTTACACGCAAAACTCCTTACTGTATGACACATATTACAAATGCATGGTGTTAAGCTGCCTTGGATTTGGGATAAGGTGGCATATAAATGTTTTTAAATAAATAAATAAACTTACCTTTTCCAGACATTGTCACCTGTCTTCCTTTTTCTGCAATCTCTTGTAGTTTATGAGTGCTAACCTTTTCAGCTACTTCTTTAGAAAAACATAGTGGTTTATTTGTCTTCTTACCTCTGTTTACTTTTCTAACAAAAATGTTTGTTGCCTTTATAATATCTCCTAGAGATGTGAATCGGAACCGGTATTGGTTCTGATTCCGGTTCCGATTCACATCGTGAAATTTTTATCTTGCAGTCCGATTGGGTTTTTTTTTATCGGCTGCGCCCGAGCTGATAACCAAAAAATACAGCCGACTCTTTAAAATGAGTTTGTTAGTGTCCCCCACCCTCCAGACCCCCCCCCCCCCCCGAAAATTTTTTAAATACCTGGTGGTCCAGCGGGGGTCCTGGGAGCATTCTCCCGTGCTCGGGCCGTCGGCTGCCAGTAAACAAAATGGTGCTGATGGCTCTTTGCCCTTAGCATGTAACAGGGTATCCGTGCCATTGGCCGGTCCCTGTCACATGGTAGGAGCAATGGACGGCCGGTGCCATCTTTAAAAATGGCGAGGGGCATCCAGTGCACCTGCCATGTGACAGGGGCCGACCAATGGCACCGATAGCCCCTGTCACATGGTAAGAGCAAAGGGCTATTGGCACCATTTTGATTAGTGGCAGCTGACAGCCCGAGCGTGGGAGAATGCTCCTGGGACCCCCGTTGGATCACCAGGTATTTAAATATTTTGGGGGGGTCCGGAGGGTGGGGGGATACTAAACTAATTTTAAAGGGTCAGTTTGTGTTTTTAGGTTGTGTCCTTTCTTCCCGCCCCCCCCCCCCCAATAACGATAAGAAAACCCACTAAATTAATCGTGGGGTTTCCTATTGCTATCAGGGACCCCCCGATATCTGACGATATTGAAAATATCAGACGATATTTTCAATCGTCAGATAAACAATTCACATCCCTAATATCTCCTTTTAGTTTTGCCCACTGCTTTTCTACTGAAGATGGTTTTCAAGGCTGATGGTTTGGGTGAACTGAACCAAATTACAGTGAACCTGGAGATGTAGTAGGCCAGACTGTCAAACAGAAAAGTAGCAAATCACCTGGACTGGATGGTATGCATCCTAGGGTACTGAAAGAACTTAAAAATGAAATTTGTGGCCTATTATTAAAATGATCCATTGTACATGAAGACTGGAGGGTGACCAGTGTAACCCCAATATTTAAAAAGGGCTCCAGTGGTGATCCAGGAAACTATAGACCAGTGAGCCTGACTTCAGTGCTGGGAAAAATAGTGGAAATTATTCTAAAGATCAAAATCACAGAATAAATAAATAGACATGGTTTAATGGGACACAGCCAGCATGGATTTATCTTGCCTCACAAATCTGCTACTTTTTTTTTTGAAGGGGTTAATAAACATGTGGACAAAGGTGAACCGGTAGATGTAGTGTATTTGGATTTTTAGAAAGCGTTTGACAAAGTCCCTCATGAGAGGCTTCTAAGAAAATTAAAAAGTTATGGGATAGGAGGCGATGTCCTTTCGTGGATTACAAACTGGTTAAAAGACAGGAAACAGAGAGTAGGATTAAATGGTCAATTTTCTCAGTGGAAAAGGGTAAACAGTGGACTGCCTCAGGGATCTGTACTGGGACCGGTGCTTTTCAATATATTTATAAATGATCAGGAAAGGAATACGACAAGTGAGGTTATCAAATTTACAGATGATACAAAATTATTCAGAGTAGTTAAATCACAAGCAGATTGTGATACATTACAGGAGGACCTTGCAAGACTGGAAGATTGGGCATCCAAATGGAAGATTAAATTTAATGTGGACAATTGCAAAGTGATGCATATAGAGAAAAATAACTCAGTATTTACATGATGCTAGATTCCATATTAGGCGTTATCGTCCAAGAGAAAGATGTAGGCATCATAGTGGATAATACATTGAAATTGTTGGCTCAGCATGCTGTGGCGATCAAAAAAGCAATCAAAATGTTAGGAATTGTTAGGAAGGGAATGGCAAATAAAATGGAGGATGTCATAATGCTTCTGTATCATTCTACAGAGTACTGCAGTTGGGATATCCCAGTCAACATCTGGAAGATTGAAATCCCCTAGCTCACAGCAGTCCTGGGAATATCCTCCATTAAATCTCTGTCCATCTCCTCTGTCTGTGATGGAGCTCGGTATATTACACCAGTATAAGTAGATGCTCCATTCCCTCTTTCCAGATGAAGCCACAGTGTTTCCTCCTTACCTCGTAAGCCCAGCAGTTCTGTTCCTTATATATAATGCCACGCTCCTCCCATCCTTCCTGAATAGATTGTAGCCCCTTGTCATGGTTTTCTGTGTAGCAGGTCTCCATTATAGCCGCTGTATCTAAATTGACCTCTTCCATGATTGCCTCTGGATCTGGGATTTTATTTTCCATACTATGATCATTAGGGCACATGACTTTCCAGATGCTGCCCTTTTCCCCTCATTCCTATACAATTGTTTACTTACCTGAATACTTTGTTTACCCTTCCCAGATATTCCTCCTCAGTACATTTTCCAGTCTGTCCTGGAAGATGCTTTGCCTTTTCTTTGATAGGTGAACCCCATCTATGCTCAGCACTCTCCTGGATGCATCTATACAAAATGCATTCATCTCCAGAATGTGAGCTTCCCTGCCTGTGCCTGTTTCCTTGCTGGGAGGATGAAGGAGAATACCAATTATGTTCCTGTCTGTTTTACTCTCTCTCCCAGTGCTATGAAGTCACTTTTGATCTGATCTGTGTAGTACCTAACAGTATGGATAAGATGCATTGGAGAATAGTCAACAGGTTTGATGATTCCCAGCAATCTCTCCACAATGGCACCCAGCAGACAGCTGGCTGGCAGATGGATGCTTCTGTGACCCTCAGAAAAGAGTCACCACCACCACTGTCCTTTGCTTTCTAGATACATGGTTCCTGATCCTGCAGCTTTCATCCTGGGACAGTTTCTCACCTGGTTCTTCAGCCCGCGTGAAGGTGGGGGTCAGGGTGAAGATTGCCTTGGGTACTCTGTATCCAGCTGTCATCTTTCCATTCAGTCTCTCCTTCCCCTCTGCTGGAGTTTTCCTTCTTAAACACCTCAAGAAGCAACTTCATCGATGTAGTCCTAAGCCTCACCACCCTCTCTCAGCTCTGCCACCTGTTTCCTGGATTAGTTGATCTGCAAGTGTATTTATTTAACACTGAACCAGCTCCTTGTTGTGGATTAGGATATCTGTCTGGACAGAGGCAGAACAAGTAACTGTTGACATGATGTTTTCCAGCCATCCTTCTAATTTACTTAAAAAGGATGTGCCAAATCCCCCGTGTTTACCTCAGGTGACCTGCAAGTTCAATGAGCTGGCTTTCTTTCTGCGAGTCCCTTTGTTTAGCCCTGCTTGCTTGTTCACATGTAATGGAGAAAGGTCTACAGGAAATAGTGCAGCAGGAACTCACAGCTGGTGCAGTCCCTGGCTCTCCCAGCAGGAGGTGCTGGCTGCGGGGGAGCTCACACACGGCTGCTCCTCTCTACTTTACTTAGCTGTGCATAAACCTTTTTGTTAGAGGTTAATCTTCCTTCTCCTCTGTTCTTGCTGTCATATTCTTAAAGCAGCTCTCACTGTAATAACTAAGAAGAGTTGGAACCTGCTTTGCCTGAAACAGACCCATTGAAAAGAAACATTTAATTAACTGGAAGCTGAAGAAATAATTGCTCATAGGCTCTGCGTTTTTCTTGCTGTTGTCTGCTTTGAAAGTATTTAAAATGAGGGCAGCATGAGGCTTCTCATTTATTGTTTAGCTCCCAGTTCATTTTAACCTCTTTTTACAAATGGGACACTTCAAGAAAAGTCTTGCCCAGAATCTTCCTTACTGGATGAAGTATTGCTCTGTCCATGGCTGAATTTGGTGCTTATTTATTTAACTTAATTACTCATTTACCCTTTACAGAGAAAACTGAAGTGGAGTACAACAAAATAATTTACAAAAACAGTAATTCAAAAATAACAAACAAAATATAAAACACACAACTGATTGCTTTCAAATATTCAGAATATTTTTTGTTTGTGAATTGTGATTGATTGAAATGTTTATCTGTAAGCACTAGAACTGGCTCATGAGATTTAATATGTGGATGTCCTGTAGAATTCAGATGCTGTGTGACACCCAATCTGACTCTCTCTCCAGATGTTTCTTTAAAATAACTTCCTGAGAGAGAGATGAGAGATATGGGTAGGCAGTGAGAGTATGTGTCTGTCCATCTGTCTGAGAGATGAGGAATATGGGTAGGCAGTGAGAGTATGACTGTCCATCTGTCAGAGAGATGAGGGATATGGGTAGGCAGTGAGAGTATGTGTCTCTCCGTCAGAGAGATGAGGGATATGGGTAGGCAGTGGGAGTATGACTCCATCCTTCTGTAAGAGAGATGAGGGATATGGATAGACAGTGAGAGTATGTGTCTGTCCTTCTGTCAGAGATGAGGGATATGGATAGGCAGTGAGAGTATGTGTCTGTCCTTCTGTCAGAGATGAGGGATATGGGTAGGCAGTGAGAGTATGTGTCTGTCCTTCTGTCAGAGATGAGGGATATGGGTAGGCAGTGAGAGTATGTGTCTGTCCTTCTGTCAGAGATGAGGGATAAGGGTAGGCAGTGAGTGCATGTGTCTGTCCTTCTGTCAGAGAGATGAGGGATATGGGTTGATTGTAGATCTGTCTGGGTGCTGTGACTTGGAAGGGGAGTGATTCTCAGTCTGTGATGCTGCTGTCTATACCTGACTCGTGTGGTGACACTGGTCAGCAAGCATTAATGAAGAACACAAGCAGCAGGAGGATGGATTCATCGTTCTTGCTGGAGCACTAGGGCTCAGTATACTGAATGGATCAGCTTTCTGCATCTCTGAGCTTGCACCAGCACATTCAACCTGCCCAGGAAGCTGCAGGAAATCTGGAAGAATGAGATCCTTTTTAGAAAGCAGACCTCGCTGGTCATCTGCCCGGCAGCTCTGCACTCGGTTCAGAAGCTCAACCAGACCTGTTAGAACAATATTTGGAGCAGAATTACTCAGTCTGTCCAGTCTTTCTATTGCTTTCAAGGCACTGATGTGATGAGACATCAACCTGGGCAGTGACATCACAACTCTATGACACTGGTGACCTCATCCTGGGCAAGATCTATTGTATCTACTAACTGTCCCCTCTGTCAAATCAGCACATCTCACGCAAGTAAGGGAAAGAGCACTGTCACTGGCTGGTCCTGTACTCTGGAATACCAAGCCACTCGAAATAAGACTGCAGAGAAATCTGAAACTATTCAAAACTAATCTGAAAACCTGGCTTTTTAAACAAGCATTTTATAAAGAGAAAGAAAAGGAGAAAAATAGTTGAGCGATAAGGATGCACCAAGCTAGAAGTTTTTAGTAACCTACATAAGCATATTAATGTTAAAATCAAACTGCCTAATTTGTTCCTAACAATCAGGTTTAACTTACACATCTATTTATTATTTTACATTGTTACCGTACTATGATGGCACACGAGTAATTTGTAATCTATACCACCCATATTTCTCTTTATCGTGCCCTTCTGTAAACCGTTGTGATGGTATTTAAACTTAACGACGGTATAGAAACTTTTTAAAATAAATAAATGTCCCAATGAGGCATTTTAACAGCATGACCTCATGAGTCACATGACCTGCATAAAGCACCAACAGACTGCCCAGCACTTTCTGAGCCATCCCAGGTGAAGCCTGGCTCTGCTGACATCATGCTCACCTTTTTCTCTATCCAAAACCCTGAGAAAATACTTCACCTTCTATATCCGTTGTCTGCCGATGTGAGAGATTCTTCCTGGGTGGAGTTCCCCTGCTTCTTGCAAAGACTGGAGAATTTAACAGGCAATCATCCCCTCCTGCCGACCCCATGGATGAAATCTGTGGTTTTCCTGCCTCTTCATGATTCACAGGGTTGGAGTCTCTCTGTAACCAAGCAAAACTTAGAAATGAAACATGTGATTATATAATTACTCTCTCATGAGGGTTTCATTTGGAAGAGACAAATCTGTCCCCAGAGAGAAATCCTGCCCATGCTCGAAGCTTTGCATAACAAATTCTGCTGGTGTCTGATACAGGGAGAGGGGCTCCCTCAGTCTGTGCTGGTGTCTGATACAAGGGAGGGGCTCCCTCAGTCTGTGCTGGTGTCAGATACAAGGGAGGGGCTCCCTCAGTCTGTGCTGGTGTCAGATACAGGAACAGAGGCTCCCTCAGTCTGTGCCGGTGTCAGATACAGGGAGAGGGGCTCCCTCAGTCTGTGCTGGTGTCAGATACAGGGGAGGGGCTCCCTCAGTCTGTGCTGGTGTCAGATACAGGGAGAGGGGCTCCCTCAGTCTGTGCCGGTGTCTGATACAGGGGGAGGGGCTCCCTCAGTCTGTGCCGGTGTCAGATACAGGGAGAGGGGCTCCCTCAGTCTGTGCTGGTGTCAGATACAGGGAGAGGGGCTCCCTCATTCTGTGCTGGTGTCTGATACAGGGGGAGGGGCTCCCTCAGTCTGTGCTGGTGTCTGATACAGGGAGAGGGGCTCCCTCAGTCTGTGCCGGTGTCTGATACAGGGAGAGGGGCTCCCTCAGTCTGTGCTGGTGTCTGATACAGGGAGAGGGGCTCCCTCAGTCTGTGCTGGTGTCTGATACAGGGAGAGGGGCTCCCTCAGTCTGTGCTGGTGTCAGATACAGGAACAGAGGCTCCCTCAGTCTGTGCTGGTGTCAGATACAGGGAGAGGGGCTCCCCTCATTCTGTGCTGGTGTCTGATACAGGGAGAGGGGCTCCCTCAGTCTGTGCCGGTGTCTGATACAGGGAGAGGGGCTCCCTCAGTCTGTGCTGGTGTCTGATACAGGGAGAGGAGCTCCCTCAGTCTGTGCTGGTGTCAGATACAAGGAGAGGGGCTCCCTCAGTCTGTGCTGGTGTCTGATACGAGGGAGGGGCTCCCTCAGTCTGTGCTGGTGTCTGATACAGGGAGAGGGTCTCCCTCAGTCTGTGCTGGTGTCTGATACAGGGGGAGGGGCTCCCTCAGTCTGTGCTGGTGTCTGATACAGGGAGAGGGGCTCCCTCAGTCTGTGCTGGTGTCATGATACAGGGGGAGGGGCTCCCTCAGTCTGTGCCTGGTGTCATGATACAGGGAGAGGGGCTCCCTCAGTCTGTGCTGGTGTCTGATACAGGGGAGAGGGGCTCCCTCAGTCTGTGCCTGGTGTCATGATACAGGGGGAGGGGCTCCCTCAGTCTGTGCTGGTGTCTGATACAGGGAGAGGGGCTCCCTCAGTCTGTGCTGGTGTCTGATACAGGGAACAGAGGCTCCCTCAGTCTGTGCTGGTGTCTGATACAGGGAGAGGGGCTCCCTCAGTCTGTGCTGGTGTCAGATACAGGAACAGAGGCTCCCTCAGTCTGTGCTGGTGTCTGATACAGGGAGAGGGGCTCCCTCAGTCTGTGCTGGTGTCTGATACAGGGAGAGGGGGCTCCCTCAGTCTGTGCTGGTGTCAGATACAGGAACAGAGGCTCCCTCAGTCTGTGCTGGTGTCTGATACAGGGAGAGGGGCTCCCTCAGTCTGTGCTGGTGTCTGATACAGGGAGAGGGGCTTCCTCAGTCTGTGCTGGTGTGAGGCACCATCAGACTTGTCTACAAATTTATGTTAATGCTGTTCCTTGGCTTTACAACCCCAAGTTTAGTCTAAAGATATTATCTTGGAGGTTCTTGCCTTTAGTTTGCTGCAACTAGATTGCTGGGAATCTCTCCTTCACCTACCAGTATTCACCATGACCGCTGGTTCTTTCCCTGCCTACTTCCTCATGAGTAATCTGTTTGCCTGTTCAGGATATTTTGTAACCATGCACCTGAAGACAACTTATCCTATGCTCTCCCACATCTGCAAAACACTGGCTCATAAGTATAAAAAGCAGAATAGTGAGAGCGTGAGTTGCTGAGCTGCTCTGGTCCAATACACACACGCACACCAATAAGGAGAAGGGAGCACACAGGCAGAAGCAACCCTCACGCCTCCGACCCCACCTGGCTTTGCTGCTGGATAGGCTTCTCCGCGGTTATACAGACATCGTCCATTCTTGTCTCTAGAAGACAAAAAATCCCAGAGTGAAATGATGAGATGTAAAATATGATCCCTGCAGAATCTTATACATATTCAGCCCCTCACTGTGGTCTAGGTGTATCCTATGAAACCATCAAGTGCCCAACTAATACCCAAAATATACTTTGCACTGCGCTCGGCCTCTTCTTTATCTGTGCTCACGCGTTGGTCTCACTTATGGTCTGAAGAAAGGTCTTTAATACTTTTAGTAGCAGGACCTTCGATGGAGAGCAAGTTGTTGGATGTGTCCTGTATATAAGTGTTGAGTGGGCATCAAGGCGTTGGATCTGTCCTATACAAGACAGGCAGCAGGATGTCCCATATATCATGGGTGGCAGGTGTAGCCCATATATCATGGGTGGCAGGTGTAGCCCATATATGATGAGTGACAGGATGTTGGGTACGTGGCAGAGTGCTGGGAGTGTCCTGTGTAAGATGCGTGGCAGGGTATTGGGTGTATCCTGTACATGATGGGGGCAGGGTGCTGACTGTGTCTGTACATGATGGGTGGCAGGGTGCTAGGTGAACCCTATATATAAAATAGGTGGCAGGATGTTGGGTGTGTCCCATATATGATGGTTACCAAAGGAAGAAAGGATCAATAAACACCAGGAGTTCTTTACTGATCACAGAACGTAATAAAAGCCCGACTCAGGCCGAGTTTCGCTCATAGAGCTGCTTCAGGGGCTAGCAAGATAAACATATATGAAAACATGTAAATACAAATAAAGAACATATACACCAAACATACATAATTAAATCATATAAAATGATATGAAATAATATAGAGGAAAAACAAATGTAAAAAAAAGTTTTTAAAAGAATGACAAACTTAATCACAAAACAAAATGTTAATCAGCCGTGGTCTATAAAAATGTTATGAATAATTAGTATCTATATGAGTAAAACCACACGCAGTAGTATATGTTCACATATAAATTCTTGCATAAAATGAAAAGGTGCTGTCAATTAAATTGGTGCAATTAGAGTAAAAAGCTATAAAGATAGCTATTCATTCTCTAGCAGATGGCTTTTCTCCATGTATCAGGTGAACATTTTTCATTGAGTTGAAAAATGACTTTGTTGTCTCTATACGAAACAAAGTAGCATGTCATTTGAGCAGTTCTAACGATCTGTGGTTTTACTGAAAAGAGCAAGCAACAACCAACAGAACGAGTATAGCAGGACTCCTACTAATCAAGCAGATACTGTATCCACTCGTCGGCTAGACATAGAAGATAAATGAAGAATTTGCTACCTTAGAAGATGGAAGCACATTGCATTCAGAAACGTTTAAGCAAAGATAGTGCTGGGCTGTGCACCATGATTGCTATCAAAATGCATTGACTGAACAGTTATAGTAGAATTTTGCACACCTGGTCAGTCATACCTCAAGCATGGAAAAAATAGATATATTATATAAAAGAAATTTCCTTGAAAAACAGGATGACATATCTTTTGAAAGAAATCATTTGAAAAGAATCATTTGAAAACATTTTTTAACTGTGAGTAATCAGATTGTGCTTTTGACAGTTGCACTGTGAAGCAGCACTGTCAAAAGCACAATCTGATTACTCACAGTTAAAAAAAATTCTACTATAACTGTTCAGTCAATGCATTTTGATAGCAATCATGGTGCACAGTCCAGCACTATCTTTGCTTAAACGTTTCTGAATGGCATGTGCTTCCATCTTCTAAGGTAGCAAATTCTTCATTTATCTTCTATGTCTAGCCGACGAGTGGATACAGTATCTGCTTGATTAGTAGGAGTCCTGCTATACTCGTTCTGTTGGTTGCTGCTTGCTCTTTTCAGTAAAACCACAGATCGTTAGAACTGCTCAAATGACATGCTACTTTGTTTCGTATAGAGACAACAAAGTCATTTTTCAACTCAATGGAAAATGTTCACCTGATACATGGAGAAAAGCCATCTGCTAGAGCAGCGGTTCTCAACCGGAGCACGCGACACACTGGGTAGTGCGTCGCGTGCTCCGGGTCCCTCCCGCTGCCGTTGCCGCCGGGCTATCAAGACGTTCAAGCCCAGCGGGAACGGCAGCGGCGCTAAAAGAAGCTGTGGCACTTGTGGCTGGGCCTTTTCTTCTTCCCGCGCGCCCCCCCCCCCCCCCCGTGACCCGGAACAGGAAGTGATACGCGGTGCGCGGGAAGGAGAAAGAGCCGGCCCGTGCCGCGTGATAAAGTAGCAGCAGCAGCAGCGTCATCGGCCCCCGGGCAATCGAAGCAGCCGGAAATCAAGAAATGAGAGAGAGAGCAGCTTGAGCCTCCCGCGGCCGATGGGATTCTACTTTCTTGGCCTGCGGGGGCTGGAGGAGGAGGAGGCTGCAGTTTCCATTTGTGCCCCGGGGGGGGGGGGGGGGAGGAAGTGAGTGAGAGAAAGAAGCAGCCAGCCTGCGTGTGAGTGAGAGCCTGCGTGTGAGTGAGAGAAACTGGTCAGAGAGCTGATGTGTGTGTGTATGTGAGAGACAATGAAAGTGACTGATGTGTATGTGAGAGTGTGAGACATTAGTCAGGGAGGTGACTGATGTGTGTGTGTGAGAGAGAGAGAAAAAGCATGGAAGTGAGAGGTCTGGGTATGTGAGAAAGCAAGGGGGTAAGAAGCCTGGTGTTGGGGGGGAGGGGGTGTGTGTGTGAAAAAAAGCATGGGAGTGAGAAGCCTGATTATGTGAGAGAAAGAGCATGGGAGTGGGAAGCCTGTGTGTGTGTGCATGCATGAGAGAGAGACTGGTTGGTAAGGTGACGGGGTGTGTGAGAGAAAGAGACTGGTGTGTGTGAATGTGAGAGAAAGAATGTGATTCAGGGAATGAGAAGCCTGTGCAGTGGAGAGCGAGCATGGAAATGAGAGAGAGACTGGTGTGTGTGTGTGTGTGTGTGTGTATGTATGTATGTGGGTGTATGTATGTGGGTGTAACAGAGAAAGTGATTATGGGAATGAGAAGCCTGTGCATGTGAAGAGAGTGAACATGGGAGTGAGAAACCTGGGTGTGTGTGAGACACAGCATGTGAGGGAGAAGCCTGTATATGTAAGACAGAACATGGAAGTGGGAAGCCTGTGTGTGTATGCATGAGAGAGATCAGGTGATTGGTGTGTGTGTGTGTGTGTGTGTGTGAAAGAAAGTGATTATGGGAATGAGAAACCTGTGCATGTGAAGAGTGAGCATGGGAGTGAGAAACCTGGGTGTGTGTGAGACACAGCATGGGAGTGAGAAGCCTGTATATCTGAAAGAACATGGGAGTGGGAAGCCTGTGAGTGTGTATGCATGAGAGAGATCAGGTGACTGGTGTGTGTGTGAGAGAGAGACAGAAAGAAAGTGATTATAGAAATGAGAAGCCTGTGCATGTGGAGAGAACAAGCATGGGAGACTGGTGAGTGTGTGTGAGACAGAGAAAGTGATTATGAGAGTGAGAAGCCCGTATATGTAAGTAGAACACGGGAGTGGGAAGCATGTGTGTGTATGGCATGAGAGAAACTGTTCAGGAAGGTGACTGGTGTGTGTGTGTGTCAAAGACTGTTTGGGAGATGATTGGTGTGTGAGAGACAGAAACTGGTCATGGGGGCATGACTGGCATAGTGTGTGTGTGTGAGAGACATGGGCCCTAAGGAAGAGGACCATGAGTATAGAGCTTAGCCTCTACTGCTGCTTCTGCTGTGTGCTACGGCCTGCATGGAAGAGGAGCAGGAGAGCTGCTGGAGGGGGTAAGTAAAGGTGGCTTTTTAAGTTTATTTTTCTTGATGACTGCCATTTTAATTATTAATATTATGTGATGTGTCTGCTTTTTTTTGAAATATTTTATTGGTGTTTGGAGAATTTTTTAATAGTTTTTAATAGTTTTTTAATTGTTGGATGTTATTCTGTTCATAGCTATTTAGAAACATTTATTCTGCTTATTAGTATAGTTTTACAATTATTTCTGTGTGGGGATCTATAGCTGCTTGCTAGTTCTGTTTTCCTAATAAGAGGTGTATTGGTGTTTAGGGCCTGATTTAATATTTGTAGTGTTGCCTTTTCATAGATAGGGTTGCTCCTGTTTGAGTGTATTCCATAATACAGGTGTAACTGTGTGCGGATTCGTTTATGTGCATTACTACAGATCCTGGGAGTATGTTAGGTCGGTTCTGTGTCTGTTACCGAGATGAAATATTTTACTAGCATGTAAGAGTTTTATCAGTCTTATTTGTTGTGTTTTCTCAAGAGGACATGCATTGGTGGTAAACTGCTGTCTTTTCATAAGTAGGGCTATTGAGCCTGGAAGTAGAAGGAGTTTGAGTTGCTGTTACTGAGATGACACCAGAACCAGAATATCTTTTTTGTAGGGTGAGTTGTATGGGGAATGTCATAATTCTGCTTTACATCCATTATTGTGGGTCAGGGGGGTTCCCGTGGATGCAAACTGAACTTGTACATCTAGCCCCGTGACGATCATGGGTCAGTGTGTCACGCATGTGAGAACCATTTATTTATTTTATTTATTTAAGGTTTTTCTATACCGGCATTCATGAAAGCGTTCACATCATGCCGGTTTACATGAAACAGGGGTGTGAAGAACAAACCAAGAACATAACTAACGTGATGAAGAGATGCAGTTACAATTAACAGGGGCTGTAAACTGGGAGGAGGAAAAATAGAGAGAGAAAGAGGAGGTTAATTATATACAATAGTACAGTATATATACATAATCCGAAATATATAGTTGCTGAGTGGAGTCTTTAATGGTTGGCGTGTTAAGTGGAGTTCGGGAAGGCTTGCCTAAACAGCCATGTCTTAAGTCTTTTCCTAAAGTTAGTAGGCATGGCTCATTTCTGAGATCTGGTGGGATAGTGTTCCATAATTGTGGGGCCTGCTGTGGAGAAAGCTCGGTGTCTTAAGGTACTGTGGTTAGTGGTTTTGGTAGGTGGAACAATGAGGCATCCTTTGTAAGCTTCTCTGGTCGGTCTGTGGATATGTGTGGACGTAAAGGAATTTGTAGGTCAATTGTAGTGTGATGGTGAATGATTTTTGTATATTAAGGTGATAGATTTGTAAATTACTCTGAAATGAATTGGTAACAGTGGAGGTCTTTTAGGACTGGGGAGATATGGTCTCTTCTCCTGGTGTTAGTTATTAGTCTGGCTGCTGCATTTTAGACCATTTGGAGCGGTTTGGTGTGTAGGAGGAGGGGAGGCCAAGTAACGTAGAGTTACAATAGTCTAATTTGGAGAATATGAGAGCTTGGAGGATGGTTCTGAAGTCTTTGGTGTGGAAGAGGGGTCTTATCCTTTTTAAAACATGCAGCTTATAGAAGCAAGTCTTTGGTTGTTTTGTTTATGTGGGCTTTGAAGTTTAGTTTATTGTCAATTAGAACACCTAGATCTCTTACTTGAGTAGTTTGTAGGTTGGTTGGAAGACAAGTTGAAGGATTGTTGTTCTCCGGAGAAATGAGTAATAGTTCTGTTTTATTGGAGTTAAGTACCAGATTTAGGCTGTTGAGGAGGTTTTTGATTTCTTGATGACAGGACTCCCAGAAATCAAGTGTTTTTGAGTAAGATTCTTTGATGGGGATCAGTATTTGTATGTCGTCTGCATAAAGAAAGTGATTTAAGTTTGAGGTTGGTGAGGAGTTGACAAAGAGGCATGAGGTAAATATTAAAGAGTGTAGGGGATAAAGAGGAGCCTTGAGGGACTCCAATTGTCGAGTCGAAACGTGATGATTCTTTATTTTGGATTTTAACTTTATAACCTCTGTAGTGAGAAACGATTTGAACCAGGAGAGCGCCAATCCAGAAATTCCTATTGTAGATAATTGGTTTAAGAGAATAGAATGATTGACGGTATCAAGGCTGCTGAAAGATCTAGAAGGACCAATATGAAGGATTTGTCCCTTTGTCTATGCCAAGAGTAAGGAGGTCTGTGAGGGAGGTTGAGGAGGGATTCTGTGCCTAGTTCTTGCGGAATCCATATTGTGAGGCGTTATAGCAGTTTTGTTATCTTCAATGTAGTCTGATAATTGGGATTCACCAGCCTTTTCCATAATCTTGGCACTGAAAGGAAGATTGGCTATAGGTCGGTAATTGTTAGGGTCATTTGGTTCCAAGTTGGTTTTTTTTTAAGAGTGGTTGAGAGAGGCCTGTTTTGAGGTCTTCAGGGACGGCACTTGAGAGAGTGACAGTTGATGATGTCTGCCAGTGTTTTTGGATATAGTGTCTGGGATTGACCGAAGAAGTTTTAGTAGGGATATGGTCCGCTGGGTGCGAAGAAGGTTTCATTCTTCTAAGGATAGTTTGGATTTCGGCAGCTGTGGTAGGTTCAAGAATACGAGGTGATTGTTTTTGATGGGAGGCGAGTAGAAGAGCAGTAGAGATGATGGAAGGGGGCAATTTTGGAAGGAAGTTGAGTCAGAAGATTCGTGATTTTATTTTGAAAAAATAGTGCAAGTTCTTCAGCTTTAGATTGAGCTTGGTTACTAGGGCACTCTGGAGAGGGTATTTGGGTGAGGGTGGATACATAGTTGAATAGGGCTTTGGCGTCGAAGACCAAGTTGTGGATTTTAGAAGCATAAAAGTCTCTCTTTGATTTGTATGTGGAGGCCTTGTACTGGTGAAGCGTGAATTTGTAAGTTGAGAGTGTGTTGGCGTTTGGGGTTTTTCTCCAGTTGGATTCCTTTTGTCTTAAATTTTGTTTGAGCCTTCTGAGTTCGTTAGTGAACCATGGTTGTTTTTTGGAGGAGTTTGGGTGTGATTTTTTAGTTGTTAGAGGGCAAAGTTTGTTGGCTATGCTTTCTGTGATTGCATTCCAGGAGCGTAGGGCCGTGTTGGGATCTGAGAGGACTATATCTGTGAGGTGATTGGTTAATTGTTTGGTGAGTTCATCAGATTGGCAAGCTTTCCTGTAGAGAAAGGAAGGTGAAGGGGTATTAGGGGCACTCGAATTTTCCAGCTGAAATGATGTGGAGATCATGGAATGATCTGACCAAGATACCTTCAGATTTTTTGGCGGGGAGGACGATTTTATGCCTTTGTTGATAAAGATCAGGTCCAGCATATGACCTGCTTTATGTGTAGGACTGTTGACCGTTTGGGTGAAGCCCATCGCTGAGAGGGCTAGGAGCAGTGTTTGGCAACTTGGTGAGGGAGAAGGGTTGTCTATATGGAGATTGAAATCTCCTAATATTATTGCTGGAGTGTCTAGGTTGATGAGTGTAGTGGTTATTTCGATGAAGGGTGAGACATCAGATTCTAATAGTCCTGGGGGGGCATAGATGAGAAGGATTTGAAGTTGGTGTGTGGATGTGAAGAAGCCGATTTCAAGCTTGGTGTCGGAGTGGACCGGATGGTGTGAGAACCTGAGGTCTTTTTTAGTTGCAAGGAGGATTCCTCCTCCCCTCTTTTTCAGTCTGGGAAGAGAGAATATGTCGTACGTTTGCGTTGGAAGTTGGTTTATTATTGCGGTGTCTGAGGGTTTCAGCCAGGTTTCCGTTATTGCGCAGATGTCCGGCTTAGAGTCATTGAGGTAGTCGTGAGGATTAGTGATTTTTGGTTAAGGATGCGCATTGAATAGGATAGGGTAAATAGAGTAAGTCCTAGGAGCTGGGTTATCGGAGTGGATTAGGATTGGTGTGAGAGATTTTAGGTTACGATGGTATGTTTGACTGGTTGGTGTTCTTTTCTGAGAGAGGCAGTGATATAGGATTGGGATTGGGAAGGTAGAAAGCATATTGGAAGCTTGATTTGTATTGAATGTTGGCATCATTTGCGAAGATGGTGGGGTTGTCTGAGGAGTTTGTTTGTCTGAGTCAGGCGTTGTGTGAGTGGATGCTGGAGTCCTGAAACGTTTGTCTGCGTGTGGGGTTGTCTGAGAAGCTGTCTGTGTCAGGCGTTGTTGAGTGGATGCTGGAGTCCTGAAACGTTGTCTGCGTGTGGGGTTGTCTGAGAAGCTGTCTGAGTCAGGCGTTGTTGGGTGGATGCTGGGTTTGTGATTGTCTGCGTCGTTGGTTGTGGAGTGGGTATTTTGAGATGTAGAAGGGGCGATCCACGTGGTCCGTCGGGGTTTGGGAGAGTTTGGGTTTGGGAGAGTGTAAAAGAATTCTGGAGAGAGTCTTACCCCGTTTCCTAGGGATGGCTGCGGCTCTTTCTCTCGGCAGGTCGTCCTTCGGTGTTATAGTCGCGTGAGAGGCCGGAGGTCAGTTGGGAGCCGGAGGTCAGTTGGGCATAAAGGTTCTATGTCGTGTCACTTGTGAATGCGTAGGCCCTGGGCCTCGGGCACTCCAAGGGGCGCGCTAAGGGCAGGCCCCCTAGGTCGCGCTCCTTCGTGCGCGCGACGCCTGGCGTGCGACGCCGCCGTGAGGATTTTAGATTTAAAGGGCTTCTAGCTGCCCTCTGATAGGCCTATTGCCGTTCCAGGGGCGCGGCTGCACTCACCGCGTGGCGTCAGGGTTTCTTGTTCCTGCCCTCTCCTATTCGATATAGGAGCTTTTTAAATTTTTGTTTCTCGTTGCCGCTGGTGCCTCCTCTGCACGGCTCACCGATCTGTCAGGTGTGTCCCGACAGAAAAAAGGTTGAGAACCGCTGCTCTAGCAGATGGCTTTTCTCCATGTATCAGGTGAACATTTTCCATTGAGTTGAAAAATGACTTTGTTGTCTCTATACGAAACAAAGTAGCATGTCATTTGAGCAGTTCTAACGATCTGTGGTTTTACTGAAAAGAGCAAGCAACAACCAACAGAACGAGTATAGCAGGACTCCTACTAATCAAGCAGATACTGTATCCACTCGTCGGCTAGACATAGAAGATAAATAAAGAATTTGCTACCTTAGAAGATGGAAGCACATTGCATTCAGAAATGTTTAAGCAAAGATAGTGCTGGGCTGTGCACCATGATTGCTATCAAAATGCATTGACTGAACAGTTATAGTAGAATTTTGCACACCTGGTCAGTCATACCTCAAGCATGGAAAAAATAGATATATTATATAAAAAAAATTTCCTTGAAAAACAGGATGACATATCTTTTGAAAGAAATAATTTTAAAGAATCATTTGAAAACATTTTTTTAACTGTGAGTAATCAGATTGTGCTTTTGACAGTTGCACTGTGAAGCAGCACTGTCAAAAGCACAATCTGATTACCCCAGGAATTAGAGATACTCCTTCAAGAGAAACAGAGTTCAATCACATGATATGATTTGAGGAGTATGAAAAGCATGGTGTGTGGCCTGTGAGTCTCTTGAAATAATATCAAGCGTCACTGTAATGGCTAGTGATGCCTGCAGATTCTTATGGCTATGGGCTCATCTTTTTGTGAGAATGTGTAGGAAAAGCTTGCAAATATGCCTTGCAGTGCTGGAAATCTCTTCAGAGGTAAGGGAAGGAGTAGAACTCATGAAAAATCACCACTGTGTACTTCAAATCTTATCTACTGCCATCTCCAGAGCATATACTACATCTTGGTTTCATAGTGGATCTACTCATGCCGAAGTAACTGAGCTGTAGATAGAAACATAGAAATGACGGCAGAAAAAGACCAATCGGCCCATCCAGTCTGCCCAGCAAGCTCCCACACTTATTTTCCCATGCTTATCTGTTTCATCAACCAGCAAGTTCAGGGCCCTTGTTGGTAACTGTTTGATTCAAATTTCCTGCCATCCCCTGTCATTGATGCAGAGAGTAATGTCTCATACCCCACGGATGAGTCTCATACCCCACGGATGCGTCCATTTCCGCAACTCAAAGGAACTGTTTCTTGACTAATTGCACTATCTTATAACTTGCTTAATTCATATACACTATGTAAATTTGTACATAATTCTTACATTGTAAGCACCCTCTCCTGCTTTTGCCCTTCTCTCCAGTTAGAATCTGTTTAACCTATCTTTTCTCTAACAGCCTAGTTCCACTTTCCCTGTTATAATGTAACTTTTTGCTTTCTCTGTTAACTGGTTCCCCCTAGTTTATTGTAAACTGGTACGATAAGACCTGGTCTTGAGCATCGGTATATTAAAAGAATTTAAATAAATAAATAAATTTACTTGCCTGTTTGGTTTTAGAAAACAGTTTGGAAACATGGAGTATAAGATATATTCTTGATGAAGGTGGTTAAAGTGATGTTTGGAAGTAAACGTGACTTATGATTTGAAGCTGATTTGGGAGTTTTACGCGGTTTGTGATTAAAAGTCGGGAGCTGCAGGTTAGTAGGGGTAATTTTTAATACAGTGATGTATTATATATTGAACGCTATTATGGCGGTTGACTTGATATTTACTTTTGATGGTAGGTGTGGAGAGTGGATACCTTTCATATTAAGTCCCTGAGGAAGCCCCAGGTGTGAGGTGAAACAAAGATCTTTTGTTGGACCGGGAGGAATATGATCGCCCTTTATGATGAATATTAACAGAGAATTTTGAGTCGTGATATCTGGACACAGTTTCGGATTGATTTACATGTGAAAAATTTTTATATATAAGGGCTCATTGATATTAGCTGTTATAAGATACTGAAATGAAATGTAATTACAACTGTATAAAAAACACAGTATTAAATTGTAAAGTGTATTGATGATAACAATGTTTACAGGTGTTATATGTTTTAAGTGGGATGAATGTGTGAGTGGGTGTTTTGACTAGATAGTTTTTAATTGTTTAGATAGGATGTTATATTTCAGGATATAATAAAGTTCATATATGTTGTCAATTTAAAATTGTTTGTATAATTGATTCTCTGTGTTTGAGTAGGGTTTACAGTAATAGAGAATTCGTATATCCCTGTGTGTCATTTACCTTGATGCTTATACATTGATCAGACACAATTTGACTAACCTGATTTGGTTTCCAAAATGAGCCGCTGAGTCGCTACTGCACTCACTGAGATATCCTGGTTCAGTGCTCGTGATTCGCCAGACTATTAGTGGAAAACAGAAAATGAGAAGCGGCTAGAGGGAGCAGGAGTATGCATGTATGGGTGAAGCTCGCTGCTGACTTCTGCAAGAAGAATAATGCAAGTTAGGAGAATGTCAGGAAGCACATGAGAACAGATATTGTAGAATTTGTGATTTGATAATTCACATCAGAGATTGTATTTGGGAATATTATAATATTTGCAAGACCTAATTGTAATATTCATTACTTTCCAATTGTAGCAAGTTTAGGTTATTTTGATATTGTACACAACTCAGCATGCATAAGCAGGTGTACCTAAAGTTGTGCCAGGATTTTATGGACTCTGCATGTATCACCACATCAAAAGTATCTATATATGTTTCAGTAGATGCACATTTTATTTAATGCAGGGATCTACATAGTTTATACACTCATTTTATAAAAGTACATAGATATTTTGCGTGACATGTGCACATAAAAACTCAATTTATGTGCCGAGGCAGGTATTTTATAAAGTTGGCAGGGATCTTGCTTATGAAAATATTTACTTGTGCATGTATTTATCTGGAAAAGCTAAGAGAAACTGGAAAAGTAGTCAAGAGAGCAAAGATGCAATTGGAAGAAAAAATAGCAAAAAAGGGAGTAACAAGACTTTTTTTTAGATATGTTAGTGATAGAAGGAAGAGCAAAAGTGGCTTTGTGAAACTCAGAGGGGGAAGGGGAGGAATATGTAGAGGTTGACAAGGAAAATGAGAAATTACTTGCTATGGAGGCAATGCATACAAATTTATCCTATGAAATTTCATTGCAGATATCCTGAAAATCTGAATGGCTGGTAGTCCTCCAGGACAGGTTTGGGAATTACTGGTCTAGGGGGTGAAGTTCATCAATGCAGAAAACAAGAGTGGGATCTGTCACGGTACTGAGCCCTTGTGCGGCAGAGTGGTTGATGCAGCCTTGTAAATGAACAGGTCCATGCTGACAGCCGAAGGACAGGCCCTGCCAGGAGCACACAGGAGCTTCACCTGTACCAGTCCCGAGCGGCAGAGTGGTTGATGCAGCCTTGTAAATGAACAGGTCCATGCTGACAGCCGAAGGACAGGCCCTGCCAGGACTGCACAGGAGCTTCACCTGTACCAGTCCCGAGCGGCAGAGTGGTTGATGCAGCCTTGTAAATGAGCAGGTCCATGCTGACAGCCGAAGGACAGGCCCTGCCAGGACTGCACAGGAGCTTCACCTGTACCAGTCCTGTGCGGCAGAGTGGTTGATGCAGCCTTGTAAATGAGCAGGTCCATGCTGACAGCCGAAGGACAGGCCCTGCCAGGAGCACACAGGAGCTTCACCTGCACCAGTCCCGAGCGGCAGAGTGGTTGATGCAGCCTTGTAAATGAACAGGTCCATGCTGACAGCCGAAGGACAGGCCCTGCCAGGAGCACACAGGAGCTTCACCTGCACCAGTCCCGAGCGGCAGAGTGGTTGATGCAGCCTTGTAAATGAGCAGGTCCATGCTGACAGCCGAAGGACAGGCCCTGCCAGGAGCACACAGGAGCTTCACCTGCACCAGTCCTGTGTGGCAGAGTGGTTGATGCAGCCTTGTAAATGAACAGGTCCATGCTGACAGCCGAAGGACAGGCCCTGCCAGGACTGCACAGGAGCTTCACCTGCACCAGTCCTGTGCGGCAGAGTGGTTGATGCAGCCTTGTAAATGAACAGGTCCATGCTGACAGCCGAAGGACAGGCCCTGCCAGGAGCGCACAGGAGCTTCACCTGCACCAGTCCTGTGTGACAGAGTGGTTGATGCAGCCTTGTAAATGAACAGGTCCATGCTGACAGCCGAAGGACAGGCCCTGCCAGGACTGCACAGGAGCTTCACCTGCACCAGTCCTGTGCGGCAGAGTGGTTGATGCAGCCTTGTAAATGAACAGGTCCATGCTGACAGCCGAAGGACAGGCCCTGCCAGGACTGCACAGGAGCTTCACCTGCACCAGTCCTGTGCGGCAGAGTGGTTGATGCAGCCTTGTAAATGAGCAGGTCCATTCTGACAGCCGAAGGACAGGCCCTGCCAGGAGCGCACAGGAGCTTCACCTGCACCAGTCCTGTGTGGCACAGTGGTTGATGCAGCCTTGTAAATGAACAGGTCTATGTTGACAGCCGAAGGACAGGCCCTGCCAGGACTGCACAGGAGCTTCACCTGCACCAGTCCTGTACGGCAGAGTGGTTGATGCAGCCTTGTAAATGAACAGGTCTATGTTGACAGCCGAAGGACAGGCCCTGCCAGGACTGCACAGGAGCTTCACCTGCACCAGTCCTGTACGGCAGAGTGGTTGATGCAGCCTTGTAAATGAACAGCTCCATGCTGACAGCCGAAGGACAGGCCCTGCCAGGAGCGCACAGGAGCTTCACCTGCACCAGTCCTGTACGGCAGAGTGGTTGATGCAGCCTTGTAAATGAACAGGTCCATGCTGACAGCCGAAGGACAGGCCCTGCCAGGACTGCACAGGAGCTTCACCTGCACCAGTCCTGTAAGGCAGAGTGGTTGATGCAGCCTTGTAAATGAACAGGTCCATGCTGACAGCCGAAGGACAGGCCCTGCCAGGACTGCACAGGAGCTTCACCTGCACCAGTCCTGTGCGGCAGAGTGGTTGATGCAGCCTTGTAAATGAACAGGTCCATGCTGACAGCCGAAGGACAGGCCCTGCCAGGAGCACACAGGAGCTTCACCTGTACCAGTCCTGTGCGGCAGAGTGGTTGATGCAGCCTTGTAAATGAACAGGTCCATGCTGACAGCCGAAGGACAGGCCCTGCCAGGAGCACACAGGAGCTTCACCTGTACCAGTCCCGAGCAGCAGAGTGGTTGATGCAGCCTTGTAAATGAGCAGGTCCATGCTGACAGCCGAAGGACAGGCCCTGCCAGGAGCGCACAGGAGCTTCACCTGCACCAGTCCTGTGTGGCAGAGTGGTTGATGCAGCCTTGTAAATGAGCAGGTCCATGCTGACAGCCAAAGGACAGGCCCTGCCAGGAGCACACAGGAGCTTCACCTGTACCAGTCCTGTTCCCTGCAGGTTGAGCCCTTGGGTTCCAGCAGGACTTAGGTGAGTCTCTCTTGAGGAGAGGTAGAAAGAGATAGTCAGGCACAGGCAGAAGTCAGGGCAGGCAGCGATCAGGCAGTAAACAGGTCCAGGCTATGGGTCAGAGCAGGCAGCAAGCAGAAAGTGGTCAGGGTCTGTAGCAGTCGTCAGTACAAGGCAGCAGGCAAGAGAGGGGTCCAGGTCCGTAGCAGGGGTCAATATCAGAGAATCAAGCCAAGACGAAATGGGACATCTGGGAACCAGGCAGGTCAGGCAGACTGGACAAGAGAGACAGGCAAGGAACAGAGAAGGCAAAGGAATGGACAAGACAATAAGGAAAGGCTTAGACACAAGCAAGGCAAGGCAGGGCAGTGCACAACAAAAGATAGAAAGCAAGACCAAGAATAGCAACCAGCTCTGCAGGCAAAGCAGCTGAGGCATTGAGAAATGGGATGGCAGCCTCCCATAACATCAGAGCTTTCCACCACGGGGGCCTATTAAAGAGGAGAGAGTGCGCACCCACACCTATGGACATTTCAGCTGCAGAGGAGATTTTGGCAGCTCCTGGGGGTGAGTGCACTGCTCATAGGGCATCCTGCAACCAGCCAAACATTACAGTATCCCCCCTTCTAGGGCTTCTAGGCTTCAGCTTTTGGGGAAAGTGTTGATGGAATTCCTTGATGAGTTTAGGGGCTCCCAAGTCTTTTCCAGAAAATGAGGTAGTCAAACCGATTTCGACGCCTCCTAAAGTCAAGAATCTCCTGCACCTCATACTCTGTATCTTTTTTGGTGATAACCTCCACCAGTTTAAGAGGAGGCCGTGAGGGCCAAGACCAGAATACAGTCTTGGGAAGGGAATTATGGAACACATTATATATCTTGAGTGTGGGTGGGAGTCACAACTGGTCCCACCCTGCTGGACAATGGGGAATGGCCCAACAAACCCTGGTGCAAACTTGGCTGAGGACATTTTGAGATGCAGGTTCCCAGCACTTAACCACACCCGTTCTCCTGGCTTGAACTGCAATGACAGCTGACAACTCTTGTCCGCTTGTTTCTTGAACCTGGTAGCAGCTGCAATAAGGAGCTGATGTGTTTTCTGCCAGAGGTCCTGGTCCATGGTGTTGGCCACAGGGCAGGAAACTGACACCAGAATGGGGAATGGTACCTGGATGTATGCCACATACAATCTGAAAAGATGAGGCTCCAAATGACCTCCTGTGGCAGAACTCTGCCCAGAGGAGAAGTTCATAAAGCCTAGGAGGCACTGCAGAGCCCATGGGATGTGGCCAATGTGAATGGCTTTAATCTTCTCTGGAGGTGGGGTCCCCAGCACCAGATCAAGAGGCAGAGTTTAGTCCCCCAGTAGGGCCTGAAGTGGAGAAAGGGAGATGGATGGAAAGGCAGGGAAGAGGAGGTGCTGGAGTTTATATTATGTAGAAGGTGGTGCAATAAACGGCATTTGTCCCAAGCAGACCCACAGATATCCTCAGGAGAAGGGAGAGAGACAGAAAGGGAGAAGAAGAGCTGTCCTGCGGTTCAAACCTACCAGGCGGAGCAGTGCCTGCTGCATATCAAGTCCATACTTCCTCACAACTGGCTGCAGTGCTTGATGCAAACTCTTTGTAGACTTGGCTATAATGCGAATAGTTTTCTTTATAGGGAGAATTTCCAGCCTGAAAAAAAATGAACCAAAATCTAAGTGCACAGAAAGTCCCATGTTACTAACTCCAGACTTCCAGTACGTCTCAGCAGTAAGGATCTCACTGCCCCCATGGACTGCTCAGTGCATTCAGATTAATATCCAGAATAAAATATTCCCACTTAGACAGGGTCAGGAGGTGACACCAGGCTGAATGCTGAGTAACCTGGGCTTTGCCAGTCTTCTCAGATGAATCTCATCAATGTCTGTTTTTATTTTTCATATTTTGAATTTAACAAGAATAAACTGGTTTAAAAAATGAAGAGTCTTCTTCTGAGTAGCAATTAACAATGTCAATAAAGTAATATAAACCATTAGAAAAGAAAACAAGAGAAAAGGAGGAAAGTTATAAAGAAGAAATGCACAGAAGGTAAAGGCATTGACGTGATAGCTGGGATAAACCTTCGAAACGCCAACTGGGCCCTCTGGAGAAGCATCGGAAATTCCCTTCTGATGCAAGAAACGTTGAACTGTGCAGAGGAAAAGAACTGGCATCTGAGAGCAGTGTTTTCACAAGACATTTACCGAGACACTGTAAGTGAGAATGAATCGCCAGTACCCCCCGTGCATAACATGGCTTTACCTTAGTAACATTCAGCTACGTACAAATTCTTTTGCAATAAATATGAGACACAGTTTTACGGAAATAAATTTTCAAAATCATCTTCAAATCTGTTCAAACAGAAAGGGCAACCAGTAAGGATGGTTCCTTCCACTTCCATCTGCAATGAAAGAGAAAGAGAAGCCCCTGCTGCTTCCCACTCCTCCTCACTCCAGGGAGAGAAATCCCTTACGCAAAAGCAGGACAATTTCCAGGCAATATTTCTTCATAGGGGCTCTCGCAGCTAAGCCAGAACTTTAGGGAAGCTGAGATGTCTTGCATCGCTTTCAGCCATGGCCAAGAACAGAAGGTCGCAGTGCAGAAAGAGCCCAATGCCACCCACAGCAGCGTCCACTGATTACATCTGCACTGTATTATTTCTACAGCACTAACTCAAAGAAACCCAGAGGTGCATAAACCAAACGTGACCCAAAAACAAGAATTCACCTTTGCAAACAGAGACAAATATCTGATATATTCAAAATCTATATGAGCATCATACGAGGATGTGGGAGCGTTGTTCACATCCACACTTTCTGTGGACTCAGATTCAATTCTCAGTATTATTTAGAGACAACAAAAATAATATTAACGTTTTTAACAGTTGGCAGGAACCAAATTATCACCCATGCATAGAAGATACTGCGGGTCCCCTCTAATCAATTGGTCTGATGCTCCACTTTTTCCTAGTTTAGTAATGCAGATACAAAAATGTTGTAAATAAACTTTCCTTACGAAGACCACAGCCCAGCATGATGCCACGTTTCACTGGTGCTGCTTCTATTGCCACGAAATCCTGCTGCTCAGTTTCCTTTTAAACAAATATTGATTATTGTCAGCTTTCCTTTGGAATCCCATTACCATTCATTGCCTCTTCCCGGTGGGCATTCCAGGCATCCATCACCCTTTCCATGAAGAAATATTTCCTGGCATTATTCCGGACTCTTTCCCCTTTGGAGTTTCATATCCTGACCACTAGTTCTACTGCTTCTTTTACATCAGAAAAGGTTTGATTTTTCTGAACCATTAATAGCTGAAAACTTTAGCTGAATAACTTGTCTGCTAAATGGTTTCTGAATATCTGGCAGGTAACTATTTATTCGCCCTGCTCTCAGCCCCTTCAGAGTTCAGGAATGCCTGGGCTAGAAGAAGGCTGGAAGGCTGCTCCCAGAATGCTCACTTGCACAAAGAAGCTGCCATAACCATAGAGGGAGAGGGAGACGGGTGCAGAAGATCACACTGTGGAGCTGGGCAGAGGGTCATTTCCGGGTGAAATGAAGGAGGTCATGCTACACGTTTAGGGAGAGAGGACGTCCTAGAAACCTACATGATACTGTGTGACCCCAGAGAGAGGATACCATGTGCACAGAAATATACTTACTCAAAGCTGATCCTGTTCTCCAGCTTTACCTCTTCATCTGCCAGAACCATGCTCTCTTGGTCCAGCGCTAGGGCTTTCTGAGAAGAGCGTATAAACAGACGTTTGGCTGGGCAGGAGATTCAAACTCTGTGCAAACCCCAGTACAATAAAGCTTCCTTACAACAAATGAAAGCTGTGCTCCAGGAATCTTACAAAGATGATAGTTATATAACAAACTTTCTTCATGAGCAAAGAGAGTGATGGACTTTGAGAAATGTAGAGAGAGACAGCTGTGTATACATACACAGAGACAGCCAGCGACACATATTCAGGGAGTGACATGCACACATAGAGACAGAGAGAGACATGCTCAGTCAGACAGAGACATGCACAGCCAGAGACAGAAAGAGAGACATGCACAGAGAGAGAGAGAGAGACATGCACACATAGAAACATGCCCTACACAGAGAGACATGCTCACTCAGACAGAGAGACATGCACATCCAGAGACAGAAAGAGAGACATGCACAGAGAGAGAAATACATGCACACACAGAAACATACACACAGAGAGACAGAGAGAGAGATGCTCACTCAGACAGAGAGACATGCACACCCAGAGACAGAAAGAGAGACATGCACAGAGAAATACATGCACACACAGAAACATGCACACAGAGAGACAGAGAGAGGGTCATGCCTACACAGAGAGAAACATGCTCACTCAGACAGAGAGACATGCACACCCAGAGAGAGACATGCTCACTCAGACAGAGAGACATGCACACCCAGAGACAGACATGCTCACTCAGACAGAGAGACATGCACACCCAGAGACAGAAAGAGAGACATGTACAGAGAGAGAGATACATGCACAAATAGAAACATGCACACAGAGAGACAGAGAGAGACATACATACACAGAGAGATATGCTCACTCAGACAGAGAGAGACATGCAGAGAGAGAGAGAGACATGCACAAACAGAAGCAGACAGATACATGCACAAAGAGAGAGAGAGAAAGACATGCTTACTCAGAGAGACATGCACATAGAGACAGAAAGAGAGGCATGCACAGAGAGAGAGAGGAAGACATGCCCACACTGAAACATGCACAGAGAGAGAGAGAGACATACATATACAGAGAGAAAGACATGCTCACTCAGAGAGAAACATGCAGAGAGAGAGACATGCACACACAGAAACCGACAGAGAGACATGCTCACTCAGACAGAGAGAGACATGCACACACAGAAACAGACAGAGAGAGAGACATGCTCACTCAGACAGAGAGACATGCACACAGAGTCAGAAAGAGAGACATGCACACAGAAACATGCACAGAGAGAGAGAGAGAGAGAGAGAGAGACATACACTCAGAGAGAGAGCCATGCATGGAGAGAGAGAGAAACATGCACACACAGAAACAGACAGAGACATGCACACAGAGAGACAGAGAAAGACATACATACAGAGAGAGAGAGAGACATGCTCACTCAGACAGAGAGAAATGCACACAGAGTCAGAAAGAGAGACATGCACAGAGAGAGAGAGAGAGAGAGACATGCACACACTGAAACATGCACACAGACAGAGAGAAATACATATACAGAGAAAGAGAGAGAGACATGCTCACTCAGAGAGAGAGACATGCACACACAGAGAAACATGCCCACCCAGAGACAGAGAGAGAATCATGCATACACAGAGAGAGAGGCATGCACACCCAGAGACAGAAAGAGAGACATTAACAGAGAGAGAGAGATGCACACACAGAAACAGAGAGACATGCACTCAGAGAGACAGAGAGAGAGATACTCATACACACAGAGACAGAGAAAGAGTCTCATGCACACAGAGAGACAAAGAGAGACATACATACACAGAGAGAGAGAGAATGCTCACTCAGACAGAGACATGCACATACAGAGAAACATGCACACCAAGAGACAGAAAGAGAGACATGCATACACATAGACATAGAGACTTGCTCACTCAGAGAGACATGCACACCCAGAGACAGAAAGAGACATGAACAGAGAGAGAGAGAGACATGCACACACAGAAACAGAGAGTCATGCACACAGTGAGACAGATACTCATGCACACATCCATACTTACACAGAGACAGAGAGATAAACTCATGTAGAGACAGAGAAACATCGCACAGAGACAGATAGAAAGACACTCACACACACAGAAACAGAGAGAGAGAGACATGATTATTGCTTATCAGATAAAGAGAGAGACATGCTCACACAAAGAGAGAGAGACATGCTCACACAGAGACAGAGAGAGAAAAGATATGCACAGAGACACATGCTCACATAGAGAGATAGAGACACTCATGCACACACAGAGACAGAGAGACATGCTCACACAGAGACAGAGAAAGACATACACACAGAGAGAGAGAGAAACATGCACACACAGAGACAGAGAGAGAAAAAGGCATGCACAGAGAGTGAGACATGCTCACACAGAGACAGAGAGTGAGACATGCTCACACAGAGACAGAGAGAGAAAGATATGCACACAGAGAGAGATATACACAGACAGGGAGAGAGACAGGCACTACAGAGGCAGAGAGAGAAAGACATGCACACAGAGAGAGACATGCACACAGAGACAGAGAGAGAGAGACATGCTCACACAGAGAGAGAGACATGCACACAGAGTCATGCCCACAAAGAGACATGTACACAGAGACATGCCCACTCAGAGACAGAGAAACATGCACATAGAGAGATACATGCTCACTCACAGAGAAACATGCACAGAGAGAGACATACTCACTCATAGTCAGAGAGAGAAAGACATGCACACAGAGAGAGAGAGAGACATGCACACACAGAGACAGAGAGAGAAAGACAAGCTCACACAGGGCCAGAGAGAGAGAAAGAGAAGTGCTCACACAGAGACAGAGAGAGACATGCTCACAAAGAAATAAAGAGAAAAAGATGCACACAGAGGGAGACATGCTCACAGAGTCAGAGAGAGAAAGACATGCACAGAGAGAGAGTATGACATGCACAGAGAGATTTTCTCTGTAGTACCTGTCTCTCTCCCTGTCTGTGTATATCTCTCTCTGTGTGCACACACAGATACAGAGAGATAGAAACATGAGCACACACAGACAGACAGAGACATGCTCACACAGAGAGAAACATGCACACACAGAGACAGAGTGAGACACGAGCACACACAGATACATGTTTCTCTGCATGTGCATGTCTCTGTCTGAGTGAGCATTCTCTCTCTCTGTGTATGCATGTCTCTCTTTGTCTCTCTGTGTGCATGAGACTCTTTCACACAGATAAACATGCACACACAGATACAGAGAGATAGAAACATGAGCACACACAGACAGAGACATGCTCACACAGAGAGAAACATGCACACACAGAGACAGAGTGAGACACGAGCACACACAGATACAGAGAGATACAGACACAAGCACACACAGACAGAGACATGCTCACAGACAGACAGAGAGAGACATATGCACACAGAGAGACAGACAGAGACTCATGCACACAGAGACAAAGACATGCACACACACACATACAGAAAGAGACAGAGAGTGAGGAAGCACCACACACAGGCAAGACATGCAGACACATACACATAGAGAGAGCGATAGAAATAGGCAACTAGCATAGTGAGGGTTAAAAGAGGTTTGGACATGCTCCTATAAGAAAGATCCATATGCATTATTAGCCATGAAGACTAAAGAAAGCTATTGCTAACCCTGGGTGGGAGTTTGTAACAAGAAATAGAACTACATTTTGGGACTGGCCATAAACATGTGATGTGGATTGTCCTTTGTCAGAGACAGGATGCTGGGCTTGATGGACCCTGGACTCTTGTGTTATTATGTCCTTGACACACACACACACATCGCAGTGTGCGAGGTCAGGCACAGGAGGAAAGTGTTTGCACTAATTCCTTATGTTATTATGTCCTTGATACACACAAACACACACACACACATCGCAGTGTGCGAGGTCAGGCACAGGAGGAAAGTGTTTGCACTAATTCCTTATGTTATTATGTCCTTCACACACACACATCGCAGTGTGCGAGGTCAGGCACAGGAGGAAAGTGTTTGCACTAATTCTTTATGTTATTATGTCCTTGATACACACAAACACACACACACACACACATCGCAGTGTGCGAGGTCAGGCACAGGAGGAAAGTGTTTGCACTAATTCCTTATGTTATTATGTCCTTGACACACACACACATATACATCGCAGTGTGCGAGATCAGGCACAGGAGGAAAGTGTTTGCACTAATTCCTTATGTTATTATGTCCTTCACACACACACATCGCAGTGTGCGAGATCAGGTACAGGAGGAAAGTGTTTGCACTAATTCCTTATGTTATTATGTCCTTCACACACACACATCGCAGTGTGCGAGGTCAGGCACAGGAGGAAAGTGTTTGCACTAATTCCTTATGTTATTATGTCCTTCACACACACACATCGCAGTGTGCGAGATTTATTTATTTATTTTATTTATTTAATTTTATATACCGGCAACCGTTTGCACATCGTGCCGGTTTACAAGTAACTTACAACAAAAGATATATAGGCGTAGCCTTTACAGAGAACGGTGTATAACATAAACGCAGTAACAGAATAAATAACTAAATAACTAATAAATAACTAAATAACTAAAGGGAGGGATGGAGGGGGGTAGTCGAGACAATTGGGGGGGCAGGGGGAGGGTGCAAAAAGACACAGGGGGATAAGATATGAATTGGGATTCGAGGGAGAAATATGTACACTTGTTATATACAAAATTGTATGAATCATTAGAAGGGGAGGGTATTGGGTGTGGGACCTGAACGGGGGATGTTGGAGAGAGATGAGGGTTGGGGTAGCATGTTAGTTGGTGGAGCTGATGAGGGAAGGGGGTAAGCTTGGAGGAAAAGCCAGGTTT
The DNA here is from genome assembly GCF_901001135.1 of Rhinatrema bivittatum. Taxonomy (NCBI): domain Eukaryota; kingdom Metazoa; phylum Chordata; class Amphibia; order Gymnophiona; family Rhinatrematidae; genus Rhinatrema; species Rhinatrema bivittatum. The sequence goes on along the minus strand of NC_042632.1, from coordinate 58,182,697 downwards.
TGAGTTTCTTTTTGAAAGTAGGTGTGGAGGTTTCGGTACGTAGGTCAAGAGGCATAGAGTTCCAGAGGGAGGGGCCTGCAAGGGAAAGGGCTCTATTGGTGGTGGAGATGAGTCTAGTGGATTTTATGGAGGGAGGGATAAGGGTTCCACGGAGGGAAGCACGGGTGGGTCTTGTGGAGGTACGAGGGAGGAAGGGTGGGTTTAGCCAGTTGTAGTGTTCGTTAGTAATACTTTTGTGGATGAGGGTGAGGGTCTTGTAAATAATTCGTGAGTGAATGGGAAGCCAGTGGAGATCAATGAGGGTGGGAGTGATGTGGTCTCTCTTATTGACATTGGTGAGGATGCGAGCAGTAGCGTTTTGGAGGAGTTGTAGAGGTTTGATGTGGGTAGAAGGGAGTCCAAGTAGGAGAGCATTACAGTAGTCAATCTTTGAAAAAATTATGGATTGGAGTACTGTACGGAAATCGGAAAAGTAGAGAAGGGGTTTGAGTTTTTTGAGGGTTTGTAGTTTGAAATAGCAGCTGCTAAGGATAGATTTGATATATGGTTTGAAGGTTAGTTGGTTATCAAGTATAACACCCAGGTTTCTTGTGTCAGAGAGAAGGTTGGGGGAATGTAGGGTGGAGAGAGTGGGTGTGGCTGCATGTCTAGAGGAGACGAGGAGGAGCTCAGTTTTTTGCGGATTGAGGGCTAGGTGCATGTCAGTGAGGAGCTGGTTTATTGAGGCGAGAATGGTGTTCCAGTTTTGGATAGCAGTGAGAACAGAGTTTTTGAAAGGGATGAGGATTTGCACATCATCCGCATAAATGAAATGTGTGATACCAAGGTTGGAGAGGAGGTTTGTAAGGGGGAGCATGTAAATATTGAATAAGGTGGAAGAGAGGGAGGATCCTTGGGGAACGCCACAGTCGAGATTAACAGGAGGGGATGTAAAATTGTCTGTGAGGACTGTGTAGGTACGGTTTTGGAGGAAGGACTTTATCCAAGAAAGAGCAGTACCTGAAATTCCTATACTGATGAGGGTGTTGATGAGAATGTTGTGATTTACGGTGTCGAAAGCGGCGGAAATATCTAGCATGGCAATGAGGTAGGAGTTACCGGCATCCATTCCTTTGATGATTGTATCTGTAAGGGAGAGGAGTAGGGATTCCGTGCTAAGGTGTTTTCGGAAACCGTATTGTGTTGGTAGGAGTATATTGGATTGTTCTAGGTATTCAGAGAGACGGGAGTTTACTAGTTTCTCAATGACTTTGGAGAGGAAAGGGAGATTGGAGATAGGACGGAGGTTAGATAGATTGGAGGGATCAAGGGCGGGTTTTTTTAGAATGGGTTTGACCACAGCTTGTTTCAGTGAGTTAGGGACCAGGCCGTGTTCTAGGGAGCAGTTCACGATTTTGGAGAGTGTGGTGGCTATTGTTTTAGGAATAGCGAGGAGAAGTTTAGTTGGGATGGTTTCCGAGGGATGGGAGGAAGGTCTCATCTTTTTTAAGATGTTCTCTATTTCTAGAGTTGAGGAGGGTTCAAACGAAGGGAGGATGGTGGCTGTGTGTGGGGTGGGGGGGGTTATGCTGTTGGTGTTAGGGGAGTTTTTGGTATTAGGGGTGAACTTGGCAGTGATGTTGGATATTTTGTTCTTAAAGAAGAGGGCAATTTCATTGCATCGGGTCTGTGTGGAGGGGACTTGGGGTGTAGACATGTTGGGTTTGGTGAGGTTTGAGACTAGGGTGAATAGTGCCTTTGGGTTGAATTGGAGGTGGTGAATTTTTTTAGCATAATATTCTTTTTTGGTTGTTTGAATGGCGTTTCTATATGTGTGCATGAGTTGGTAATAGGTGGTTTTTGTGGCAGGAGAGGGGTGTTTGCGCCAGTGTCTTTCAGCTGCTCTAAGCTGGATTTTTTGGGTTTTGAGCGTATGGGTGTACCAGGGTTTTTTGGATGCTTTGGTTTGTGTGATTGTTTTTCGAATGATTGGGCATAGGTTGTTGGCGATTTTTTGGGTAGTTTCTGTCCAGGAGGATATGGCACTATCTGCTGACTCCAGGTCAATGTGATTTGGGATGTTGGAGCAAGCCGTTGCTAGGGTGTCTAGGGGGCAGGTTTTACGAAGTTGGAAGGATTTAGGCTGAGGGGGAGAAGATATGGATGGGGTTTGTAGAGAGAGGGTTGTATTGATAATGGAGTGGTCAGACCAGGGGACAGGGAGGCATGTTGGGGGGTGGATGACGTTGATGAGTGAGTTGATGAAAATAAGGTCGAGGGTATGACCGGCTTTGTGGGTTGGGGAGTGGATAAGTTGGGTGAGGCCCATTGAGTCTAAGGATGAGATGAAGGCTTCGCATGGTGGGGATTGTGGAGTGGAATCGACATGGAGGTTAAAATCGCCAAGGATTATCGTGGGGATGTCGGGGGAGAGAGAGACGGTGAGGAATTCGATGAGGGGGGAGGGGTCTTTTTCTAGTAGACCAGGAGGAGTATAGATTAGGCAGATTTGTAGAGATTGCGATTTGAAAAAACCTACTTCGTATTGCTTGGGAATATTGCAGGTTTGTGGGGTGAGCTTGAATTCTCTTTTAGCTATGAGGAGTAGGCCCCCTCCTCTTTTCTTTTTGCGGGGAATAGAGAAAATGTCATAGGTTTCAGTCGGGAGTTGGTTAATGAGGGGGGTGTCACAGGGTTTAAACCAGGTTTCAGTTACTGCAAAAATTTCTGGTTTGGAGTCAGTTAAAGTATCGTGGAGGAGGTGAGTTTTTTGCTTCAGGGATTGGGCGTTAATGAGAAGGAGAGAAATGAGGGAGAGGGTGAGGGCTTGAGAGTTAGGAGATATAGGGATGGGGGTTAGACGCCTTTTTTGAGTGTTGTGTTGGCTGTAGGGGGGGAGGGATAGCTTTGAGGGGTATCTGAATAGGTAATTGGGGGGACAGAGGTAGTCGTGTGGAGGCATTATTGGATGGGGGGCAAGTAAATGTGTGTTGGGGAGAGAGACAGGTTGTGCGATGAGGGCACAGTAATGCTATTGAGTAGATTAGTGCAATTGAGAACAGATGATTGCAAGTAGTTAAAGAGATGCAGTTTGGCAGATTAATGCAGTTGACAGCAGCTGGGTGCAATAGAACAGTTGAATGCAATAGAACAGTTGAATGCACTAGAACAGTTGAATGCACTAGAACAGTTGAATGCAATAGAACAGTTGAATGCAATAGGACAGATGAATGCAATAGAACAGTTGAATGCAATAGAACAGTTGAATGCAATAGAACAGTTGAATGCAATAGAACAGTTGAATGCAATAGTTGAATGCAATAGAACAGTTGAATGCAATAGTTGAATGCAATAGTTGAATGCAATAGAACAGTTGAATGCAATAGAACAGTTGAATGCAATAGAACAGTTAAATACAATTGAACAGATGAGTGCACTGGAAATAGGTGAATGCAGGTAAGCTGATGAATGCAAGTGAACAGAGAAATGCAATAGTACAGGGAGGGTAGGCAATTAGGTAGAGTAGGTTATGAGATGCGGATACTGTAAAGTCATTTCCCCGAGACAGTCATTTGAAGGAGACACACTTACGTATTATACGCTTGAGGTGAAGGTAAAGTGTGTTGGAGGATTTATCTGGAGGAGCGGTCTATGTCCTGTCTTTCGTGAGCGTGGATTCTCTTGGGGCGTTTTCTTATTTTCGAGATGACAGGTGCGGTGGCTCCAGGCTGGGTCCTCTTGGCTTTAGTCACGTTGCTGGGTACAGGTTGGGAGGTATGAGAGGCTGCTGCTCGGGGTGAGCGAGGGTCGACACGAAGGGGCGAAACAAAGGGGCAGGCCCCTTTGTTGCGCTCCTTCGTGCACGCGACGCCCGGCGCGCGACGCCTGGGAGAGTGTCTGTTTAAATACGCCGCCGGTCGCGCCTCTGACGTCACCGCAGCGACGGCTTTGTGGGCGGTTCGTCTTTGTTGTTGGCGGTTCGGGGCGTGGGCTCGTGGCCCGGATCGAGGCCGGCAGGAGGCGTGAGCTCTCGGCCCGGATCGAGGCCGGCAGGAGGCGTGAGCTCTCGGCCCGGATCGAGGCCGGCAGGAGGCGTGAGCTCGCGGCCCGGATCGAGGACGGCAGGAGGCGTGAGCTCGCGGCCCGGATCGAGGCCGGCAGGAGGCGCGAGCTCGCGGCCCGGATCGAGGCCGGCAGGAGGCGTGAGCTCGCGGCCCGGATCGAGGACGGCAGGAGGCTTGGGCTCGCGGCCTTGCAGGTAGGATGAGCAGATGGAGAGAAGGGCCGGCGATCGGCGAGGGAGCCCGATCGGGGTGAGCGGAACAGGAGGCCTTACCCCGACGGGCTTCAGCGCCGATTGCGCAGGCCAAGTTCACCGCGTTCACCGATGGGGCGCCGAGGAGAGCCGAGGAGAGATCAGGTACAGGAGGAAAGTGTTTGCACTAATTCCTTATGTTATTATGTCCTTCACACACACACACACACACACATCGCAGTGTGCGAGGTCAGGCACAGGAGGAAAGTGTTTGCACTAATTCCTTATGTTATTATGTCCTTGACACACACACATCACAGTGTGCGAGGTCAGGCACAGGAGGAAAGTGTTTGCACTAATTCTTTATGTTATTATGTCCTTGACACACACACATCGCAGTGTGCGAGGTCAGGCACAGGAGGAAAGTGTTTGCACTAATTATGTTATTATGTCCTTGACACACACACATCGCAGTGTGCGAGGTCAGGCACAGGAGGAAAGTGTTTGCACTAATTCCTTATGTTATTATGTCCTTCACACACACACATCGCAGTGTGCGAGGTCAGGCACAGGAGGAAAGTGTTTGCACTAATTCTTTATGTTATTATGTCCTTGACACACACACATCGCAGTGTGCGAGGTCAGGCACAGGAGGAAAGTGTTTGCACTAATTCCTTATGTTATTATGTCCTTGACACACACACATCGCAGTGTGCGAGGTCAGGCACAGGAGGAAAGTGTTTGCACTAATTCTTTATGTTATTATGTCCTTGACACACACACATCGCAGTGTGCGAGGTCAGGCACAGGAGGAAAGTGTTTGCACTAATTCCTTATGTTATTATATCCTTGACACACACACATCGCAGTGTGCGAGGTCAGGCACAGGAGGAAAGTGTTTGCACTAATTCCTTATGTTATTATGTCCTTCACACACACACATCGCAGTGTGCGAGGTCAGGCACAGGAGGAAAGTGTTTGCACTAATTCCTTATGTTATTATGTCCTTCACACACACACATCGCAGTGTGCGAGGTCAGGCACAGGAGGAAAGTGTTTGCACTAATTCCTTATGTTATTATATCCTTGACACACACACATCGCAGTGTGCGAGGTCAGGCACAGGAGGAAAGTGTTTGCACTAATTCCTTATGTTATTATGTCCTTCACACACACACATCGCAGTGTGCGAGGTCAGGCACAGGAGGAAAGTGTTTGCACTAATTCCTTATGTTATTATGTCCTTCACACACACATATCGCAGTGTGCGAGATCAGGTACAGGAGGAAAGTGTTTGCACTAATTGTTTATGTTATTATGTCCTTCACACACACACATCGCAGTGTGCGAGGTCAGGCACAGGAGGAAAGTGTTTGCACTAATTCCTTATGTTATGTCCTTCACACACACACACACACACACACACACACACACACACATCGCAGTGTGCGAGATCAGGTACAGGAGGAAAGTGTTTGCACTAATTCTTTATGTTATTATGTCCTTGACAGACACACACATCGCAGTGTGCGAGGTCAGGCACAGGAGGAAAGTGTTTGCACTAATTCCTTATGTTATTATGTCCTTGACACACACACACACACACATACATCGCAGTGTGCGAGATTTCATGCACAGAAAATTACTTTGGACTCCCAGATGTTTTCATGCCGTGTGCCCCATACCTGCTCCTTTCCCACCAGATGTACTTTCACATCTGTCAGGGAAAATCCCCGTTTCTGGCAGATCCCCAATAGCATCTCTCGAATAGTTAGGCCTGGCCGAACGGCTGTCAGTGAGGCTGTCCCATCTGGGAGATAAATGCAGCAGTACTTCATCTCCTGGATCCCTGTTTCTGGTTCCTTACCCCTGAGGCTCACCCCATCATTCTGAAATAGAAAAAGCAGTTAGCAGTGCTATCGCGCCTTCACAAAATGTACCCTTGCTTTCTGAGGTGTTATCCCTGCTGTGTGGAACTGTTATTATTCAATAATTATCACTAACCCCCAGAAATAAGAACAGCATTACATGGAATTATGGCTCCATCACTGCCTAGACGTGCACTGGCCTTGGACTAAGAGGATCTTCCCATCGCTTCCTGTGTACGCAGATTACTACTGAGGTGTGCGAGCTGTACATTCATAGCTCGGTCTATGCATCCATGGCTCTAGTTTGGAGCAGCACAGAAGGTAGTGCTCCTGCCTTACTGATTGCTCCATGCTTTCTATGGATGTGGAGCATCCTGTAATTCTGCACACCTCAGGGTGTTGAATGGACTACGATCGACACCTGCATGTTATAAAATCGATGCGCACATGGATGCCCGCGCAGTTCTTTGAAACTTTGCCCTTTAGTGATAAAGAGGCCATGGGAGATACCCTGGGGGCTACTCCTGATGATGTTGTGACAGAGGAGTAATTCATCCCTTATGTTATTAGACTGACCTCAGAGAGCTGCAGACATTAATTCTTGATATTTTGTGGAACTTTATATTACCCGTTTAGTTTTCTTGTTTGTATACTCTATACCTTACAAGAAGTAAGTCTTGGACTTTATCTAAAAAGCAGCAAACCAATAATTTGAAACCACAGCAATGCAAGTTAATTTACACAAGTTCGGACTAGCGTTACAGCTGTTAGTACCTTGGCCTGACAGCTGCACCACACTGTTAAATGTTCAAACTGTCTGCACTGGCACGACGGCTGCGGCTCCTTCTGACCCATGGACTTTGTACCAATTTTCAGAGTGAAAGTGCCAGCTTTTTCTGCAGCTGATTTTTTCTTTGAAAATATTGCATGTCTATTTGCAAACGCCATCTATGAGTGCTATTTTCCTCCTCTCTGTGTGGGGAACCCGGTGCAGGCTTTTAGAGACATTGAGGGAGGGCAATGCAGTGAAAATGCTTTCTTTTATTTACATGTTTATAGTGTGCTTTCCCCTGGAGACCAGAATAAAATTATGAAACAGACCAGGCTAACTACAACATTAGCCCAGGGTCATAGCTTCTATTATACAGATCAATTGTCTAAGGCTTTAGGCACCTTTCAAACTTAGGAGAACAAACTGCCCCTCTGAAACGGACTTGTGTTCAGTAATGTGAGTAGCCAGGGATGGGGATCAGGCAAGGGGAAGGAAGGTAACAGCAGCTAGATCTAGCACTGCCCCAGTCCTCTATCCCTCCCTCCTGCAGCCCTCCAGCCCCCACTCTCTCTCCTCCCTCCTGCTGCTTTCAAACGTTGGATGGGGCACACTGCCAGCAGCCTCCCCGGTCATCTCCCCGTGATCCTCTCCTTTCCTGCCTGCCAGAAGAGCCATCAGAGCAACACTGGACATCAAGCCGGCAGGAGAGAAGAGTGAAGTCACCCTAGAGGATGAATTGTGGGGAGGGGGGCTGAAGGGGAGGGAATGAGAAGAGATCGCCAGGGAATCTACTGGAGGAGGGAGAGCAGTCTGCACACCCAGGCCAACATTTGAAAGGTGATTCGCCCCAAACTTTCACTTTTTTGTGACCAGTGGAAGATGAGGGGAGGGGACAGAGCTGGCTAGTACTGATTTTAGGTGCTGAAAGCCTGAGAGCCCTCATTCTAGGTGACTAACGTTTAGCCACTAAGAAATCCAGGTTGTTATATTCAGCTGAAAATCAGTTTAAGGTAGGTGGCCAAAATGTATCCCAAAGCCTTTTCTTGATAATTGGCCTGTTGCTGCCTGAAATGTAAAACATATCAGCACCTAAAAGCAGAGCAGTTTGCAGCCCTTCTCTGCTGCCCTCTGAGGACGACACAGGAGCACAGGATGCTGATAAAATCAATCACTTATTACCTCACATTTGGTGTTTAATGAAGAGAGAAAGCCCAGCTCCATGCTTGCGGCAGAACTCAGTGAACCCTGGGACTCACGGCGTGGTGACAAGAGACATTCTCCTTCTGACGTGTCTGGAAAGCAGAATGATTTATTTAAAAGCAGCAAAGGCAGATTACATAGCAAGAGGAAGGGAGTAAGGATGCTGAAGCACTGACCTTCAGCCAGCAGGGGTTATCCCTGGGCTGAGCACACATTTTTACTGACAGATTACCAGTCCTCTCCTCCATGTAAATCCCATGTTAATGAAATCATTCGTCGTTATTACTCCACGGTGCTGCCACTCCAGGCTGGGACATTACCAAACACTAACACTAGCCCCAGATATTTGACTTAACTTTTCTCCACCAGTCACCCAGCATTACATTTCCAATCCTAGGGGATCTAAATCTGGGACTCCAAGCCAGAGACCCTCTGCCCCAGGGCCCCGATAGTTTTTAAAATTCCATTATGGGTATGGTGTCAATTGAGTGAGGAGCAGGGTTCAGTTTGTTTATCATGTTCTCGACTTCAATTTGTGATATCTCTTCAAATTCTGACCATATGTTGACGTCCCTTCTGGGCATCTTAATCTCTTATTTGGTTGTGTTAGGGATTTTTGTTCTTAAGTTTTCAATTTTATCTTTAGTATATGTGTGTAGTATTAGTGTACATGTTTAGTGTTAGTACATGGTATAGGGTTAGTGTATGTATATGTAGTGTTAGTGTATATGTTTAACGTTAGTACATGTGTACAGTGTTAGTATATGTGTGTGGTATTAGTGTATATGTTTAGTGTTAGTACATGTGTATAGTGGTAGCACATGGATGTATAGGGTTAGTGTATATGTTTAGTGTTAGTACATGGATGTATAGGGTTAGTGTATGTGTATGTAGTGTTAGTGTATATGTTTAGCATTAGTACATGTGTACAGTGTTAGTATATGTGTGTAGTATTAGTGTACATGTTTAGTGTTAGTACATGGCTGTATAGGGTTAGTGTATGTATATGTAGTGTTAGTGTATATGTTTAGCATTAGTACATGTGTACAGTGTTAGTATATGTGTGTAGTATTAGTGTACATGTTTAGTGTTAGTACATGGCTGTATAGGGTTAGTGTATGTATATGTAGTGTTAGTGTATATGTTTAGCGTTAGTACATGTGTACAGTGTTAGTATATGTGTGTAGTATTAGTGTATATGTTTAGTGTTAGTACATGTGTATAGTGTTAGCACATGGACGTATAGGGTTAGTGTATGTGTATATAGTGTTAGTGTATATGTTTAGTGTTAGTACATGCATATAGTGTTAGTAATGTGTACAGTGTTAGTATATATGTGTAGTATTAGTGTATATGTTAGTACATGGATGTATAGGGTTAGTATATGTGTATGTAGTGTTAGTGTATATGTTTAGCGTTAGTACATGTGTACAGTGTATATGTGTGTAGTATTAGTGTATATGTTAGTACATGGTTGTTTAGGGTTAGTGTATGTGTATGTAGTGTTAGTGTATATGTTTAGTGTTAGTACATGTGTATAGTGTTAGCACATGGATGTATAGGGTTAGTGTATGTGTATATAGTGTTAGTGTATATGTTTAGTGTTAGTACATGCATATAGTGTTAGTAATGTGTGCAGTGTTAGTATATATGTGTAGTATTAGTATATATGTTTAGTGTTAGTACATGGATGTATAGGGTTAGTGTATGTGTATGTAGTGTTAATGTATATGTTTAGTGTTTAGTATAGAAACATAGAAACATAGAAATGACGGCAGAAGAAGACCAAATGGCCCATCCAGTCTGCCCAGAAGTTGGATCCATAGTATATGTGTGTATAGCGTTTGTAGATGTGTGTATAGGGTTAGTGTTTATGTATGTAGTGTTAATATATATGTTTAGTGTTTAGTATGTGTGTATAGGGTTAGGGTATATGTTTAGTGTTTAGTATATGTGTGTATAGGGTTAGTATACATGTATGTAGTGTTAATGCATATGTTCAGTGTTTAGTATATGTGTGTATATAGGGTTTGTAGATGTGTGTATAGAGTTAGAGTATATGTTCAGTGTTTAGTATATGTGTGTATAAGGTTAGTATATGTGTATGTAGTGTTAATGTATATGTTCAGTGTTTAGTATATGTGTGTATATGGTTAGTGTATATGTTTACTGTTTAGTCTATGTGTATGTAGTGTTAATGTATATGTTCAGTGTATAGGGTTAGGATAAGTGTATGTAATATTAGTGTATATGTTTAGTATTTGTGTGTAGCATTGTTGGAAGGAGCAGAAAGGAGTATGAGAGTGAATGGTGAGGAAGGTTTAGGGGATAATGATGCACTTCCCTTTTTAAAATCATAAGATGTGTTCCTATGTGTCATGTATGAAATTCAGTCAAATATCTTTTTCCGTGTATTACCAGATTTTAAAATGGCACAATTGTATGGCCTATTCTTTCTTAAGAAGGGCATAGGACAATTTCTTTAAAAACAGGATTATCCTGTATAAACAAGAAACTAGGCCAGCTTAGAAGTTGGATCCATAGCAAGTTCCGGGTGTCTGTAACTGATTTAGTGCTATATTGGCTTGGTCTAATAAAATGTAAGCTAAATTTTAGCTCAGGTTTTCTTTACTCATGAGGTAAAAACTGAGTTAACTCCTAATGCAGTAAACTAATGGTATGCAAATGCATCAGGAGTTTAAAAAAAGCACGTTAACTTAAAAGGCACACACAAAAATCTGCATAGTGCTCATAAAACATGATTTTAAAACTGAAAAAGCTCCCTAGGTAGGTATAAAGATGAAAAAAAAGCTATTTCCCTTTGGTGCAGGCACTTAGCATAGTTGTTATCACTGTGCACAAAACTGTATGTGCAACTGTGTATGGTTAGGTAAGCTCTTTGAGGAAGGCACTTGTAGTAACACAAGTGTCACCATTGTGCAACGCTTACTGTCTGATTCTGTTGCCTCATTCTTCTCCAGTTTGTTGCGTAAGGCCTACCATCCCCTCCGTTACACTGTTGTCATTGAGCTACTGTGAGGCCCACAGTTGTGCACAGAGCAAGTGCTGCACGATGGTGATAATGATGCATACCCCAAAGGACTTACTCTCAGTGAATGCTTGCACATACAACTATTCTGTATCTGCATAGCTTTATCAGACAATATCTTAAGAGGCTTTGATACAGGAACACATTACATTCTGATTCTATTGGATCTCTCGGCAGCATTTGACACTGTAAATCACAAAATACTAATCAATAAACTAAAAGAAATAGGACTCAATAACAAAACAATAAACTGGTTTGAGTCATACTTAAGCAACAGATTTTTCCAAGTATAAATCAAAAACACACTATCAGACAAAGTTAAACTACAAACAGGAGTCCCACAGGATTCAGCCCTGTCCACAACACTCTTTAACATTTATCTCCTCCCAGTATGTCACCTACTCGCTAGACTTGGAATAATACACTACATATACGCGGATGACATACAACTACTGTTACCCATCATAAACACAATCGAAGAAACTATGAAACTGGCTAATATGTATCTTGAAATAATCAAACAACTCCTAAACCAAATAGAACTGGTAATAAACATTGATAAAACTGAATTCTTACATCTAGAACGAAAAAATATACACCCTACACAACCTACAATCGCAATCAAAAATAATCAAACTGTAGAGTTAGCAATAAAAGTACGGAATCTAGGAATAATAATTGACCCTGAGCTTAACATGAAACAACACATTTCACAGAAATTAAAAGAAGGTTACACCAAACTAATGGTCCTTAGAAGAGTGAAACCCCTGCTAACACTGAATAATTTTCGTACAGTCCTACAGGCAATGATATTCGCGAGCACAGACTACTGTAACTCTCTGTTATTAGGGCTACCTCAAGTTACTATTAAACCACTCCAAATATTGCAAAATTCCACTGCTAGAATTTTGACAGGCAAAAAGAAAAGAGACCACACACATATACACTCATACTACATTATATCTGTATCCTACACACATATAGTAACATTAAACATAACATCTACACTCACACTACACATTATATCTGTATCCTACACACATATACTAACATTAAACATATACACTCACACTAAATTATATCTGTATCCTACACACACATATACTAACATTAAACATATACACTCACACTAAATTATACCTGTATTCTACACACATATAGTAACTTTAAACATATACACTCACACTACATTATATCTGTATCCTACACACATATACAAACATTAAACATATACACTCACACTACATTATATCTGCATCGTACACATATAGTAACATTAAACATATACACTCATACTACATTATATCTGTATCCTACACACATATACTAACATTAAACATATACACTCACACTACATTATATCTGCATCGTACACATATAGTAACTTTAAACATATACACTCACACTACATTATATCTGTATCCTACACACATATACTAACATTAAACATATACACTCACACTACATTATGGGGTAGATTTTAAAAGAAGCGCGATCAGCCTACTTTTGCTTGCGCATCAGACTCAAGCAAAAGTACGCTGGATTTTAGTAGATACGCGCGGAGCCGCGTGTATCCACTAAAATCCCTGGATCGGCGCGCGCAAGGCTATTGATTTTGTATAGCCGGCGCGCGCCGAGCGCGCCTGCCTACCCCGTTCCCTCCAAGGCCGCTCCGAAATCGGAGCGGCCTCGGAGGGAACTTCCTTTGCCCTCCCCTCACCTTCCCCTCCCTTCCCCTACCTAACCCACCCGCCCGGCCCTGTCTAAACCCCCCCCTTACCTTTGTCGGAGGATTTACGCCTCCCGGAGGGAGACGTAAATCCCCGCGCGCCAGCGGGCCTCCTGTGCGCCGGGCCGCGACCTGGGGGCGGGTACGGAGGGCGCGGCCACGCCCCCGGACCGCCCCGGGCCGTAGCCACGCCCCCAAAACGCTGCCGACACGCCCCCGAAACGCCGCGACGACCGGGCCCGCCCCCGACACGCCCCCGACATGCCCCCCTCCGAAAACCCCGGGACTTACGCGAGTCCCGGGGCTCTGCGCGCGCCGGTAGGCCTATGGAAAATAGGCTTACCGGCGAGCAGGGCTCTTAAAATCCGCCCCTATATCTGCATTGTACACACATATAGTAACATTAAACATATACACTCTCACTAAATTATATCTGTATTCTACACACATATAGTAACTTTAAACATATACACTCACACTACATTATATCTGTATCCCACACACATATACTAACATTAAACATATACACTCACACTACATTATATCTGCATCGTACACACATATAGTAACATTAAACATATACACTCACACTATATTAGATCTGTATCCTACACACATACATACTAACATTAAATACATTATTTTTATCCTACACACATTTACTAACATTAAACATATACACTCACACTACTCATTATTTTTATCCTACACACATTTACTAACATTAAACATATACACTCTTACTACCATTATATCTGTATCCTACACACATATACTAACATTAAACATATACACTCTTACTACCAATATATCTGTATCCTACACACATTTACTAACATTAAGCATATATACTCACACTACACTTTATTTTTATCCTACATACATTTACTAACATTAAACATATACACTCACACTACTCATTATTTTTATCCTACACACATTTACTAACATTAAACATATACACTCTTACTACCATTATATCTGTATCCTACACACATATACTAACATTAAACATATACACTCTTACTACCATTATATCTGTATCCTACACACATTTACTAACATTAAATACATACACTCACACTACATATTGGGGTAGATTTTAAAAGGTGCGCACGGGAGTAGATTTTGTTCATGCAAACCCAGCACGAACAAATCTACTCCCGATTTTATAACATGCGCGTGCTGCCGCGCGCACGTTATAAAATACCAGGTCAGTGCGCGCAAGGCTGCGCAAAATCGGCAGCCTGTGTGCGCCGAGCCGCACAGCCATCCTCCGTTCCCTCCAAGGCCGCTCCAAAATCGGAGCAGCCTCAGAGTGAACTTTCCTTCTGGCCCCCCCCCCCCCACCTTCCCCTCCCTTCCCCTATCTATCCCACCCCCATCCCTAACTAATTCCCCCCTTACCTTTATTTTACAAGTTACGCCTGCCTGAGGCAGTAACTTTTGCGCACCGGCCGGCTGCCGGCGCACCATGTTCCGGTCTAGGAGATGGTCCGGGGGCCGCAGCCACACCCCGGAACACCCCCGATGACGCGCCGCTACGACACGCCCCGACACGCCCCCCAGGAAAGCCCCGGGATGCGCGTAAGTCCCCGAGATAGGCTCAGCGCACGCAGGGGATGGAAGGGGCAACTTTTCAGGGGTTATGCGCATAACCCTTTGAAAATCTGCCCCATTATTTTTATCCTACACATATATATACTAACATTAAACATATACACTCACACTATACATTATTTTTATCCTACACAGATATATACTAACATTAAATACATACACTCACACTATACATTATTTTTATCCTACACAGATATATATACTAACATTAAACATATACACTCACACTATACATTATTTTTATCCTACACACATATATATACTAACATTAAACATATACACTCACACTATACATTATTTTTATCCTACACACATATATATACTAACATTAAATACATACACTCACACTATACATTATTTTTATCCTACACAGATATATACTAACATTAAACATATACACTCACACTATACATTATTTTTATCCTACACACATATATATACTAACATTAAACATATATGTGTTTTATTTATTTAATGTGTTTTGTATACCGTCATTCGGTTTCGCCATCAGAACGGTTTACAGAATCATGAAATATTTATTTATTTATTTATTTATTTATTTAAAATTTTTATATACCGACATTCATCCAGGATATCATATCGGTTCACATTGTAACATAAACTGGCGCCACGCATGGCGCTTTACATTGAACGATTAAAACATGCGAACAAGGTATTAAAAGGGGGTGGGAGATAACATGGGACAGTTTGCATTAAATTATATTATAACAACGTTTGCAATTATATACATATGTACAATGGAAAATAAAGACTAAGAAGTGCAGGCAGGCTAGTGAGGGAGAAAGGGGAAGAGGAGAGAGGAGAGCTGAGAAGGAGGGAGGAGCGGGGGAAAGAAGTAGGAGGGGGGAAAGAGGGGAGGGGAGAGAGGGACAGTGAAGGGGAAAGTGGAGGGGGGAGTGGAAGGTGGAAATAATGGATAGGAAGAGAGAAAAATTAGGTGTATGCTTTAGCAAAGAGCCAGGTCTTAAGCTTCCGCTTGAAAGATTTGAGGCATTCCTCTTGCCGTAAGTCAACTGGCATTGTATTCCAGAGGGTCGGCCCGGCTATCGATAATGCACGGGCTCTCGTGGAAGTAAGTTTGTAGAGTTTAGGAGAAGGGATAGGCATGGTTGCAAGGTGTGCATGTCTGGTAGGCTTATTAGACTGGTGTAAATGGAAGGAATCATTGAACCAGTTCATTTCAGGGTTGTATAAGGCCTTATGGATTAGAGAGAGCGCCTTATATTGTATGCGGGAAGCTATTGGAAGCCAATGTAAATCTTTTAGAACAGGGGTAATATGGTCATGTTTACGTAAGTTGGTCAAGATCCGGGCTGTGGTGTTTTGCAGAATTTGAATGGGATGGATGGCATTGTTGGGTAGGCCGAGAAGTAGGGAATTGCAGTAGTCAGTCTTGGCAAAGATTGTAGTTTGAAGCACTGTACGGAAATCGGGGGGATGTAGTAGGGGTTTGAGTTTTTTTAGTGTGTGGAGTTTAAAGAAGCCGTCTTTGAGTATGTTATTGATGAATTTCTTAAGTGTGACATGACCATCAAGGATGATTCCCAGATCACGGACTTGTTGGGCAAATTGGAACTGCGTAATAGGGGGGAGGATTGGTTGGTTTTGGGGTGAGATGAGCATGATTTCAGTTTTCATGGTATTAAGGGCTAGGTGGATGGAAGATAGGAGATTGTTAATGGAAAAGAGGGTTTCATTCCAGAAATCCATGGTTTTCGATAAAGAGTCGGTGATGGGTATGAGCAGCTGAACATCATCAGCGTATATGTAATGAGGGAGATTTAGACTGGAAAGGAAGTAACAGAGAGGTAGGATGTAAATATTGAATAGGGTTGAGGATAGGGAAGAACCCTGGGGGACACCTCGGTTGAGGGGGATAGCCTTGGATACGTGATTTCCTAATTGAATTTTGTAATCTCTGTTGCTGAGGTAGGAATTGAACCAGTTGTGGGCAACGCCTGTAATGCCAATTTCAGTCAACCGCTGTAGGAGAATAGGATGGCTGACGGTGTCAAAAGCGGAGGATATGTCAAGGAAGGCAAGAATGTATGATTGCCCTTTCTCAAATCCTTTGATAATGTGGTCTGTCAGGGAAAGTAAAAGAGTCTCAGTACTATGAGATTTCCGAAAACCGTATTGTGCGGGGCAAGGATATGATTATCTTCAAGGTATTCTGTGGAGTTGCTTGTTGACAGTTTTTTCAAGGAGTTTAGAAATGAATGGAAGATTTGATATAGGGCGATAATTAGCTGGATCAGAGGGGTCAAGTTTGGGCTTCTTTAGAATAGGTTTGACAATTGCCTGTTTCAGGGGGAGGGGTACCTGCCCAGAGTTAATGGACAGGTTAATGATTTTTGTTAAAGGTTTGGCAATGATGTTGGGTATTGTGAGGAGATGTTTAGTGGGTATAGTGTCAGATGGGTGAGTGGACGGTTTGGCTTTCTTGATAAAGGTTTCTATTTCTAATGTTGAAGTGCAGTCTAGGGAGGAGAGAACTTTAGTATAGTTACTGGTCTTTGTTTGATTGATGTCCAATTCGAAGTGGTTGCTGGGACCGGTAGAGGAGGAGAACTTGGATAGCAATTTATCTACTTTGGTTTGGAAGAACGTGGCAAGTTCTTCGCATTTGGATTTGGCTACTACATCAGGGGATGTCGGGAGTAGTTGTCTTGGTGAGTGAATTCACGTAGTCGTATAGTACTTTAGGATTGTATTGGAATTGGTGTATTTTGTTGGCATAGAAGTCTCGCTTTGTCATGTTAAGTTTGTCACTATAGAGGTTTAGGGAGGATTTAAATTGTGCCAGGTGAGTATGTGAGGGATTCTTACGCCAGATCTTTTCAGATTTCCGAAGTTGTTGTTTAAGGTTTTTTAGCTCTTGGGAGTACCATGGTTTCTTACTCTTGTTGTTTTGCGGACAGACACGTTTAGATTGCAGGGGACAGGTGGTGTTAGCTATGCTGTTGGTAATGTCATACCAGGAAACAAGTGCTGTATCTGCATTGGTGAGCTCGAGGTGGTCAAGTTTGTGTCGAGAGCTGATATAAGGTCATCTCTGGTGCAATTTTTTTCTGTAATGAATGGTTTTGTATGTGTTGTCATGGCAGGAGGGTGTCTTAATGGAGAGAGAGGTTTTAATGAGGTGATGATCTGACCAGGGGATGGGTGTGTGAGAAGGGGGGGTCAGTTTGTATGAGGGCATTGGTGAAGAGTAGGTCGAGGGTATGGCCCGCCTTGTGAGTAGGAAAATGGATCAATTGCTTATAGCCTAAAGCATTAATGATTCAAGAAAAGCATCACATGAAGGGGTGCGGGGGGAGCTATCACATGCAAGTTGAAGTCTCCAAGTATGATGGCTGGAATGTCAATGGAAATGTTCGTTGCAAGGTATTCAATGAGGGTCGACGGGTTATTATGTAGGGTACCTGGGGGAGCGTAAATGAGGCATAATTGTAAAGAGGGGGATTTGAAGAGGCCTATTTCAATTTTTGGAGGGGGAGAGGTAGGGTGGAGAATCATGTGAAATTTTTTCTTTATGATTAAAAGTAGACCTCCACCTTTCCTTTTTGGCCTGGGGATGGAGAAAGTGTCGTATGTTTCGGACGGAAGCTGATTTAGGAGAACAGTATCGGAATCCTTTAGCCAGGTCTCTGTTAAGGCACAGATATCTGGGTCTTGGTCAGTGAGTAGGTTGCAGAGAAGAGGTATCTTTTTGTTTAGAGACTGGACATTGAGGAGTACGAGGGATAGAGCAGTGAGACCGATAATTTGGGTAAGAGGGGGGGGAGATCATGGAGGGGAGGATAGTTTTTATATGAGAGTGGTGTCGTGGGTGTAGGGGGGTATTGGGCCTGCATTTGTATGTTGTATATGTTGTATAAACATCATCACAGCATCTTATCATGTACACTTATCACACTACACATTATCTGTATATGTTGTATAAACATCATCACAGCATCTTATCATGTACACTTATCACACTACACATTATCTGTTTCCTAGTCTTTGTTTTCATGGGGCCAGTCTTGGTCATTTGATTAAAAAAAACATTGATTATCCCCAATAGGGCACAGGAGACTGTGGGAATGCTGCAGTGTTGGGGAGATCCTGGAAGTTGAGTCTGGGCTCCCAAATTTGTCCGACGGGATAAGGGAACAAGAGGTTGTTGAAGAACAAAATCCTCGCAATGAGAGAGAGATAGCTACCCCCAGAACATCAAGACAAGAAGGGGGAATGAGCACAAGTGAAAGCAGGGTGAAAGAGAATCCAAAGGCTTTGAAACTGGAGGTGTTACAACAAAATATGTCATCTGTAACTTTGGAGGGCATATGTGGAGAATTGAAAGCTATCGAGTGTTCATTAGCAAAGTTAACACAGTCTACTATGGATATTAAAAATTAAGTTTTGATAAATACAAATTTAATATCCACATACAATCAAAAATTAGAAGATTTAGACAAAAGAGTTATACAAACTGAAAAAATATCTCAGAATTTGGTAAAATCAGAAATGATAATAAATAGAAGATTGGAAAGTCTAGAGAATGCTTCTAGAATGTGTAATTTAAGAGTGCTAAATTTCCCTGTGATTAGGCTGACATCTCCGTTAGAATTATTTAAATCTTACTTACAGAAGGTACTGGATATTCCAGTGCCCGCTTTTTACCAGTAATTACTAAGATCTATTATCTTCCACAAGCTAATATGAGAGATCAGGGGGAGAGAGATCAGCCTGATCAGCTGGATATTTCTAATATATTAGAAATTTCGAGTGAGACAGAAATATCTCAGAGGAGGTCAGTACTAGTGACGTTTGCATTTATATCAGAACGTAATAATATTCTGAGGATGTTTTTTTGTAAAAGAAATTCATTATTTTATGGCCAAAAGATCTGGGTTTACCCAGATCTGACTAAATGTACACAAATTAAGAGAAAAACATTTCTTATGTTAAGATCAGAGGTGTTGAAATTGGGAGCGAGATTTATGTTACGTTATCCATGTAAATGTGCCATAACATATAAGGATGCTAACTATGTCTTCTTTGAGATAGACCAGTTGAAAGGCTTTTTGGAATCTCATACCCATGATAGCACACTTGTGGTCCGAATGTATAATAGCTTGGCAATCTAATCAAAATGATTATCTCATTATAGTATTTCTTTATTGATCCGCTTTGAATGTTTGTTCTCCTTTATTACCTTTATTTCAGTACACGGACTTTTTAATTGAATTAGTTTTCCATTTTTCCTTTTCTTTATTGTATCTGGGAAAGTGTACAGTATTTCCCTAGCAAGAATGTATACTTGTTATAATTTGTTGAAATTTTGAAAATAAAGGAAAAAAAAACAACATTGATATTCAAGTGTTAGGTATTTTTCCAGGGACTCGTTTGTGTGTAGGAACCTTCACTGTCAGTTTTTATTGTATTTTTGCCAGGAATGTATCAATGTTTATTATAAGGAATGTGTCAATGTTTATTATAAGGAAAAAAAATGATATTTACCTGGAGAAATGCTTAGTTATTTTTTTCATTTTATTCTTCTTGCAATAAATCCTGATAAATTCACAGGAAACTGAACCTGAAGGTTCCTACAGATGTCTAATCTTGAAAGTGCTGTATGTGTTTTGCCTCTGCTAACACTTTTCAAATACTTTCTGGAGGTTTTTCCCCTTCCTAGCAGTGCTCATCCTGACAAGCGAGCCCATGACTTATCCCAACAGAAAGGCTTTCCCCCACTTAGCACAATTTTACCCCGTTTTTCCCTTTCACCTGTCCACATTTCTCGCCTTTCCCTTTTCCTGAATGACCTTCTGGTTGGTTTGGCAGAACGGCCGAGTGTCTCTGCTCCCAGAGCCTTTCCTGACTTCAGCTTCTTCTAAATAGAAACAGAAAACTCGTGTTCACAGCAAGGCCTAGAGAGGAGTGGGAAGTCAGTCCCCCACTCCCAGTAAGATCAAGCTTGCAGACCTTGCTGACATCTGAAGGCCCGTCAGTGTGTGGAAGAGAAAGCTCCGGCAGGGGGCGTCCATCCACTTCTGCCAGGATGCACTGCAGGTACAGCTGAGACTTCACGAAGCGAGAGTAACTGTCGTACTTCATCAGGTTAAAGACCTGGAAGGAAGAGGAAGAGGAAACGTTGATGGAAGTGGGAGGGAAGATTGTGGGTGGGCAGGAAGAGGAAAGGACTGGGCCGCAGCAGGGGAGGGCACTGTCAGGCCCCCCGCCTCAATAAATGGGCAACAAGTTATACATTTGGGGTTTTGTTTTGATAGCTACTTACAGTTTATTCCTCACTTAAACTCTCTTCCTTCTAAAGGGCTTTTTATAAATTAAGAATGCTCTGTCATTTGGATCCATCCGGTTATTCTCTGCTGCAGAATCCTTTACAGGTGCTTGAGTTACTGAAAAAGCCATGCAGCAGCTCCTTTTGAACATCACTCCCCAGTTACAACGATTACACCGGTTGCCAGTTGCTCAGAGGTTAAAATTTAAGGTCATAATAATGGTGTTTAAGCCCTTGCAATCTGATACTCCAAGTCTTTTAACAAGACTGTTCAAATTTTATTCTCTTGGTCAGTGCCTTTTACGAGTGCCAGCAGTGGGTGCAGCTTGATTACAGAAGACAAGAAGTCAAGCCCTCTCTATACAATGATTTACCTGCAGAGCCAAGGCAGATGCAGGATATAAAACTTGTGGGAAATGCTTAAAGCACATCTTTTTAAGGAGGCATTTGGTGCGGTGCAGTGGTTTGATAGCAGTATGTATAGGTGGAATTTTATATTTATAAATGTCGGTTTAAGTACGTATTATGATGTCATGTTTGATGTTTTTATGTTGTAGTGTTTACTTTTGTAATCCGCTTAGCATGAATTTATTTATTCTAAGCATGCTATAAGTATTTTTAAATAAAATAAATAAGTGTAACATTAAGGAGCCCTCACAAGTCAGACTTTACCCACAGCAGGTAGTTGCTGATTTGGCTTCTGATTAGCTGGAAATGGTCTTACCTGGAGTTGCTGGAGCCGAAACATATCTGGGGTGGGTGTGCGTAAGCCCTCCTCAGTCAGCGTGGCTTGGCAATCGATGTTAACAGGACTGCAGGAAGTGCTGGACAGGAAGACATCATAGATCCTGTGGCACTCCTGCGAGAGCTGGTGATGGGAAACGAGGAACAGCGCGTTATGTAGGGGGTAAGAGAGAGAGGAAGGGGGGGGGGGAGCACAGCTTACCTGATGTGTTCTCCTCTGCCAGAGCCCTGTGGGGTTTTGACTGCAGAAGGAAGCAGTTGCAACAGGTCTGAGCTGCTCCCCCCACTCTCTCTGCCATGAAGTGCGGGAAGGAGGGGACAGATGATTTCTCGGGGAGAGAGGGAAGGAAAGGTAGGGCAGGTGGGGAGGTTTGGAGGGGATTGGGAGCTGTGATAAAGTGAATCCAGTGCCAGGTGGGGGTAGAGCTTTCCTAGAGAGCATACATACCTGTCAGCTGACACTAAGGCATCTGGAAGTTTTAAAATGGTTATAAAGAAAGTACAAGAAAAACCTCTATGCAATTAGAAACCTCACTTCCCCCCCCCCCCCCAGCAAAACTACTATTAAAAGTATTTGATAGCATCATTCAACCAATCCCCAGGTCTGTCATTAACATCCAACTATACAGAAAGGGGCAATACAAACCCTATCTCCTGTTCTGCAAACAGACATTAGGAAGTTCATATTCGAAAGGAGTCAGCCAGCCAATGAAGATTTGGGCACTCAGCCGGCTAAGTTAGGGGTGTACTAGGGACATAACTGGGAGGAGATGAGTTAGCCATATAAGTTTATTCAGCTAACTTTGCTATCCAGACAGTGATTGAATGTGGAATGCAATAAACTTTCTGTTTCAAAACAACACTAACTGCCAGCACTCAAACAGCAACAGCTCTGCCTATGAAAGTTAACACTGTAAATATTACACCAGGCCTAAAATAGTAATACACCCCCTATTAGAAAACAGAACAAGCCAAGCTGATATATAGATTATTACATAAAAACTACACACTAACAGAATAACTCACTTCGGTCACATGCAAAACACAGATAGGCCCTCAAATACAGAATAAAGAGACCATACAGTATAAATAGAAATGTACAGACAAAAACTGAACTGGAAACCACAACAAGCCAAATTCTGTATGCACTGCAACAATGTAAAAAACTGAAACATTACCATTCCTCATAAAACAAAATTAGTAAAAGCATACCAATAAAAATAATAATTCAAAACAATTAATGAATAGAATAACATTCAAAAATTAAAAACTCATACAAAAATATCCCAAACATCAATAACATATTTCAAAACAGACATATCAAATCACATCCAACAATTAAAATAAGGATTTTAAAAAATTCCCCATTATCCGTACCTTGGAACTTTTCATTTCCAGATGCCCTGACATTATCATGGATTAGCAGGAAGAGGAAATGGGGTAGTTGTGCACACACATGCTCCCTCTCCACACATGTTCTCTCTCACTGTCCCACATACATGCTCTCTCACTCTCCTACACACACATGCACGCATGCTCTCTAGTCCCACACTCACTCATAGCAGGCAGCAGCAGTCTCCTTCTTCAGCCCCCATACCCAAGGGAATGACTTCCAGCCCAAGGGGCACTAGACTCCTTCCAGCAGGGCGCGCTCCTCCTCCTCCTTCTCCTCCTCCAAAGCAGCGCGGTCCTGCCAGAATCAGCAGCGTTGCTAGCAGGGCCACAGTGCTTTTCCACTTACTAAGGCCACGCCGACCACGCCATTGATTTCACAGGGCAGTGCTGCATTTTCTTTTTTCGTGTACACCAGCCGCACTGCTCTCCTTGGCTCACGGCAGTGGTAGCGGCGCCTTTTCATAGTGGCCATATCGGCCATAGGCAGACTACGGCTCTGACCAATGCACCTCCTATTGGGAAAACAGTGTTGCGGTCTCTACCACTTCCCCCTTGCTAGCCGTGTTCAGGACTCACCTCCAAGGCCGGGAACGCTGCCTCTGCGGCTCTGCTGAGCATTCAGGGCGTCCGCCATTGCTGGGCCGTCTCGCTGCCGCCCTGCGCACACGCGGGGACGCGCGTTATGGACGTACGCTAAACGGAAGCCTGACCCTGCCTGAGCTGACCACGCCACGCCCCAAGCCCGATATAACCGGTGTCCCTCAGTCCTCTCATTGCCTTGCAACGAGGGTCGCTACTGTGTGTAGTTCTTAGTTGCACTTCCATTGTTCTGCTTCAGCTACCGACCTCTGCTCGTTCCTGACTCTGCTTCTGCCTGCCGCCAGCCACCAACCTCTGCTCGTTCCTGACTCTGCTCCTGCCTGCCGCCAGCCACCGACCTCTGCTCGTTCCTGACTCTGCTCCTGCCTGCCGCCAGCCACCGACCTCTGCTTGTTCCTGACTCTGCTTCTGCCTGCCGCCAGCCACCGACCTCTGCTCGTTCCTGACTCTGCTCCTGCCTGCCGCCAGCCACCGACCTCTGCTCGTTCCTGACTCTGCTTCTGCCTGCCGCCAGCCACCAACCTCTGCTCGTTCCTGACTCTGCTCCTGCCTGCCGCCAGCCACCAACCTCTGCTCGTTCCTGACTCTGCTTCTGCCTGCCGCCAGCCACCGACCTCTGCTCGTTCCTGACTCTGCTCCTGCCTGCCGCCAGCCACCGACCTCTGCTTGTTCCTGACTCTGCTTCTGCCTGCCGCCAGCCACCAACCTCTGCTTGTTCCTGACTCTGCTTCTGCCTGCCGCCAGCCACCGACCTCTGCTCGTTCCTGACTCGACCGCTGCCTGTCGCCTGCCTCAGTCCTCAGCTTCTCTTCCGCAGCTGCTACGCTCCTGTCCTC
The DNA here is from genome assembly GCF_901001135.1 of Rhinatrema bivittatum. Classification (NCBI taxonomy): domain Eukaryota; kingdom Metazoa; phylum Chordata; class Amphibia; order Gymnophiona; family Rhinatrematidae; genus Rhinatrema; species Rhinatrema bivittatum. The sequence goes on along the minus strand of NC_042632.1, from coordinate 58,158,340 downwards.
CGGACAGTGCCTCCTGCAGGTCTGGGCTGGAACCACTACCAGACTGTCTTGGGTCCCGAGACCTTCTACTTCCTGCCAGGCTCTGGCCTACTCGCTGCTGGCTCCCATATTGCACCCTGCAAGCTCCAGTCAAGACACTACTGACTCTGATCCTGTTTCCGCTTGCTCTGTGCTCCCTGGCCTATTGGCTCTTGCTGCTGGACTCTGTGCTTACTCCTTGCCTGGGCTTTCCTAGAGAGACTACACTGTGCAGAAGTCCCAAGGGACTGGGACCCTACGGGCTCCTCCTGGGGGGTTCCTGGTTCCCGGGTGAAGATCTGTGCCTGTGGCTTCGCCTCCCGAGCTACTCTACCCAGGGTGGTTCGGCTCAAGGGTCCACTCTCGAACCGCAGCTACCCAGGCTGCAACAAACAGGACTGCTACAGATCCCTACACAAAGTGCATGTTAGCAGAATCCCTCCAGACACAGAACACGGTCAGGCCCTCGCCAAATATAGAACAAAGAGACCATACATTAGAAATAGAAAGATGCAGACAAAAACTGAACTGGAAATCCTATGAAACCTGACTCTGCAGCAGTGCAACACCAGAAATGCATTTTCTCCCACTTCCCCTCCAGCAGGAGAGCAGGACTGGGGTCATCTCTCCCCCCAGGCCAGTGTTTGAAAAGGAGCAGCTTAAACCCTGTGAGCAGTCGCAGTGATGGCCCTGAGCCATGTGGAAAGGGTGTGGTACCGACCCAGTGGCACAGAGCCACCAAAAGTACAAGGCCCAAGGCAGACTTCCTACTCTGCACACCCTTAGCGATGGCCCTGCTATAGCAGCAGAGTATACTTATCCTACCCCAGACCAGAAACAGGCTGACCAAGGTCAGTATGGACAGGGAAATTTGAGCTCTTATTATTATTAGCACTATTATGTATATTTTTCTCAAATGATTTTAACCACGTTACATATTACTTCGGTAACGTGTGATTAAATTGTCATGCCAAATGCGTTTCCTGAATCTGATGTAGGCCGGGATATAGGGAGCAGAGAAGAAAGAGAGGAGGGGGAGGCAAGATGGGTTGCAGGAGATAGGAGATGAGAGAGAAAAGAGAGGGGTAGGATGGATTGTAGGAATGGGAGAGAGCGAGGGGGACAAGATGGGAAGTAGGGGACTGGAGAGAGAGTTGCACACAGGACAGGAAGTAGGCAGTTACAGAGAGAGCACGCAAGTGAGGGAGACAAGGGAGAGAAAGAATATAAAAAGACAGGATGTGCAGGACAGAAGAGAACGAGAGCAGGGACAGGATGGGAGGGAGAGAGGGAGAGGACAGGACTGAATATAGGGTCAGGAGAGAGAGGTGAGATAGGATGGGATGTAGGGATGGGAGGGAGAGAGGACAGGACAGGATATTGGGGAGAGGACAGGATGCAGTAGGCAGATAGCAGGGACCACACCTTGAATACTCTGTGCAATTCTGGTTGCCGCATCTCAAAACAGATATAGCTGCACTGGAGAAAGTGCAGAGAAGGGCGACCAAAACGATAAGGAGCATGGAACAGCTCCCCTATGAGGAAAGGCTAAAGAAGTTAGGGCTGTTTAGTTTGGAGAAGAGACAACAGAGGGGGATATGATAGAAGTCTACAAAATCATGAAAGGACTTGAACTAGTTAATGTAAATTGGTTATTTACTCTCTCAGATAATAGAAGGATCAGGGGAGGGGGGACTCCATGAAGTTAGCAAGTAGCTCATTTAAAACAAATCGAAGAAAATTCTTTTTCACTCAGTACATAGTTAAGCTCTGGAATTCATTGCCAGAGGATGTGGTTTCAGCAATTAGTGTTCCTGGGTTTAAAAAAGGTTTGGATAAATTCTTAGAGGAAAAATCCATAAACTGCTATTAATAAGGAATAGTAGCTTGTGATTTATCTAATATTTGGGCACTTGCCAGCTACTTATGACTTGGATTGGCCACTGTTGGAAACAGGATCTGGGCTTGATGGACCCTTGGTCTGACCCAGTATGGCATGTTCTTATGTTCTAGGAGGAGGACAGGATGTAGGGGTAGGAGGGAGAGAAAGGAGAGGACAGGACAGGATGTAGGGAGAGAACAGGGAGAGTCAGTGTACCCTGCTAAAGAAAGCAGAACAAATGGTAGTGATCGATATATCAAGGGATTCTTTACTGGAATATGCCTGACTCTGGCCGAGTTTCGCTCACGCAGGAGCTACCTCACTGTTCCAATGGTTATTTTTCATAAATCACACTTCAATGTGAGAGCAACACTTAGTGTTGATTAAAATTCTTGAGAATCAAAGTTCAATCATTGGCTTTTTCTACTGATCATGCGAAACAGGTTTTTCAGAGATATGATGAACCTACTTTGGATTTTTCAACGAAGCCAATGGTTGAACTGATTCTCAAGAATTTTAATCAACACTAAGTGTTGCTCTCACATTGAAGTGTGATTTATGAAAAATAACCATTGGAACAGTAGCCCCTGAGGCAGCTCCTGCGTGAGCGAAACTCGGCCAGAGTCGGGCATATTCCAATAAAGAATCCCTTGATATATCGATCACTACCATTTGTCCTGCTTTCCAGCATTATTGATCGGCTTCCGCTTTGCTTTTTGGGTCCCTGCTAAAGAAATACACATCACTCCTTGCTAATACTGTCAATGGAAATGAATGGAAACATGCAATAAATTTAGACTTTTTGGTAAAGATAAAGGTGTCGATAGCGGCTCCAGATATTCCCCGTTCCCAGTACCTGCTGACTGTCAGCTGCTGGGATCCGCTGGAATCGCTCACAAGCCTCCCAGAAGGAAATATTTTCTGCACTGAACTCCTTCCTCAGGAACTCCTGGAAAGAAAGGAGAATCAATCAGGGAGAGCGTGGAGACACTGCTGAGCGAGCCATTTATGACCATGCTTGTGCTGGAAAGACAGATTTACACAATTGCTGAGGGAGGAGATGTGCTGGTGACTACTTCCAGCAAAGCAACTAACATTACTAAGTGGAACTAGGCCTATTCCTAACTCAATGAAGGACAAATAGTAACAATATTTGATTTGATTCTAGAAACACAAGCAAACTTAGAGAGAAATTTACTAAAAAGTATTTTACCACTGCAAAAATTACCCTGGGATTTACTATTCTGTGGTTCCAAATACTGCAGGATAATAAATCCCAGGGTGCGCAGTCCTGGCAACGTGCCCCAAGAAAACGTTATCCCTGGTGGTCTAATGGGCCCCAGGGCCTAGGACGTCAGCCACTAGGGGGCGGTGAGGAGCAGCCATGTGGGGCCACGAGCAGAGCCCAGAAAAGCAGAAAGTTCACCTGGGGGCCCCTAACACCGGTCCTGACGGGACCCCCAAAAACTCACATTCTCCCCTCCAAGGCCTCACCTCCTAAGAAGGCCCTACCCTCAGGGGTCTCTAAATTAAATCCTTCATACTGTGCCCTCTCAACATTTGTGATGTTCAGCGAGCGAAGTCCTCCTTGCACTGTAGTGGTGAATATTTCATTACCACAGGGTATTATACCCGCATCTTGAAAACATTGTTAAAGAAAGCAGATCCCTCCAATTTGAGAGTAATATCCTCTTTGCCTTTTCAGGCAAAATTGCTTGAAACCATAATTTCAAAGCAATGTGGTGGCCACCAAGGGACTTCATCCCACTGGCAGCCAAAGAGGGAAGGAGGACACAATGGCCACTGTTGGCTGAAGAAGTCCAGGACCTATGTGTCTGTGTGTGTGTGTATGTGTGTGTGTGATTGTGTGTGTGTGTGTGTGTATGTGTGTGTGTGTGTGTGTGTGTGTGATTGTGTGTGTGTGTGTGTGTGTGTGTGAACATAAAAACATAAGAAAATGCCATACTGGGTCAGACCAAGGGTCCATCAAGCCCAGCATCCTGTTTCCAACAGTGGCCAATCCAGGCCATAAGAACCTGGCAAGTACCCAAAAACTAAGTCTATTCCATGTAACCATTGCTAATGGCAGTGGCTATTCTCTAAGTGAACTTAATAGCAGGTAATGGACTTCTCCTCCAAGAACTTATCCAATCCTTTTTTAAACACAGCTACACTAACTGCACTAACCACATCCTCTGGCAACAAATGCCAGAGCTTAACTATAAAACTGAAAGGGGATACATTCAGGACTAAGGCAAGGAAGATAAGGACAGAAAGGCATAAAAAGTCAGTCCAAGCATGCGCTATCAATGTCATAAGTTGCAAAGCGCTTGTTTGTATGGCACAAGCTGCCTCTCTCTTGTGCTCTGAGCTGCACCTGCTCTTCATTGGGACACTCTGTGCAGTGCAGAACATGACAGATCTCTCTAGCAGAATGCCAGAAGCCCCCTGCACAGCACAGCAGACCCCCACAGAATACCTGCAGCTCTTGTGAACGTGGCAGAAGTGGTTGCACTCACAGTGAAGTATTTGACTCCAGTGGGATCCTGCAGGAGCCTCTCAAAGGAAACTGCCCAGCTGGCCACTGGCCGCTCAGAGGCAAGGCCTCTTGTATGGTCACTAGGCAGACTGTTCAGGCTCTGGTCACTTCCCCGTCCATCTCCCTCCAGGCTGTTCAGTTCTGCAGATGAGAGAAGAAACGCTGGGTGAGAGGTCACTCACCTGTGTCCATGAGAGGGGCTGTGTGTTCCTGTGTCTATAACAGCTGAAAATACTTCCACTGCGATCGGATATAAGTAAGCAAGCGATATCTTAGATGGCACCAGGCAAGCGTGACAGTGCGAGCAATTTCTACAGGTAAACGGGTGTTTAGCCACAGAAAAAAAACTCTGAAAATTGCCCCCTCATATGGTGAACAAGGGTGCGGCCAGCAAGATACACGCAGGGATTTCATTTTTACATCCTTGCACATGTTTAAAACATGGTAAAGACCTCCCAGGTACCGCCCACCACCAGATTTATTTATTTATTATTTTTATATACCGACATTCGATCTGAGATATCACATCGGTTCACATTCAGGTGCTATAGGTACTATAGGTACATTCAGGTACATACAGGTACATTACATTCAGGTACTATAGGTACCTATAGGTACATTCAGGTACATTACATTCAGGTACTATAGGTACTATAGGTACATTCAGGTACATACAGGTACATTACATTTAGGTACTATAGGTACCTATAGGTACATTCAGGTACATACAGGTACATTACATTCAGGTACTATAGGTACCTATAGGTACATACAGGTACATTACATTCAGGTACTATAGGTACCTATAGGTACATTCAGGTACATTACATTCAGGTACTATAGGTACTATAGGTACCTATAGGTACATTCAGGTACATACAGGTACATTACATTCAGGTACTATAGGTAGCTATAGGTACATTCAGGTACATACAGGTACATTACATTCAGGTACTATAGGTATATTCAGGTACATTACATTCAGGTACTATAGGTACCTATAGGTACATTCAGGTACATACAGGTACATTACATTCAGGTACTATAGGTACTATAGGTACCTATAGGTACATTCAGGTACATTACATTCAGGTACTATAGGCACCTGAATGTAATGTACCTGTATTCCCCCCTGATAATTGGCCTGCAGTACCACTGGGAGTCTGAAAGTTGGCCTCAGTGTCTGAAAGAATGTGACAAGACAAGAAAAGGTAAGAGAAGTGAATACGAAGGTCAGGAGTAAAAGCAAAGCTGCATAGCTGTAACACTTGTTCTCTGTACTGAATGAAAAAGGCCTATAAGCCTGTAACTGCCCATGGAAGAGGGAAGGGTTGTGTGAGCGTCCAGCAGCTTCAGTTTCTCAGATGACAAGCAGGCCAGCGAGTTACACACATGGGGGCTCCCTGGCTAAGGGAAGATCAGCAAACACTGTCAACAGGCAGAAACTATTCTTTGTTGGGAAAAACCCTTTGCTAGTTTATTTTATTTGTATTTTATTTTTCATCTTGCAAATCAGGAAAGATGACTTGAAATGATAACCATGGATGGAGTTAGGCTCGTATTTATCAAAGTGTGCTTGGAAAATGGAGGATCCATTACTTATCCCACCGGGAGGCCATATCTGCACAGCAACGTGAACAGGGCCATATCTGCTCCCTCTTGCTTACCCTGCATTTTAATTTTGTTTAAATATATGGTATTTTTTAGCAATAAAAAATAAGGAAATAAAAGAGGAAACAAATATATTTAAAAAAAGAATTGGTGAACCTGACTTAGGTGTAGAATCCAAACATAGCCAATTTCATTTTCTCTCTGCAACTACCCAAAGCTGATGAAAGGCAACTTTCCTGGTACTGCATGTGGCTAACAAGGGTATTAAAAACATGAATACCTTTACAAATTTAGGATTAATTGAAAAAATTGTAAATTAAAAGCAAAAAGTCCAGCTAAGCACATGCTGCTCTCTCGGGTCCCTGACAGCAGTGGAGCTGTGCTGTCCCTCCTCCTGCCTCTTCATTCCATGGGGGTCGACCGTGCTGGTAGCAGGGAGGCTCAGGCTCTTACCGCTGGACGCCGGCTGGTAGATAAGACCCCTGCTACTTTCTAGTTGTTCCCAGCAACCTGAAGGCTGCTGGCTCTGTGTTCTCACGCTGGACTTCACCCTACTTGCCCCACACCTGGACTGCGCCTACCTACCTGTGGATGTCATTAAGCATTGTGTCTGGACTGAGCTTTTGGATCCTGACTGCTAAGATTAAAGTGGACCTGTTACCTGGTATAACCTGATCTTCTCTTTGAGAACCTGTATTACATCTGGCAAGGGATCTGCCAGTTGTACTGGGAACCTCCCTCTGCCCCCAGTAACTTTCTGCAGAGATGGTGTCCTCCTCCCAACCAATTGAATTCCTGTGAGGGCAATTCACTGCACTGGCTGTGGCATCACAGTACCAAGTGACTCCGCTGCAGGTGGGAAATGCCACCCTTTAATACCCAAATTATAGCAAGAACAAATGAATTAGTCCCTGTCACTTCAACAAGTAGTTTGCAGCACTTCGGAACGCACATAGCGGCTTAAACCTGTTAACCGACTGACCGCACTAATCAATCCACCGCAGTCCTATTTTGAAGTTCCCTGAAGGAGTAACCTAACTTCGAAACCTTGCAGTGTCGGATAGAAGATGCATTGCTGCATTGTGGATGAGATAAGTGCATCATAGCTCCTATATGGAGAATATATAAATTGAACTTCAGTATACATGACCCATGATTAGAAAGCCCTAGCGCTTCAAAGGGTTTCTACAAAGCCAGAAGTAGCAAGAGGCACTATATGATGGTCATTGTATACTAAATAGATATAAGCTCCTTGATATAGCAAACTTCTCTTTATTGTGACCCTTCATCCTGCTACAGGCTTGGAATCCTGTAATACCACTCCTGGAGCATTTAGACAGTAGGCCAGGATGACACTGAAGTTTCATCGGTCAATGCCAGCTTCAACTTACCTTGAAATCTGCAGCAATTCCTCAGTGAAAGAGTGAAGCTGGGTTTGGTACTGATATTATTGACTAGGGAGGCCTTAAACTGGGTTTAACAGGACAGCTCCTTGTTAGCTAGCTAGACTGCCTTCCTATGACCCTTCTTCCAAACATGATTTACCTGTATACATTAGCTTTTTGAAAACTGCCAATTCTTACTGCAGATACAAATCACATTTGTTCTGCAATATGCATTGTCAGACGAAATTCCTGAGGGTGAGTTTAGATCAGGGAAGGAAGGTAAATCATACAGATTACACTTCCAAATCTATGTGCATTACATTTTTCTCCACACAAACAAAGACACAAATACTATGGCAATTTTGTATGAGGCAATGATCAAAGCAAAGCTCTACGTGCATTGGTACCAATACGGGCAGTTTGATTATTGACTCCTGGATGACCCCCGAGATGATGCTACAGCAAGTAAAACAAGAGCCAAGGTCACTAATTACGTATGTAGTCCAGGTTCAACATTGGGTGATTGATATAACCTGAAATGAGCCTGAACATGACTAGGGGATGAAATCACAAGAATTTGCCTGAAGAAATAGATGAGATTATCAACCTGGACTAAAAGCCTCCTATGGAGACATTCAAACTTCACCTGCATTCCAGGGGAGAAACTCCTTTCCAAGACGGCCTTTGTATACAGCAGTAATAATCACACTGCAAGCTGATTGTGACTTCCAACTTAACTTTATTGACAACTGATGACAGAATAGTGAAAAGGATTATGTACAACTCTTCATGCAATCCAATCCATTTTCATGTTTGGCTCTTCAATAAATCTATGACTTTATAACTCATAATGCATCATTAGTTTATTCCTGAGCCTTGGTCAATTGTAAAGTAATTTAGAAGTTCCTCTAATTCAGATGAGCTACCCAGCCCACTGGGAAATAATAAACTCAAGGGCATGGGTAAACTTTAAGGATATTTTAGTATTATGAACCCTTCAGCTCCCCTAAGAACTAGTGGAGCTCTGTCCTGAGCCAGGCCAAACCTGTCTGAGCCTCAGCTTCTCCCTCACTCACCTCCGTCAGAGGCTGCAAGCATCTGAAAGAGAGAAGAATAAGCAAGCAGTCATTACAGGCATCCCCATCGCGCCGCTCCGAAAGTACATTTCTTATCCCACTCCCAGCGGACAGCGTCAGGTGCTGCAGATACAAAGGGAGGAGACTCAGCCCCCTTCTGCCTGGGTGCAGAGACGCAGATTCACTTCACATTTTATGTGCATAGCTGATGTTGTCTTTGTGTTTATTTCACTGCAGCATTTAGAAAATAAAAGGAATTTGTAAAGATTTTGTTTCTTCCAGTCAGCAAATGGTGGAGCCTCACAAAATGGCTAATCCCTTCCTGACTCATTTTATAACTGCAGCCACCCAGGGATCTAAGGTCTGAGTGAAATTCCAGAGGCCTGACCTGTATCAGAGCCTCCCCTTGGAGGGCCATATTCTTACACTTATTCTCTACCCCTAAGAATTCCTTCGTCATGTACAAAGTTTCAGATTTTATTTATTTATTTATTTTGCATTTCTATATACCGACATTCTTGTATCAGATACAAATCATACCGGTTTACATTAAAAACAGAGTATGCAGGAAAATAGGTTTCCTAAGTCAAATACATTGAACATATTTAATAAACAAAGGATTACTAAACACTAGGAAATAGGTTAATTAACAAAGGAAAACTTAAGGGAATTAAAATAAGCGTAGCACAAAGGATTGCACGAAGGGGTGCACAAAGGGGAGAGCCCCTTTGGCACACCCCTTCGGCGCGCGACACATGGCGTGCGACGCCTGGTGGAAGGTGGCCGTTTACCGGCTCGCCGCTGAGCGTGATGACGTCGGGGGGGGGGGGGGGGGGGGGCGGGTCTCTTCATCCCTGAGTTCACAGCATTCTCAGTTTCAGCGCGAAGTGTTTTTTCAATTTTTTTGGTCTCTTTTTCTCTCAGCAATTGCCCCTAAAGGTTCCCAGTACTGGTGGGCTGCCCCTCCGCACCACTGCCAGATGTATGAAGAACAGAAATAGAAATAATGCAGGCTACCCAAATAACTCTGCCCTGCACCTCCCTCCTGCCCTGCAGCACCCCCTGCTATTCCAGTACTGAGCCCCCCCACACACAGCTCTGCCAATGCACCTCACTCCTGCCCTGCAGCACCCCCTGCTATTCCAATACTGAGACCACACACACAGCTCTACCAATGCACTTCACTCCTGCCCTGCAGCACCCCCTGCTATTCCAGTACTGAGACCCTCAAACACAGCTCTGCCCTGCACCTCCCTCCTGCCCTGCAGCACCCCCTGCTATTCCAGTACTGAGCCCCCCCACACACAGCTCTGCCAATGCACCTCACTCCTGCCCTGCAGCACCCCCTGCTATTCCAATACTGAGACCACACACACAGCTCTGCCAATGCACCTCACTCCTGCCCTGCAGCACCCCCTGCTATTCCAGTACTGAGACCCTCACACACACAGCTCTGCCAATGCACCTCACTCCTGCCCTGCAGCACCCCTGCTATTCCAGTACTGAGACCCCCACACACAGCTCTGCCAATGCACCTCACTCCTGCCCTGCAGCACCCCCTGCTATTCCAGTACTGAGACCCTCACACACACAGCTCTGCCAATGCACCTCACTCCTGCCCTGCAGCACCCCTGCTATTCCAGTACTGAGACCCCCACACACAGCTCTGCCAATGCACCTCACTCCTGCCCTGCAGCACCCCCTGCTATTCCAGTACTGAGACCCTCACACACACAGCTCTGCCAATGCACCTCACTCCTGCCCTGCAGCACCCCCTGCTATTCCAGTACTGAGACCCTCACACACAGCTCTGCCAATGCACCTCACTCCTGCCTGCAGCACCCCCTGCTATTCCAGGACTGAGACCCTCACACACAGCTCTACCAATGCACCTCACTCCTGCCCTGCAGCACCCTCTGCTATTCCAGTACTGAGACCCTCACACACAGCTCTGCCAATGCACCTCACTCCTGCCCTGCAGCACCCCCTGCTATTCCAGTACTGAGACCCTCACACACAGCTCTGCCAATGCACCTCACTCCTGCCCTGCAGCACCTCCTGCTATTCCAGTACTGAGACCCTCACACACAGCTCTGCCAATGCACCTCACTCCTGCCCTGCAGCACCCCCTGCTATTCCAGTACTGAGACCCTCACACACAGCTCTGCCAATGCACCTCACTCCTGCCCTGCAGCACCTCCTGCTATTCCAGTACTGAGACCCTCACACACAGCTCTACCAATGCACCTCCCTCCTGCCCTGCAGCACCCTCTGCTATTCCAGTACTGAGACCCTCACACACAGCTCGGCCAATGCACCTCATTCCTGCCCTGCAGCATCCCCTGCTATTCCAGTACTGAGACCCTCACACACAGCTCTGCCAATGCACCTCACTCCTGCCCTGCAGCACCCTCTGCTATTCCAGTACTGAGACCCTCACACACAGCTCGGCCAATGCACCTCATTCCTGCCCTGCAGCATCCTCTGCTATTCCAGTAGTGAGACCCTCACACACAGCTCTGCCAATGCACCTCACTCCTGCCCTGCAGCACCCCCTGCTATTCCAGTACTGAGACCCTCACACACAGCTCTGCCAATGCACCTCACTCCTGCCCTGCAGCACCCCCTGCTATTCCAGTACTGAGACCCTCACACACAGCTCTACCAATGCACCTCCCTCCTGCCCTGCAGCACCCTCTGCTATTCCAGTACTGAGACCCTCACACACAGCTCGGCCAATGCACCTCATTCCTGCCCTGCAGCATCCCCTGCTATTCCAGTACTGAGACCCTCACACACAGCTCTACCAATGCACCTCCCTCCTGCCCTGCAGCACCCTCTGCTATTCCAGTACTGAGACCCTCACACACAGCTCTGCCAATGCACCTCATTCCTGCCCTGCAGCATCCCCTGCTATTCCAGTACTGAGACCCTCACACACAGCTCGGCCAATGCACCTCACTCCTGCCCTGCAGCACCCCCTGCTATTCCAGTACTGAGACCCCCACACACAGCTCGGCCAATGCACCTCACTCCTGCCCTGCAGCACCCCCTGCTATTCCAGTACTGAGACCCTCACACACAGCTCTACCAATGCACCTCCCTCCTGCCCTGCAGCATCCCCTGCTATTCCAGTACTGAGACACCCACACACAGCTCTCCCAATGCACCTCATTCCTGCCCTGCAGCACCCCCTGCTATTCCAGTACTGAGACCCTCACACACAGCTCTGCCAATGCACCTCACTCCTGCCCTGCAGCACCCCCTGCTATTCCAGTACTGAGACCCCCCACACACACAGCTCTGCCAATGCACCTCACTCCTGCCCTGCAGCACCCCCTGCTATTCCAGTACTGAGACCCTCACACACAGCTCTGCCAATGCTCCTCACTCCTGCCCTGCAGCACCCCCTGCTATTCCAGTACTGAGACACCCACACACAGCTCTCCCAATGCACCTCATTCCTGCCCTGCAGCACCCCCTGCTATTCCAGTACTGAGACCCTCACACACAGCTCTCCCAATGCACCTCATTCCTGCCCTGCAGCACCCCCTGCTATTCCAGTACTGAGACCCTCACACACAGCTCTCCCAATGCACCTCACTCCTGCCCTGCAGCACCCCCTGCTATTCCAGTAGTGAGACCCTCACACACAGCTCTCCCAATGCACCTCACTCCTGCCGTGCAGCACCCCCTGCTATTCCAGTACTGAGACCCCCCACACACAGCTCTGCCAATGCACCTCACTCCTGCCCTGCAGCACCCCCTGCTATTCCAGTACTGAGACCCCCACACACAGCTCTGCCAATGCACCTCACTCCTGCCCTGCAGCACCCCCTGCTATTCCAGTACTGAGACCCCCACACACAGCTCTGCCAATGCACCTCACTCCTGCCCTGCAGCACCCCCTGCTATTCCAGTACTGAGACCCTCACACACAGCTCTGCCAATGCACCTCATTCCTGCCCTGCAGCACCCCCTGCTATTCCAGTACTGAGACCCTCACACACAGCTCTGCCAATGCACCTCACTCCTGCCCTGCAGCACCCCCTGCTATTCCAGTACTGAGACACCCACACACAGCTCTCCCAATGCACCTCACTCCTGCCCTGCAGCACCCCCTGCTATTCCAGTACTGAGACCCTCACACACAGCTCTCCCAATGCACCTCACTCCTGCCGTGCAGCACCCCCTGCTATTCCAGTACTGAGACCCCCACACACAGCTCTACCAATGCACCTCACTCCTGCCCTGCAGCATCCCCTGCTATTCCAGTACTGAGACCCTCACACACAGCTCTGCCAATGCACCTCACTCCTGCCCTGCAGCACCCCTGCTATTCCAGTACTGAGACCCTCACACACAGCTCTGCCAATGCACCTCATTCCTGCCCTGCAGCTCCCCCACTACTCCAGTACGGAGAACCCCCCATGTGGTTCTACCAATGCACCTCATGCTTGCTCTTCAGCACCCCCTGCTATTCCAGTACTGAGACTTGCACCTCCCCCCATACACATACACAATTCACCTGACTCCTAATTAATTATAACCCATACCATATGTTGTTAGAGCAACTATGACCCACAGAGTCCTGGTAGTGGAACCCACATGGTAGGGGACAAAACTGGACCTGGCGCTGAGCAAAGGGGAGAGTATCTCTCCCCTTTGCTCAGATGGGGTGGTTCAGGTGCAGGAGGTGAAGGTTCATTCAAAAGCAAGGGGTCCTAGACTTCTAGAAAATTAACTTTTCTTAAAATAGGAGAGTACCTCAAAACGTCATGAGCTGAATGGGGAATGAGGGGGAAGTAGAAGGGCAGTGGGCAAAACTAAAGGGGGATAATATCAGAAGGGCAACTAACCTTTTTGTAAGGAAAGTAAATAAAGGAAAGAGATAAAAGAAGCCACTATGGTTTTCTAAAGAAGTAACTGAAAAGGTGAGAGGGAAAAGCTTAAAAGTAGCAGATATTGTAGCAACTTTCAAAAGTCCATGTATGCACATAAAGTGCATTTACACATTCAAAACCCAGTTTTAAGCATGTAAATGCTTTTGAAAATTACCCTTTTTGCAATCATAAAGTACAAGAGATGGCAGAAAGAGGAAATCAGGTGACAATATCTGGAAATATTAAGAGAAGCTGAGAAAGTAGTCAGGAATGTGAAAATTCAAATAGAAGAAAACATAGCAAATACAGTAAAAGATATGTTAGTGATAGAAGGAAGTGCCAAAGTGGCATTGGGAGACTCAGAGGTGAAGGGAGGAACAGGTAGAGGCTGATGAGGAAAAAGCAAAATTACTTAACAAATATTTCTGCTCAGTGTTCACTCTGGAAGGGCCTGGAGCAGAACCACATGAAACAAGAAATAAGATTGGAAGTGAGGTAAACCTCAATCGATTTTCAGAACAGTGTGTTTGTGAGGAGCTAACTAAACTGAAAGTAGATAAGGTGACGGGGCCGGATGGGATTCACCCGAGGTTACTGATGGAAGTTAGAGATGTCCTGGCAGCTCCGCTGGTGACCTTTTCAGTGCTTCCTTAGAGTCTGGAGTAGTTCTGGAGGACTGGAGATGGATGGATGTGGTTCTTATTCATAGAAGTGGAAATGATTGAATTATGGAAGTTTTATTGTTCACTGCCTAGGGCTTAGGTATTGGCAGTACTGAAATCCAAATGCAAAATAAATGAAATAAGTTAGGAGGAGACTGGTTAGTCTGATTTCTGTGGTGAGCAAATTAATGGAATAATTGCTAAAAAAGAGAATAGTGCAATTTTTGGAATCCAATGATTTGCAACATCCAAGGCACTCATAGTTTTATCAGAGGTAAATCTTGTCAGACAAATCTGATTAATTTCTCTGATTGGGTGACCAGATAGTTGGATCAAGGGAAAGAGTCAGATGTAATGTACTTGGATTTCAGTAAGATCTTTTGACATGGGTGACATATACAGAGCACCCTTGGTATGGGCCACAGAATGACTGGACTGGGTTAGAAACTGGTTGAGTGCGAAGTGACAAAGGATACTGCTAAATGGAGTTCATTCTGAGAAGGAGGGCATTACTAGCCCTGTGCCTGGGAGATCAGTCTTTTGATCGGTTCTTTTCAACATTTTTATGAGCTCTATTGTGGAAGAATTGTCGGGGAAAGGTTTATTCTTTTATTGATGATACCAAATGCTGCAACAAGATAGACAGCCAGGAAGGTACTGAAAATACAAAAAGGGATCTAGTGAAATTAGAGAAATGATCTAGGGTCTAGCAGCTTAGATTTAATACTAAAAAAAAAAAATGCAGAGTAATGCATTTAGGATGCACAAACCCAAGGGACAGGTACAGTATTGGAGGTGAAATTCTTCTAAGCACAAAGGAAGAGCAGGATCTGGATGTGATTGTATCTGAGGATCTGAAGGTGGTCAAACAGGAGGATAAAGCAATGGTAAAAGCCAGAAAGCTGCTTGGCTGCAGAGGGAGAGGAAGGGTCAGCAGAAAAAGGGAGGTGATATTGCCCCTGTACAGGTCCCTGGTGAGACCTCACTGGGAATACTGAGTACAATTCTGGAGATTGCGCCTTCAAATGGATATAAACAGGATGGAGTCGGGCCAGAGGGGGCTACTAAAATGGTCAGTGGTCTTTGTTCTAACGCCTATGGGGATAGATTTAAAGATCTAAACTTGTACACCCTAGAGGAAAGACAAGACAGAGGAGATATGATAGAGACATTTAAATACCTCCAATGTTTCTATGCACAGGAGGCAAGCTCTTTTAATGGAAAGGAGGATCTAGAACAAGGGGGTCATGGGATGAGATGAAATGAGGTAGACTCGGGAGTAATCTTAGGAAATATTTCTTTACAGAGAGGGTAGCAGATGCATGGAACGTCCTCCCTGTGGAGGTGGTGGAGATAAAGACAGTATCTGAATTCAAGAAAGCATGGGATAAACACAGGGGATGTCTGAGGGAGTGGTGGGAATTGTAAAGCTGAATTAGTTGGGCAGAAGGCTATAAAGTCTTTTTCTGCCATCGCATTTCTGTTTATCAAAGTGTAGGACTTCATTTAAACTGATCTGCTGGTTTCAGTTTCCCTCAAAGAGTAGATGACACAGAAGACTTTGCCAAACCAATAAGTTCATTTTTTCCTGAATGATTTTCCCTTCTGTGAACAATGAATGTGTTTTCTGGTAAAGTTTAAATTAGGTTTAAATTTCAGCATCTGCAGTGCCTTGGTTTTGTCCTGTCCTGTACTTGTCTTGGCCAGGTCTCTACTTCTGCATCCTGTTATGGGGTAGTAGCTTGAACTGCAGCAACCTTCACATTCAGTGTAATACCAAGGATCTTTGCTATCTATTTTCTCAACATATGACTAAACCAGACAGGATCCAGCAGAACTAGAGGGGCTCAGAGCGGGACAAAATTCTGTTGCATTGAAGAACTGACCCAGACTCAAACATTAAGAAATCATCTTAAAGTGGCATGAGGGCAGCACACCTTACTGCTTATTATATTACAAAGTTTTCCATGTCCTCCCTTATTGCTTTTGATTGCTATCAAGTCCCCTTTCAAATTTCTCTAAAGCAGAAATGATGAGTATGACTTGCCACAGTGCAATAAGAAGGCACAGATGGGTAGCGGCTCTTGTGAGAGGAGGTGTGGGGAAGGAATAGTTACTGCCGATCGTATTGCTTATTGTAATTGATAGTTATGCTTTGCTGTTTGATGTATGTAATTATATATTTATATATACTATTATTCTGCTGCTCGTTATTGCTGTATATGTTATTATATTTGATTGCTATATTATAAGCTGCCTGGGTCCTTTTTTGAAGGAAGGTGATATATAAATGGAAACGGAAAGTTACTGCTGTGTACAGGTTTTACCTGAACTAAAGGTGGCTGAGGAGGGATCATTACTGACAAGACGCCCTATGAGATGAGACTTGCATATTATCTAACCTTGAATACCCTAAAGGGGAGATGTGATAGAGAAGATATGACAGTGACTTTCAAATACCTGAAAGATATTAATAATGCACAAAAAACAAATCTGTTTCAAGCAAAAGAAAGTTCTAGAACAAAGGCTTACACTATCAGTCTCTGAGGAGGCAGACTAAGGAAACATTTTTTCATGGAAAAGGTGATGGAAATGTGGAATGTCTTGGTCCTTTTTTTTTCATAGCAATGGCTAAAACAATAATGGCATTTAAGAGGGGATGGTACAAGCACCGAGGATCCTTAGTTGCTAAAAGTAGAGAGAGCACAACGTACACCCTTTGGCACATGTTTAAGCATTCACAGTGCTGAATTGCTCAGATTTAAGCTATTGTGACTGCAGAATGACTGACAAAAGTGATTCATAGGAAAGGTTAGAAACTCTGCTGGAAACATATCAACCATGTGGCTGGGTTTGTCTGACAGGCTGAGATGCTGGAACTGCCTGGCAGGCTGCAGGTCCTGTAATAACTGGAAGTCCTGGTGGAAATGCAGGTGACTCGTGTACCTGGGGACCTAGAATGGACACACTAGCATTGCTAGCAATTTATATTTACTACAGAGCCTTGGGATTAGGCATGGGAAAGGTAGGTGCTGGAGAGGATAGAGATCTTCTACACAAGACGCTGGTGTAGAGAAGAAGAGGGATAAAAAGACATCATGTAGCTGGTCACACACCTTGGCTGGCAGCAGGGAGTTGGCGAGAATAACTGGACAGGCTGGGCTTTTCTGCCATCATTTACTGTTATTATGCATAGCCTGCTGAGAATTTTTCTTCAGAAATTACTTGTCACATAATCCAACCAAGAATCAAGGACAGGATTAAGCTGGGAACGTAGTGTCAAAGAGTAGGGGAGCTGCCGAGTACCTCCATATTGGAAACAGCATGGCACTTGCACATGTCTGCTGCTGCTGCCTCCTTCCCTGCATGCAGAGTCTGCTCAGTACTAATACTGAATCCAGGCAGCTCTGCCCACAGATGACCACTGCCAATCTCAGCTTTCCTTTCCCATCTTTGCAACTAAGAATGCCCTGTACTTACCCCAAGGTTTCATAATTGCATTACTAATTCTGCCTCCACCATCTCCTCTAGAAGTCCAGTCCATGCATCCAACATCTTTTTCATAAAGAAGTATGTTCTGAAGTTACTCTCCAGTCTACCCACCTAACAGCCTCATATTGTGACCTGTAGACCTAAAACTTACTAAGGTACAATGTTTGCTTATTTTACAGTGTTTATACCACTGAATGTCTCTCTCATATCTCTCCTTTAGGTGTTACATATTTGAAGGTAGATTTTAAAAGCTTTGTGCGCACCAAAAGTGGGAGATACATGCGAGTTGGGACGGTGCACGCAAGCGGATGTTATAAGCCGTCCATGGAAGCTCGTACCTCCCGCTGCGTGCACAAGTGAAAAGTTTCTAAAAAGGGGTGGAGCGAGGTGAGATCTGGGCAGGGTGTGGGTGTGTCAAGGCCTGGCCAAAAACCATGGGTGTACTTACGCACAAAGGTGCGTGCCAGTGTCCCCTGCCAATTACGTTTACTTCTGCTGTGGAAGACTTTAGGCCAGGCAGCAGGGATTTAAGGGCGGAGCTAACATGGGGGAAGGGAGGGGCTATAAAATTAGGGGGGGTTGCAAGTTCTATACCTAAACTGGGCGAACTGGGAATGAACTGGGAAAAATACCTATGACGTCGGCATACATCCCTTGTTTAATTTTACCGACTTACGGCGATAGCCGCCAGATTTCCATGTACATGCATGCATTCAGCTTAATTTATAACATGCGCATATGTTATAAAATGGCTGTGTCCTTTGGCGTGAGCTGGCATACGCGCATACATGTGTGCCCGTGCGACCGTTTAAGTTACCGTCTTAGCTCATTAAATTGCACATCGAAGGACTTTTGGTGCAGATTGAGCAGTTTGGACAGAATCTTCACTGGATCCCTTCTACTCTTGTTTCTATCCTCCTAGAGGTTATGAGCTCCAGAACTGAACCCAATATTCCAGGCGAGGTCTCACCGATGTTTTGAGGCATTACCAGCTCCCTCTTTATGCAGCCTCGGCTCACTTCCTTGCATTAGCCTGAGAGGAACAGATATGATCACCCCGCGCTCTTTTTCCTGCTTGTTGCATATCAGTACTTCAC
Source organism: Rhinatrema bivittatum (assembly GCF_901001135.1). Lineage (NCBI taxonomy): Eukaryota > Metazoa > Chordata > Amphibia > Gymnophiona > Rhinatrematidae > Rhinatrema > Rhinatrema bivittatum. The sequence goes on along the minus strand of NC_042632.1, from coordinate 58,139,695 downwards.
CCCACAGTGAGCAAAGTCTTACATTACTATATGAGTTCATTTGAATACGTAGAAATAACAGTCAGCAAACATGTCTTTTTATGGGATGAAATCGGTGCATCTGTGACAAATCTCCTGAAAGGAGCACAGCTCTCAGAAACTCGTCACTATAGCTTGTTTGTTCACACCCAGCACAGGGGAGCACAACTGACTGCCAGTGGATGGCTCCAAGGAGCCAAATAAAGCACCCAGCACAGAACTGGGATCCATGACCCTGCCAACAAGGAAGGAGTGTGAGAATCAGATATCTATGTATGATGGCTTGGAGTGAAATCATGTTTGCGGAGACAATAAGAGGGCTTATAGGAGTATATCCAGAACAACCACCATGATACTGATAATTCCCTCTACTGGGCACTGTTTCTTTCATCACATCTCTATCACCCAACACTCACACCTCACTTACCATCCCACCGTTTGGAACACCAATGGATTTCATTCTTTCCAGAACCTTTGATGGAGGATTTTCCTATTACATTAGGATATGTAGATCTGAAATGAATGTGTAGCTCAGTTCTATGCCCTCAAATGCTCGACTCACTACCTCTTTTTAAGAACAGCACCACAGGAAGTGTTAGCATGGAAACCAAACCACAGCAGGAAGTGGGGTTTAGAGTGAAACAAGCTCTTCCTCGTCAGCCATGAATTCACAATAATAAAGAAAACGTTGTGAGAGAAGAGAGGCTGGAAAATGTAGTCTTAGCTTTAGTTTAAGATCTTTCATGTCTTCTGAAGTCTTTTCTCTCTGTGGCATATTCAGTGTGGACTCTAAGATTGGTTACATCAAGGTTGAAGTGGGTTTCTTTAGTTAGTGCAACTGGTTACATAATCACAATTAAATAATTAAGGATGTGGAGAAGGCAGAGTGGTCGGGTGTCCTGTTTATAAGCAACAGAAGTCCTGTTTAAGCAAATACAGAAAATCAAACATAGGGCCTTCTCATGCACCGGGCCCACCTTGTGGAATACGCTGCCATTGAATCTAAGAAATGTAAAACTTTGCTTTTCAAAAGGCTTTTAAATAACTTGTTTTACTGAATTTCATTAATGACACAGAGGGAAAGATTAAGGATTTAAAAAGCAGCAGGAGATGCATATTAATCCCCTTATTCCTAGTCTCCCCCAACATTCTCATCTAGCATAGTGGGATTTAAGAGAGGTTTAGACAAGTTCCTGGTAGAAGAGTGCAAAACCAGGGAGACTACAGAAAGTGAATGCTATCCCTGGTAGTGAGTATCAGGAATAGATCTAGCTTGGGGATGCCGGGCTCAGTGGAACTTGATCTGACACAGCAGGAATAGATCTAGCTTGGGGATGCCGGGCTCAGTGGACCTTGATCTGACACAGCAGGAATAGATCTAGCTTGGGGATGCTGGGCTCAGTGGACCTTGATCTGACACAGCAGGAATAGATCTAGCTTGGGGATGCAGGGCTCAGTGGACCTTGATCTGACACAGCAGGAATAGATCTAACTTGAGGATGCCGGGCTCAGTGGACCTTGATCTGACACAGCAGGAATAGATCTAGCTTGGGGATGCCGGGCTCAGTGGACCTTGATCTGACACAGCAGGAATAGATCTAGCTTGGGGATGCCAGGCTCAGTGGACCTTGATCTGACACAGCAGGAATAGATCTAGCTTGGGGATGCCAGGCTCAGTGGACCTTGATCTGACACAGCAGGAATAGATCTAGCTTGGGGATGCTGGGCTCAGTGGACCTTGATCTGACACAGCAGGAATAGATCTAGCTTGGGGATGCCGGGCTCAGTGGACCTTGAGCTGACACAGCAGGAATAGATCTAGCTTGGGGATGCCGGGCTCAGTGGACCTTGATCTAACACATCAGGAATAGATCTAGCTTGGGGATACCGGGCTCAGTGGACCTTGATCTGACACAGCAGGAATAGATCTAGCTTGGGGATGCCGGGCTCAGTGGACCTTGATCTGACACAGCAGGAATAGATCTAGCTTGGGGATGCCGGGCTCAGTGGACCTTCAGCTGACACAGCAGGAATAGATCTAGCTTGGGGATACCGGGCTCAGTGGACCTTGATCTGACACAGCAGGAATAGATCTAGCTTGGGGATGCAGGGCTCAGTGGACCTTGATCTGACACAGCAGGAATAGATCTAACTTGAGGATGCCGGGCTCAGTGGACCTTGATCTGACACAGCAGGAATAGATCTAGCTTGGGGATGCCGGGCTCAGTGGACCTTGATCTGACACAGCAGGAATAGATCTAGCTTGGGGATGCCAGGCTCAGTGGACCTTGATCTGACACAGCAGGAATAGATCTAGCTTGGGGATGCCGGGCTCAGTGGACCTTGATCTGACACAGCAGGAATAGATCTAGCTTGGGGATGCCGGGCTCAGTGGACCTTGAGCTGACACAGCAGGAATAGATCTAGCTTGGGGATGCCGGGCTCAGTGGACCTTGATCTAACACATCAGGAATAGATCTAGCTTGGGGATGCCGGGCTCAGTGGACCTTGATCTGACACAGCAGGAATAGATCTAGCTTGGGGATGCCGGGCTCAGTGGACCTTGATCTGACACAGCAGGAATAGATCTAGCTTGGGGATGCCGGGCTCAGTGGACCTTGATCTGACACAGCAGGAATAGATCTAGCTTGAGGATGCTGGGCTCAATGGACCTTGATCTGACACAGCAGGAATAGATCTAGCTTGGGGATGCCGGGCTCAGTGGACCTTGATCTGACACAGCAGGAATAGATCCAGCTTGGGGATACCGGGCTCAGTGGACCTTGATCTGACACAGCAGGAATAGATCTAGCTTGGGGATGCCGGGCTCAGTGGACCTTCAGCTGACACAGCAGGAATAGATCTAGCTTGGGGATGCCGGGCTCAGTGGACCTTGATCTGACACAGCAGGAATAGATCTAGCTTGGGGATACCGGGCTCAGTGGACCTTGATCTGACACAGCAGGAATAGATCTAGCTTGGGGATGCCGGGCTCAGTGGACCTTGATCTGACACATCAGGAATAGATCTAGCTTGGGGATACCGGGCTCAGTGGACCTTGATCTGACACAGCAGGAATAGATCTAGCTTGGGGATGCCGGGCTCAGTGGACCTTGATCTGACACAGCAGGAATAGATCTAGCTTGGGGATGCCGGGCTCAGTGGACCTTGATCTGACACAGCAGGAATAGATCCAGCTTGGGGATACCGGGCTCAGTGGACCTTGATCTGACACAGCAGGAATAGATCTAGCTTGGGGATGCCGGGCTCAGTGGACCTTCAGCTGACACAGCAGGAATAGATCTAGCTTGGGGATGCCGGGCTCAGTGGACCTTGATCTGACACAGCAGGAATAGATCTAGCTTGGGGATACCGGGCTCAGTGGACCTTGATCTGACACAGCAGGAATAGATCTAGCTTGGGGATGCCGGGCTCAGTGGACCTTGATCTGACACATCAGGAATAGATCTAGCTTGGGGATACCGGGCTCAGTGGACCTTGATCTGACACAGCAGGAATAGATCTAGCTTGGGGATACCGGGCTCAGTGGACCTTGATCTGACACAGCAGGAATAGATCTAGCTTGGGGATGCCGGGCTCAGTGGACCTTGATCTGACACAGCAGGAATAGATCTAGCTTGGGGATGCTGGGCTCCGTGGACCTTGATCTGACACAGCAGGAACAGATCGACCCAACCTGCCCTCACCCCATCAAAATTCAGAAACAGATTCATACAATGTATGTAGGCTCTGGGGAGTGAGGTTCCATCTGTAATAAGCCGTACAGGTGTTTTTGTCAAATGAACAGACATAGAAACTTTGGCCATCCTCAAGCGTATATCTTCCCAATCCTCTTCCTTTGTGGCACAACCTAGATCCTTTTACCAGTCCAGCTCGTGTTTCAACTTCCTCATTGGGCTTGTAATTAGAATTTTATAGATCCTCAATATGGCTCCCTTAGACGGCATCTTATAGCAAAGGATCTCAAAAGGAGAAAAGGCTTCTGAGCAACCTCCTTACCTATTCAATTATAAAGATAGTGGCATCCTTGTAGATAAGCAAAAAACTCCTTGCTTAACAACTCATATTTTTCCCGAGAGCAGCAAACTCCAAATATCCCTAAGGTGCCATCAGCTGAACAAATATCCATCTTCTTTTCACACGAAAAGCTGAGATACAGTGGGCATGTGTTCCTTGTCACTTTGGCAGCACTTACTCCAAGGCATGCTTCCTTTGTAAACAGGAAGCAGGATGAGAAAGAGAAGCAGATGCAGACTGGGAGTGCATGCTTACTGAATCCCCATACTGCTGTCAGGAAGAAGCAGAGGTAGAGGACAGTCAACCTTGGAAATGTACTATTGGTTGAAAGAGGCTCACCTCCTGTGCATTGTCTCTATCATATCTCTCCTATCTCACTTTTCCTCTAGAGTATACATGTTTAGATCTTTAAGTCTATCCATTACCTGCTATTAATTAAGTTGACTTAGATAATAACCATCACTATTACTAGCAACGGTAACATGGAATAGACTTAGTTTTGGGGTACTTGCCAGGTTCTTATGGCCTGGATTGGCCACTGTTGGAAACAGGATGCTGGGCTTGATGGACCCTTGGTCTGACCCAGTATGGCATGTTCTTACTTTAGAATGTACTACGTTAGATGTAATACTAAGTTTTTTGGTTTATCTATAATGCTTATTAGGCACGCCTTGTTATATGTATCCCTCATGTTCGATGTAATTTCTAACTTTAGTTCTCTGTAAACCGACGCGATATGTACTATTACATTTATTATTTATTTAAAAACTTTTATATACCGGTATTAGTATGCATACATCATACCGGTTTACAATGTAACTTTAAAGGTAGAAATTACAATGAACAGGGAGGGCGAACAAGGAGGAGTATACAAAGAGCAGGAGGTGGAGGAATTTAAGCAATAAATAAAAACTGCAACGGACTATTTACAGGAATATACAAGGCGTAGGCGAGATACTTGCAGAAGTCGGTGTACTTAATCAGGGTAGGCTTGTCGGAAGAGCCATGTTTTAAGTTTTTTTCTGAACTTGGCGTAACATGGCTCTAGCCTGAGAGTGGTAGGGAGGGCGTTCCATTGTTTAGGGCCTGCAATGGATAGTGCACGGTCCCTAGTAGAGGAGAGGTGGGCTTTTTTCAAAGGGGGAATGGAGAGGGTGCCTTTGTTGACAGTGCGAGTGGGTCGTTCAGTGCGTATAGGACGAAAGGGTTCATCCAACCAATTGGAATTGTGCGAGTGGATGGACTTGTGCACTATTACATGAACATCGGTATAGAAAAGCCTTTAAATAAATAAATAAATAAATAAATAAATAAATGTAGACCACTGACCATTTTAGTAGCCACACTCTGGACGATTCCAACCGGTTTACATCCTTTTGAAGGTGCAGTCTCTAGAATTGTACAGTACTCCAAATATGGTCTCTCCAGGGAATTATACAGTGGCAAAATCACCTCCTTTTTTTTGACCATTCATCTCCCTATGCACCCAAGCATCTTTCTGGATTTTGCTGTTACTTTATCCGTTTGGCCACCTTGAGATCATCAGATTGAACCCAGATCTTGCTTTTCTTTTGTGCACAGAAGAATTTCACCCTCTATACTGTACCCCTCCCTTGGATATTTGTATCCCAAATACATGACTGCATTTTTTTTAGCATGCAATCCAAGATACTAGACCATTCCTCAAGCTTTCCTAGATCCCTCATGTTTACCCCAGCTTCCTGGGTGCAGATTTTGGTATCATCTGCAAAAAAGACAAACCTTTCCTAATAGTCATTCTACAATATCATTTATGAAAATGTGAAGAACCGATCTCTTAACGCACACTCCTGGGAATAAGCTCCATTTACCACTATCCTTTGTCGCTTCCCACTACATCGGTTTCTTACCCAGCTAGTTAATCACTTTAGGGCCCAAATGACCAAGGCTGTTCAATTTATTTACAAGTTGCTTTATACAGAACAATGTGAAAGGCTACACTGTAAGTTTAGGGGTGCAGGGACCTGTCTGCTACAGGAGACTTTCAGTTACCCTTCCACTTTACTTCACGATCCTAAGTTCAGGAAATAGACAATATGTTCTCCTCAGAAATAGACTTATTTAAACATAGAAAACATAGAATATGATGGCAGAAAAGGACCAAACAGTCCATCCAGTTTGCCCAGCAAGCCTATGGTAGCATCTGCCGTGTCATACAGGTCACCCCCATAATTAGTTTCCCAAACTGTCAAAGTCAGGGCCCTTGCTGGTTGCTGGATTTAGCATTAGAAGATAACAACAAATCCTGTCTCTAACATCCTGGCCTCTAAGTAGTAATTTAACTTAAGAAAGTTCTGTACCACGGGTGGTTTCAAACATGCCATGAACCTTAGCCTCTTAATATATTAATTCTTATGGCTAACTTACTTACCCCTGGTCCCAACTTCAGGTAATATCCCTCTGTTCACCTCTGAAGCAAGCTCTGGCTGGAGGTCTGGAGAGTGAGGGCAGGGGAGAAGGCTGGCTTCTGGGTCTGGTACTGGCAGAGCTGGCAGACAGTCCAAGGAGGAGGCTGGCTTCCGGGTCTGGTACTGGCAGAGCTGGCAGATGGTCTGAGAAGGAGGCTGGCTTCCGGGTCTGGTACTGGCAGAGCTGGCAGACGGTCCGAGAAGGAGGCTGGCTTCCGGGTCTGGTACTGGCAGACGGTCCGATAAGGAAGCTGGCTTCCGGGTCTGGTACTGGCAGAGCTGGCAGACGGTCCGAGAAGGAGGCTGGCTTCCGGGTCTGGTACTGGCAGAGCTGGCAGACGGTCCGAGAAGGAGGCTGGCTTCTGGGTCTGGTACTGGGGGCTATATGGGGGCTTCTGGGTCTGGTACTGGCAGAGCTGGCAGACGGTCCGAGAAGGAGGCTGGCTTCTGGGTCTGGTACTGGCAGAGCTGGCAGACGGTCCGATAAGGAAGCTGGCTTCTGAGTCTGGTACTGGCAGAGCTGGCAGACGGTCCGAGAAGGAGGCTGGCTTCTGGGTCTGGTACTGGCAGAGCTGGCAGACGGTCCGAGAAGGAGGCTGGCTTCTGGGTCTGGTACTGGCAGAGCTGGCAGACGGTCCGAGAAGGAGGCTGGCTTCTGGGTCTGGTACTGGGGGCTATATGGGGGCTTCTGGGTCTGGTACTGGCAGAGCTGGCAGACGGTCCGAGAAGGAGGCTGGCTTCTGGGTCTGGTACTGGCAGAGCTGGCAGACGGTCCGATAAGGAAGCTGGCTTCTGAGTCTGGTACTGGCAGAGCTGGCAGACGGTCCGAGAAGGAGGCTGGCTTCTGGGTCTGGTACTGGCAGAGCTGGCAGACGGTCCGAGAAGGAGGCTGGCTTCTGGGTCTGGTACTGGCAGAGCTGGCAGACGGTCCGAGAACGAGGCTGGCTTCTGGGTCTGGTACTGGCAGAGCTGGCAGACGGTCCGAGAAGGAGGCTGGCTTCTGGGTCTGGTACTGGGGGCTATATGGGGGCTTCTGGGTCTGGTACTGGCAGAGCTGGCAGATGGTCCGAGAAGGAGGCTGGCTTCTGGGTCTGGTACTGGCAGAGCTGGCAGACGGTCCGAGAAGGAGGCTGGCTTCTGGGTCTGGTACTGGGGGCTATATGGGGGCTTCTGGGTCTGGTACTGGCAGAGCTACCAGGCTGCTCTTGGCTCCTCACTGTCTTAGACTGCACGGCCGTTTGACCCCCAGCAGGGCATCTCCTCGCTCCGGTCGCCTGGCCACACATAGTCTTCGCCCTCCATGATAGCAGGAGGTTCTGGGCTGCTTCAGGTTCACTCTTTCCTCGTTCGCCCCCTTCTCCTCCTTTGCTTTATTTACCCCACCCCCAGTCTTATACTTTCCAGCTGATAAATATGCATAAGTAAGATAATTGCATATGTTGGATGATAATTGCAGATTTGTAAACCGTTATGATGGCTTTACCGAATAACGGTTTATAAAACCCTACAAATAAATAAGCTCAAGCATAATCACATGGTAGGTGGAGGGTCTTTGCCACATTCCAGATCTTTTCCCCCTCCCCATTTCTTCAGGGGTGGGGGATCCTGCCATGTCTTGAACAGAAGCCAGTGGATCACTTGAACTCAGGGTCTCTGCCTCCCCCTCCCCCCCCCATCAAGCTGTATGCCAGCATCAGCATTTTCTCCGTGACTCCTGCTTATGAGCTTAAGTTGCTGCATTTTCCCTCCGCCTTGCTTTTATTTACACAGGCAAACAGGCGGATCTTAATAAATATCCTTCAGTGCTGGTTTAAAGTTCTCATCTAGGCAAACTTTCTTTTCTTTAGCTGTGTTGACCTGTCAGCACACTGGTCTGCATAATTCCTGGCTACTATGATTCAGATTTGGTGCTTTCAGTGGTAAAACATGGGATATCTCCCTCAACACTATATCTAGTGCTCTCCCTTGATTCAACTGTCTGGTCACCCAATCAAAGAAATTGATCAGACAAAACTTATTTTTGGCAAAAAAAACCCCAAACACCATGCTGCCTCGGATCTTGCAATATAGTGACTTCCAGAAAATGCACTACCCTCTCTTTTAGCAAGGATTCTATTAATTTATTCACCACAGAGGTCCACTTTTATGAACAGGAACCACATCCACCTTTCACCAATTCTCTTGAACTACTTCTGATGCTAAAGAATCATTGAAAAGGTCACCAACAGAGCTGCCAGAACTTAATACCCTTGAATGTATCCTGTCCGGCCCTATTGCTTTATCCACTTTTAGTTTTGTGTTATGACTGGTGACTTGCAAACCGCTGTACTCACCTCCGACCCTGCCGTGCAGGACTCATGGCCAAGACACTGCCTCTCACATAGGCCACTCCACATGGTGAGAAATGCTGCCAGCCGCCATGCCCCATGTCCGTCCCTAGCGTGCACACACCCGACAACCACTCTCTTAAAGGGCCCATGGCAGGAAAAGGGCCACGGTGCCCACTGATGACATCATTGGCCGTAGCCCTTATAAGAGCTCTTCACTCAGTCTTCCCTTGCCTCAGTAACAGGTCCCCTGGTGTCTTGTGTTCCGGCGCATGTTGCTTCGTATGTGCTTCCTTTATCCTTCTGCCTTGCCTTGTTTTTCCTTCTTGTTGTCCGTGTCTTGCCCCCGTCTTCTCCGTGCTGTTGCCTAGCCTTGTTTGTCAGATCTGTTTTGTTCCTCGTCTTCCCTTGGCCTGAATTCCTGGTATTGACTTTGGCTTGGATCTGACCCTTCACCTTGGAACCGACCTCGATCTGTCTGCTGCCTGCCTTGACCCTTGGCCTGTTCTCTGTTTTCGCTGTCCCAAACTATGCCTGGACTGAGACTTCCCTAGGGACCCTCCTAAGACCTGCCGGTCACCAGCACCCAAGGGCTCAACCTGCAGGAGAGGCAGTTGGTTAAATCGAAGATCCAGCCGGTCCCTCCACAGGGCTTCTCCACCAGCTGGCGGTGTGAGCCTAGTGAGCTTGATCACTAGACAGCGCCAACCACACTCCAGCACTAGTGGTCCCCATCTAGTGCTGAAGTGTGGTTAAGTTTCGCTAATACCTCACAAAGTCTTTTCAAAATTGTATTGAGATTTACCTCCCTTCCAATTCTGTTTGTGTCTATTTTCTGTGGTCCTGCTCCTTCCACAGTGAACACCAATCAGAAATGTGTTAATTAATTTTCTTTATCAGCCTTCATATAGTAATCCCATTCACCTATGAGCTTTACAATGCCATGTTTGCATTTTTGCCAAACTCTAGCCTCTCTTAAAAAGAAAATCTTGCTCCCCATCTTATCGTGTTTGCTATTTTTCTTCCATTTGAATCTTTGCATTCCTGTCTACTTTCCCAGCGAGAAGCAGTATATAGGGGGGGGGGGGGGAGAGGGAGTGTAAGATGGCTGTGCCCTGGGGCAGTAGAGGTGAGGCAGTATATGGGGGTTCTACCCTGCTGGGAGGGGGTTATGTGAAGAGTGGTGGTTCCCTGTAGGGTGGCTGTGACCTGGGGCAGGGGAGGAGAGGCAGTATATGAGGGGAGAGGGAGTGTAAGATGGGCAGGGGAGGAGAGGCAGTATGTGGGGGGAGAGGGAGTGTAAGATGGGCAGGGGAGGAGAGGCAGTATGTGGGGGGAGAGGGAGTGTAAGATGGGCAGGGGAGGAGAGGCAGTATGTGGGGGGAGAGGGAGTGTAAGATGGGCAGGGGAGGAGAGGCGGTATGTGGGGGGAGACGGAGTGTAAGATGGCTGTGCCCTGGGGCAGTAGAGGTGAGGCAGTATATGGGGGTTCTACCCTGCTGGGAGGGGGTTATGTGAAGAGTGGTGGTTCCCTGTAGGGTGGCTGTGACCTGGGGCAGGGGAGGAGAGGCAGTATATGAGGGGAGAGGGAGTGTAAGATGGGCAGGGGAGGAGAGGCAGTATGTGGGGGGAGAGGGAGTGTAAGCTGGGCAGGGGAGGAGAGGCAGTATGTGGGGGGAGAGGGAGTGTAAGATGGGCAGGGGAGGAGAGGCAGTATGTGGGGGAGAGGGAGTGTAAGATGGGCAGGGGAGGAGAGGCAGTATGTGGGGGGAGACGGAGTGTAAGATGGGCAGGGGAGGAGAGGCAGTATGTGGGGGGAGAGGGAGTGTAAGATGGGCAGGGGAGGAGAGGCAGTATGTGGGGGGAGAGGGAGTGTAAGATGGGCAGGGGAGGAGAGGCGGTATGTGGGGGGAGAGGGAGTGTAAGATGGGCAGGGGAGGAGAGGCAGTATGTGGGGGGGAGGGAGTGTAAGATGGGCAGGGGAGGAGAGGCAGTATGTGGGGGGGAGAGGGAGGGTAAGATGGGCAGGGGAGGAGAGACGGTATGTGGGGGGAGAGGGAGTGTAAGATGGGCAGGGGAGGAGAGGCGGTATGTGGGGGGAGAGGGAGTGTAAGAGCTGTGACCTGGGGCAGGGGAGGAGAGGCGGTATGTGGGGGGGAGAGGGAGGGTAAGATGGGCAGGGGAGGAGAGGCAGTATGTGGGGGGAGAGGGAGGGTAAGATGGGCAGGGGAGGAGAGGCAGTATGTGGGGGGAGAGGGAGTGTAAGATGGGCAGGGGAGGAGAGGCAGTATGAGGGGGGAGAGGGAGTGTAAGATGGGCAGGGGAGGAAAGGCAGTATGTGAGGGGAGAGGGAGTGTAAGATGGGCAGGGGAGGAGAGGCGGTATGTGGGGGGGAGAGGGAGTGTAAGATGGGCAGGGGAAGAGAGGCGGTATGTGGGGGGAGGAGGGAGTGTAAGATGGGCAGGGGAGGAGAGGCGGTATGTGGGGGGGAGAGGGGAGTGTAAGATGGGCAGGGGAGGAGAGGCGGTATGTGGGGGGAGAGGGAGTGTAAGATGGGCAGGGGAGGAGAGGCGGTATGTGGGGGGGAGAGGGAGTGTAAGATGGGCAGGAGAGGAGAGGCGGTATGTGGGGGGAGAGGGAGTGTAAGATGGGCAGGGGAGGATAGGCGGTATGTGGGGGGGAGAGGGAGTGTAAGATGGGCAGGAGAGGAGAGGCAGTATGTGGGGGGAGAGGGAGTGTAAGATGGGCAGGGGAGGAGAGGCGGTATGTGGGGGGGAGAGGGAGTGTAAGATGGGCAGGGGAGGAGAGGCGGTATGTGGGGGGAGAGGGAGTGTAAGATGGGCAGGGGAGGAGAGGCGGTATGTGGGGGGAGAGGGAGTGTAAGATGGGCAGGGGAGGAGAGGCGGTATGTGGGGGGAGAGGGAGTGTAAGATGAGCAGGGGAGGAGAGGCGGTATGTGGGGGGAGAGGGAGTGTAAGATGGGCAGGGGAGGAGAGGCGGTATGTGGGGGGAGAGGGAGTGTAAGATGGGCAGGGGAGGAGAGGCGGTATGTGGGGGGAGAGGGAGTGTAAGATGGGCAGGGGAGGAGAGGCGGTATGTGGGGGGAGAGGGAGGGTAAGATGGGCAGGGGAGGAGAGGCGGTATGTGGGGGGAGAGGGAGGGTAAGATGGGCAGGGGAGGAGAGGCGGTATGTGGGGGGAGAGGGAGGGTAAGATGGGCAGGGGAGGAGAGAGGCGGTATGTGGGGGGAGAGGGAGGGTAAGATGGCAGGGGAGGAGAGGCGTATGTGGGGGGGAGAGGGAGGGTAAGATGGGCAGGGGAGGAGAGGCGGTATGTGGGGGGAGAGGGAGAGTAAGATGGGCAGGGGAGGAGAGGCGGTATGTGGGGGGAGAGGGAGGGTAAGATGGGCAGGGGAGGAGAGGCGGATGTGGGGGGAGAGGGAGGGTAAGATGGGCAGGGGAGGAGAGGCGGTATGTGGGGGGAGAGGGAGGGTAAGATGGGCAGGGGAGGAGAGGCGGTATGTGGGGGGGAGGGAGTGTAAGATGGGCAGGGGAGGAGAGGCGGTATGTGGGGGGGAGGGAGTGTAAGATGGGCAGGGGAGGAGAGGCGGTATGTGGGGGGGAGAGGGAGGGTAAGATGGGCAGGGGAGGAGAGGCAGTATGTGGGAGGAGAGGGAGGGTAAGATGGGCAGGGGAGGAGAGGCAGTATGTGGGAGGGAGAGGGAGTGTAAGATGGGCAGGGGAGGAGAGGCAGTATGTGGGGGGGGAGAGGGAGGGTAAGATGGGCAGGGGAGGAGAGGCAGTATGTGGGGGGGAGAGGGAGGGTAAGATGGGCAGGGGAGGAGAGGCAGTATGTGGGGGGGAGAGGGAGGGTAAGATGGGCAGGGGAGGAGAGGCAGTATGTGGGGGGGAGAGGGAGGGTAAGATGGGCAGGGGAGGAGAGGCGGTATGTGGAGGGAGAGGGAGTGTAAGATATCTGGGCGCTGCGGTGTATGGAAAGTGAGTACAGGGGCAGAGGAAGCCGGACACGTAGCCTCCTTCCTTTTCATTCGTTACAGTTTGTGACGAGCTCGTCATTGATTGGCCATTACGTCACCGGATGGCAGAGCTTTCGGAGGCGGGGCGCTGTCCCATAGGCGGGAGGACAAGGGAAGGGCTTTATGTGGAAGCGGAAGTGATGTCAATGCGGAAGTGTAGTGTTTGTGGAGCTCGAGGATGGCGGTGTGCGTCGGAGGCAATGGCTGGGTTGGTTCGCTGCTGCTGCTCTTGGGGCTACTGCAACTTCAGGCGGTCAGCGGGGATATGACGGATGGGAACAGCGAACACATGAAGCGGGAACATTCACTTATCAAACCATATCAGGGTGAGGAACATTAGAGGAAATGTAAAAAAGAGAGGAGAAAGCTGATGGGGTGAGGGAGGAAGGAGGGAGAGTGCCGATGTGGGGTGGGAGGGAAGAGTGAAAGGAGGGAGAGTGCCGATGTGGGGTGGGAGGAAGGAGGGAGAGTGCCGATGTGGGGTGGGAGGGAAGGGTGAAAGGAGGGACAGCGTCGATGTGGGGTGGGAGGAAGGAGGGAGAGTGCCGATGTGGGGTGGGAGGGAAGGGTGAAAGGAGGGAGAGTGCCGATGTGGGGTGGGAGGGAAGGGTGAAAGGAGGGAGAGTGCCGATGTGGGAGGGAAGGGAGAAAGGAGGGAGAGGCCGATGGGGTGGAGAAAGGAGGGAGGTGAGACCTCACTTGGAATACTGTGTATAATTCTGGAGATTGCACCTTCAAAAGGTTATAAACAGGATGGAGTCTGTCCAGAGGGAGGCTGCTAAAATGGTCAGTGGTCTTTGTTCTAGAGCATATGGGGATAGACTTAAAGATTTAAACATGTACACTCTAGAGGAAAGGTGAGAGAGGGGAGATAAGATAAAGACATTCAAACATCTCAAAGGTTTCCATGCACAGGAAGTGAGCTCTTTTCAATGGAAAGGAAGCACTAGAACCAGGGGTCATGAGATGAGGGTGAAAGGGGGTAGAGTCAGGAGTAATCTTAAGAAATATTTCTTTACAGAGAGGGTGGTCTTCCCGTGAAGGTGATGGAGAAAAAAACAGTATCTGAATTCAAGAAAGCTTGAGATTAACACAGAGGATCTCTGAAGGAGTGGTGGGAATTGTAAAATTAATTGGGTGTATGAGCAGACTGGATGGGTCTTTTTCTGGTGTCATGTTTCTGTTAGGGTGCTACCCCTGTAAGCATCCGAGGCATCTCTGCCTGGTATGAATCCCGACTGATCATGCTCCAGGTCAGGGGCCAACCTCACAAGCCTACTTGCCAGAATTCTTGGTAGAATTTTTATATCTGTTGTAAGAAGCTTAGGGCTATAATTTATCCTTTCCACCAACATTGCATTGTATAAAGCGCACACAGGTTTCACAAGTGTACTGCTGAATCTTTTATAAAAGCTTGCAGTGAATCCATCCAGTCCGAGGGATTTATCTGATTTTAAGGCCTTCATTCCTTGTTGGACTTTTTAAATATGTGTACATTGCTCATTTTCAGGTAGTTTCTCTTTGAAAATTTGCATGAAGTAACTTGCCAATAAAATTTCTTTCTCTCAGAGACAGAGAGAGAAACTTGGGAAACGGGGAGAAGAAAGAGGCTGGGAGGGAAATGGGAGGTCCAGAGGCAGAGGGACAAGACTGAAAGTAGCACCAAGGGAGAGAGAACAAGAAATAGGGGAAGAGAAATGCAGGATGGAGATTATCTTCCTTTTTTTCTGCCTTCCACACAGCTCTTCTTGGTGGTTGTTTTAGGTGTTCTCTGTTTTTGTTCATTTAGCATACATGAGTTTGTTTACATGTTATTTATCCTTTGTTAAAATATGTTTTATGCTTTCGATACCGTAAATCATGCCATCCTCATAAACCAACTCTCAACCATTGGAATAACAGGCACGGCTCTAGCCTGGTTCAAAACTTTCCTCAACAATAGAGGCTACAAAGTGAAAATTCACAACAAAGAATCTTCCCGACAGGACACTCCTGTAGGAGTCCCACAGGGTTCCTCCTTATCACCCACCCTGTTCAGTATTTACCTTCTTCCACTGTGCCAGCTTCTTACTGACTTAAAACTTAAACATTTTGTCTATGCGGACGATGTCCAAATAGTGATCCCTCTTAAAGAAACATTGGGCAAAACTCTCATATTGGGAATCCTGCCTCGCAAAAATTAATGACCTGCTCGCCAGCCTAAACCGTATCCTAAACACCACCAAAATGGAACTCATGCTAATCTCTCCAGAAATCAACCACAACGCCCCCCAAGCAACTCACTCTCCTCCCAAGTCAGAGACCTAGGAGCTTTAATTGATAAGATGAACATGAAAGCATTTGTCAACCGTACTACCAAGGACTGCTTCCACAAACTCCAAGTGCTGAAAAGGATAAAACCGCTTTTCCATTTCCATGACTTTAGAACAATTCTTCAAGCAATTATCTTTGCAAAATTAGATTACTGTAATGCTATCCTACTAGGTCTCCCTTCGTCGTACACGAAACCGCTACAGATGGTCCAAAATGCGGCGGCAAGAATCCTTACCAACACCAGAAGAAGAGACCACATCTCCCCCATACTAAAAAATCTTCACTGGCTCCCCATCCATTTCAGAATCATCTATAAGTCTATCACCATCATATACAAAACCATCCACTACCTTACATCACTCGACCTTCAACACCCTCTCAACCAACATAACTCTAAAAGACCGACCAGAGAAGCATACAGAGGATCCCTCCAGGTACCCAATACGAAATTCACACGACATATAACCCTGAGAGAACGGGCCTTTTCGACAGCTGGACCATCTCTCTGGAACTCCATTCCCACGAATCTTCGCCATGAACCTTGCCTCCCGACATTCCGAAAAAGACTTAAAACCTGGCTATTTAAACAAGCCTTCCCTGAACACTCCTAAATCTCACCTCATCTACTCAAAGAATGTATCCACTCCGGGCTCTGTAAATAATTATGATGTTAACTTACTTTGTCTTTCTCTCTCTTCTCCTAGTTCCATTACCCTTGTTCAATGTAACTTCATTTCCTATGCACTAGTTTCAGTTTTATTGTTATCCTGCACTCCTTGTTCAAATGTAAACCGACATGATGTGATCTTATCATGAATGCCGGTATATAAAAAACCTAAATAAAATAAATATGTATGTTATAGATTATGACTCTATAAATAGAAATAAATGACCTATCTCCCCTCTGCTTTAATTTTCTCTCTTTAATCCCTATAGGCTGTAGACACTAACTACCTTCTTGTCCTAACTCTAGGCGTTGGCTCTAGTTCAATGCCACTCTGGGACTTTGGAGGCAGCACTATGCTGACCAGCCAGTATGTACGCCTGACGCCAGATGAACGCAGCCGTGAGGGCTCTATCTGGAACAGAGTGGTAAGTAGATCTGGATGTAAGGGAAGAAGAATACTTTATCTGAAAACCATGTTTTACTCACGTATGTAATGTTATGCACATGGGACTTCTGGTGCGTTCATGTCTTTTGTGCCCGTGGCTTCAATAGTGATGCACATGGGTGGCAGCATGGGAATGCAAGTAGAGCCCTCCCCCATGGAGGATGCTTGTAGTACGTTTAACATAGGGTGAAGGTGTAGTGGGTGTGGGTAGCATGGGTCATGAGTTAGTGCAAGCTTCCTTATTTCTTGCAGCCTTGTTTCCTGAAAGACTGGGAGTTGCACATTCAGTTCCACATTCATGGGGCAGGGAAGAAGAACCTGCATGGAGATGGCTTAGCGTTGTGGTACACGAAAGACAGGCTCTCCCCAGGTACAGCACAGTATCTTGAATCCTCTGTGCTCGACTGCAAAAGTCACTCTCCCAGAACCGGAAGTCAGGGTGCCATGAGTGCTGGCCCCCTTCCAGGCATGCACTTTTGGGAGACCCATCTCTTTATACTATGGCTTAACCACCTTCCCTCTCCTCCCCAAAAGCCCTGCAGTACAACACTTGCTTGTCACTGCTGCCCCTACACTGCCATTCTCCGGCGTTTTGCTGTTTGTCATTGTTACCCTGCTCTATCACCCCTCCTGTTGCTGTGTTTTGCTGTCTCCTGCATGGTCTCTGTCTCAGTGCAAGTGTCTGTCAGAAGAGAAGATTGTCATCAGCTCCCTTTTCCTTCCAGGTCCTGTCTTTGGAAGCAAAGACAAATTTCATGGTCTAGCCATCTTTCTTGATACGTACCCCAATGATGAAACCACAGAGGTGAGAATCTACTGCTATCTATGAGATTCCTTACCTGCCCCTCCCCCGTTTGTCCCACTATGTAGGGCAAGCATTGTCTGCTCCCTTTAACCACATCATATTATTGATTTGTGATGGTGTGCTGCCATTCTAATACGTTGTGTCCTACTTTGGGCGGGTAATAAATCAAAACATCCAGACTGGATTCTGAGCCAGCTATGCTGCAGCTAAAAAGGTGACTGGCCACTTAGGAAGGGTGGGGGCTGCCCAGAGTCCTGCCCTCTTGCTGTGTGCTGATTGGTGGTTGTTTGTCCTGCCAGCGGGTATTCCCCTACATCTCAGTTATGGTGAATAATGGTTCCATGCAATATGAGCACAGTAAGGATGGACGGAGTGTGGAGATAGCTGGCTGCACAGCGGATCTACGCAACCAGAACCACGATACCTTCCTGGCTATTCACTACTCGCAGGGCAGGCTGACGGTGAGCTGCTGCTCCTTTCTTTACCTATTGTGGTCTCACTCTCTGGTTCCTCCTGCTCATTGATCAATCCCTCTTCTCTCCCTTTTCCATCACTCTGCAGGTGATGACCGATATAGAAGACAAAAATGAATGGAAAAACTGTATTGATATCTCTGGAGTTCATTTGCCCATTGGGTATTTTTTTGGGGCCTCTGCAGCCACAGGAGACTTGTCTGGTGAGCTGACTCGTAATTTGAAGTTGTTTCATGAATCGGTGGCTCTTGGGGTCCAGCTCTGCTCTGTTTTGCCTACATCTCAGCACTGCTCACACATCCTGAGTGTGCTTACATGGGATGTGGATGTTTTACAACATTTGCATGTCATGCTGAATCCTAAGCAGACTTTTCCTGCTCCCTGTGTTTGTCGCTGGTAGATATTTATTTTGATTTATATTCTGCTTTTTCAAGCACTTCAAAGCAGACTACATTCAGATACTGTAGGCATTTCCTCTCCTCAGAGGACTCCGATCTAATTTATACCTGAAGCAATGGAGGGTAAAGAGACTTGCTGAAGGTCATAAGAAGTGCAGCGGAATTTGAACCCTGGTTCACAGCCTGTTGCTCTCACTAGAAAGCTCTCTGCGATCCACTCAACTCCTTTGCTTAAAGTATTTTCAATTTTTATTTTATTTTGCCTGGGAGTTTCAATGTTAGAACAAAAAAATCAGTGGCAAAATAAAAACGAAACCCGAGGGCTTTATGTATAGGCTGCTTGTGATACTTCCATGACTTAAATTGATTCTGTCGCTGCTTCTTCTGGCTTTATTCTAAGTTATTCCCGTTGTCCTAAAGTATAAGCAGGTGTTGATATTTTTCTGGATTAAAAGATGTGCTCCTGATATGGCCACACCCCTTATTTAAGAAATCTTCTCAATTGAAATCACTCTTAGGCCATTATAGTAACATCGAAGATGAGCAAATTAGCCATCCAATCTGACCACTTTTCCTCTCCACACCTCGAGGAATACATGTAGGACTTCTGATTTTAGGTTTAACAATAAACAGGATAAATCACCCTAATGCAAAAAAATAAAACTAGCATTTATAGAATAAACATTGGAAAATCCTACATTCCCCCTAGTACTCTCTCACAATTCTTCCCTTGCCTGCCTTGGTCCTCCATTCCTGTTTCTGGGCCTTTTTGGTGATACCTACGGGTCCCTCCCCCAGTCTAGAATTCCTGATGTGATTTCCGAGATCCCTCAGAGGTAAGCCTTGGTCTGGTAGCCGGTTCCCGGCGTGGACTTAGCCCCCAGGAACGGGAGTGGCTGAGAGGCGGAGGTGAAGGTAATCTTCCCTCTCCTCCCGCAGTTCGGGAGACCGCCCGGCCCCAGACCGGGAAACACCAAGACAAGGAAGGAAGTCTCCGGTCTCTGAGGCTCTGACAATGGTGCAGATCGCCATCCGGCGTCTGTCCCATCGGGTTGATCAGCCCTGTCCGGGCTAAACCCCGATCTGGCTTGAGGGTCTGCCCACGTGGAGACCCTTCAGGGTGGTTGCCATCTTGCTCGAAGTGGTCGCCGGTGCCATTTTCCTCCTTGATCGCCATTCTATCCGCCTGAGCCGTGTGCACAGCGGCGAGCCAGGCGCATAACTTACCTATGCGCCACAGCGGCGCGCACATAGGTGCCGTGCGCACAAGTTTACGACTGCGCGCACAGCGGCGTGCGCATCTCCGTGGGCGCACATACTGGCTTGCACGCACATCTTCGGCGCACCCGGCCCGCATATCTAAGCCTCCCCGTGCGCGCACATAAACGCACAGACCGGGTTTTCAGAGACCCTACGCGCACAAACCATGGCACTACCGGCTAAGAAAGCCAAGGCACCGGCCCTCTGCCCAGCCTGCCACATAAGAGCTGCGCAGCATGAAGAGGCCACAGCCCTGTGTTTACAGTGCGAGGTGGCTCTGGGAGAACCAGGGCAAGGCCTTCCCCAACCAGTACAGGAATCTGGATCCACCGATAGTACCCCGGACCTCTCTATCCCCAGCTCGACCCTTCCTCAGATGGGGCCCTTGGGGAACGCCGCTGGGTTCAATATAGACCCAGGAACCTTTTCCTGGGTGGAATTCTTTAAAGGTCTGCAAACCTTTGTCCAGATGCAACTGGTGACACAGCCACAGCCTCCACCAGAGAACCCTAACCTCCCAGGTCCTTCTCTGCCTCCCAGAGACATGCCTCCCCCAGCCAAAAGCCTCACCATAGGGGACACAGACACCGCGGAGGAAGATCAAGACTCCCTGGAGGAAGGGGAAATTCCTCCAGGAAGGCAACCTTACCGAACCATGATGCGCTTCTTCTCCAAAGACGAGTTATCAGATCTCTTGTCTCTGAGCCTGAAGACGCTGGCCATCCCAGGCACAAGCTCCACAGCAGAACCAAAGATGAATCCTCTTCTGGTCGGGCTCAGTCAGGCCTCCTGCCATTTCCCATTGCTGCAGGCTGTACAACAACTGATCGACCTGGAATGGGATGCTCTGGAGGCCAGTTTCAAAGGAGGACGGACCCTAGAAGCCCTATACCCACTGGAACCCTCAGCCAAAGATCTCCTGGTGTTTCCCAAAGTGGACGCTATGGTCTGCGCAGTCACAAAGCGCACTACCATTCCAGTCGAGAGAGGAGCGGCACTCAAGGATGCCCAGTACAGACGTCAGGAATCCATCCTTAAACAGTCATTCGACGTCTCAGCTATGTCACTGCAGATTGCTGCCTGCTGTGCCATGGTGACACGTGCCTGTTTGTCACTTGCCAGGAATGCCACCACGCCCATCAACACTAGAACCAGCAATATCCTTCATTACGGATGCGACCTCCGACCTGGTGCGCGTCTCATCCATTGTGGCAGCCAGAAGGCAACTCCGGCTCCGAAGCTGGTCAACCGACGCAACTTCAAGACAAAACTCATGAGAATGCCCTTTAAAGGAGCCCTCCTGTTCGGAAGCGAACTGGCGAAGTTAGCCGACAAATGGGGCGAATCCCCAGTACCTCTGCTACCGGAGGACAAGAACAAAAGAAGCTAACGCCCCTCTCCCCAAACATCTAAGGGCAGAGGATCACAGCGTTTAGACCATACAAAAATACATACCAAGCACCTCGCCCCGCAGGCAGGGGCCAGTCCTTTCGGAACAAACACAACAAGAAGGGAGCCGGCTCAGACCCAGGCCCCAGCCGCACCCCACAATGAGAATCAGCTGACCCACCCTCAGGAAGAAGCCATAGGGGGCAGACTTGCCCTATTCTACCAAAGATGAGTCAAGATAACATCGGACAAGTGGGTCCTAGCTATCATTCGAGAGGGATACTATCTGGACTTCCACAGCATCCCTCTGGACAAATTTGTGAAATCCCCCTTGCCACGTCTCTTCCAAGTGGATGGCAGTGGAAACTACACTGACCAAATTGCTCGCCTTAAAGGCCATAACGCCGGTGCCTATGCACCAACAAAATACTGGGCCCTATTCCATCTACTTTATCGTTCCCAAGAAAGAGGGAACGTATCGACCCACCCTGGACCTCAAGTCTGTCAACCGCTACCTGAGGGTATCACACTTCCGCATGGAAACCCTACGCTTGGTCATAAGGGCGGTACAGCCGGGAGAATTTCTGACCTCCCTGGATCTGTCAGAAGCCTGTCTGCACATCCCGGTCCACCACATCATCAGCGCTTCTACCCTTCACGATCCTTGACCACCACTACCAGTTCCGGGTGCTATCTTTCAGGCTAGCCACATTCCCCCGGACATTCACCAAAATCATGGTTTGTAGTGGTGGTGACACTGAGGAAAGAAGGAATCTCGTACATCCATATCTGGACGATTGGCTGATCAGGGCAAAATCTCTAGATGAAAGTCATCATGTGACCACCAGAGTCAAGGAATCTACTAGAGAACCTCGGGTGGGTTGTCCACACAACCAAGAGCTGCCTGCAGCCCTCCCAATCTCTAGAATACCTGGGAGTCCGGTTCGACACCAAACAAGACAAAGTCATTCTTCCCCCTACAAGGAGAAGAAAACTGATGAGCCAATTGCAAAATCTGCTAAGAGGTTCTCGCCCCAAGGTATGGGATTACCTCCAAGTCCTTGGCCTCATGACATCAACCCTGGAAGTGGTCCCATGGGCAAGAGCTCACGTGCGACCGCTACAATGCTCCCTACTGTCATGATGGAACCTGATGTCCCAGGACTACTCTGTTCGCCTCCAGCTACCGGAGAAGGTGCGGACCCAGCTTCAATGGTGGCTACAAGAAGACCATCTGAGCAAGGGAGTAAGGCTATCCCCATCGACCTGGATCTTGCTCACCACGGATGCGAGCCTGCAAGGGTGGGGAGCCTGCTGCCAGGAACTGACGGCACAGGGGCAATGGGACAAGGAGGAGTCGGGATGGAACATCAACCAACTAGAAGCCCTGGGCAGTCAAACTAGCCTGCCTACAATTCAGCCACATGCTCCAGGGTGAATCTGTTCAGTCATGTCGGACAACACCACAACAGTTGCCTACATCAACCAACAGGGAGGAACCAGAAGCCAATAAGTGTCCCTGGAAATAGACCCCCCTAAGGACATGGGCGGAAGCAAACCTTCAAGGGATCTCAGCCACCCACCTCGTGAGAAAAGACAACGTCACTGCGGATTACCTCAGCAGAGAGAGTCTAGACCCAGGGGAATGGATGCTGTCAATCACAGCCTTCCAGTTGATAGTAAAACTGTCGGGGAACACCCAGCCATGGACCTTCTGGCAACCCGGTCCAACGCCCAAGTTCTTCAGCTGCAGCGAGAACCACAATCCCAGGGGATCAACGCCCTCGTCCAGACCTGGCCACAGGAAGACCTGCTGTAAACCTTTCCTCCATGGCCATCTACTGGGCGGGATTATCCGCAAGATAGAACACCACAAGGGGGCTAGTACTTCTAGTGGCCCCAGACTGGCTAGAAGGCCGTGGTACGCAGACATGCGAAGACTGCTGGAAGGGATCCCCCTGTGTCTACCTCCACACAGGGACCTGCTCCAGCAAGGACCGATCCTCCACGAAGACCCCAACTCTATTCTCTCTTACGGTCTGGCCATTGAGAGGACTCTCCTGAAGAAGAGCGGATACTTGGGGGCAGTGATTGATACATTGCTCCGAGCATCGCAAGTTCTCGATGTCTTCTGACCTACATGGAATATGGAGAATATTCGAAGCCTGGTGTGAAGACTGCGACATCCTTCCGTGGACAGTCAAAAATCCCCACGATCCTGGAATTTCTGCAGGAAGGATTACAGAAGGGTTGTCCATCAAGGTTCAGGTGGCCGCGCTGGCCTACTTCAGGGCCAAAGTGGAACAGCATCAGTCTATCTCCCATCCAGATGTCTCCCGCTTCCTGAGAGGGGTCAAGCAAATTTTGACCACTACTAAAGTGGCCGATACCCCTGTGGAATCTCAACTAGTACCGCGGTCTGTCCCTACGACTTCTGACCTTGAAGACTGCATTCCTAGTGGCAATATGTTCGGCTTGTCGTATCTCCGACTTCAAGCACTATCCTGTTGGGAACCTTTCCTCAGATTCACACTGAGATCCATACAGCTACGCACGGTCCCCTCCTTCTTTCCAAAGGTGGTTTCGCATTTCCACCTAAACAAAACAATCTCGCTGCCATCCACAGATGAGCATAAGGACTCTGAAGACTCTCACCTTCTTCGCCATCTTAACGTCGGCAGACTCCTAGTCCGATACCTGGAAAGATCGGAATCCATACAAAAGACGGACCACCTATTCATCCTTCACAGCGGGAAGAAACAAGGGGAAGCAGCTTCGCGGGCAACCATAGCCCGCTGGATCAAAGAAGTAATCAAGGCGGCCTACGTAGAGGCAGGCAAGCCTCCGCCCCTACAAGTCAAGGCCCATTCCACAAGGGCCCAGGTAGTGTCCTGGGCAGAAACCGTCGGGCGGTGACGTGGTCCTCCATCCACACCTTCTCGAGGTTCTACCGCCTGGATATTCAGGCTGGTGAGGACACAGCATTCGCAAGGGCAGTACTAAGTGGGTCACGGGCAGCCTCCCACCCGGTTCAGGAGTAGCTTTTGTACATCCCATTGGTCCTGAGTCCATCTGCTACACGCTAGGAAATGGAGAAATTACTTACCTGATAATTTCGTTTTCCTTAGTGTAGACAGATGGACTCAGCATCCCACCCATGGCTGCCCCCAAAATTCGGAAACCTCAAGAGCAAGACAAGCACGGGTAAGCCGGACTTTACCCATAGTTAAGACACCTATATTTGCCAGGTGTCTGTGTTTCTCGGTTGAGGGCACTGGCTGTCTCCAGCTAGAATTCACATCAACCACTTCAAGTTGATAATGAAGAGCAGAGCTTCCTGCACGGGTATATCTAGTGCTGACGTCAGATTGAAATCTGACTCCTTCTCCAACTGCTATCAGGAGCACACTATACCCATTGGTCCTGAGTCCATCTGTCTACACTAAGGAAAAGGAAATTATCAGGTAAGTAATTTCTCCATTAAATGTGGTGGCCACAGCACATGGCGGGGATATTAGCGCCATGTATTTACTTCTGCTCTTGATGAGGGTAGAAGTCTGCAGAAATCTATTTTTAGGCCTAAAGCGTCAGGGTGAGGGGTCTAGGTACACTGGGGTGTGCAGGCTGAAGAAACCAGAGGGCTCTGGATGATATAGAGTTACGCTGGCTAAAAGGGATGGAACAACTCCCTATGAAGAGGGGCTGAACGGGTTGGGGCTCTTCAGCCTGGAAAAGAGATGACAGGGGATATGATCGACATTTATAACATCATTAGTGGGGGTGAAACTGGGGACGATTATTTGCCCTTTCCAATAGTACTAGGACTCATGAAGCTAATGGATAGCACTTTTGGAATGAATTGGAGAAGATATTTTTTCACTTGGTGTACAGTTGGACTGTGGAATTTGTTGCCAGAGGATGTGGTGCATCTTTTTATTAATGCCAGCTGCATTTAAAAAAGGTTTGTTCAAGTTTCTGGAGGAAAAGCCCGTAAAGCACTATTAGCTACTGTTTATGCCAGTTATAAGTAAGAAGGATTGGATCTATTCTTTGGGATCCTGCCGGGTACTTTAGAACATAAGACCTGCCATACTGGGTCAGACCAAGGATCCATCAAGCTCAGTATCCTGTTTTCAGCAATAGCCAATCCAGGTCACAAGTACCTGGCAATTACCCAAACATTAGACAGATCACAAGCGACTATTGCTTATTAATTACCATCATAGCAGTTTATGGATTTATCCTCAAAGAACTTATCTAAACCTTTTTTAAACCCAGTTACACTGACTGCTGTAACCACATCCTCTGGCAATGAATTCCAGAGCTTAACTATGTGCTGAGTGAAAGAATTTTCTTTGATTTGTTTTAATTTTTTGTTTTTTTGTAATTTCCATTCTATAGTTTCGCTGTAAACCGATATGATGTCTCTACAAATATCGGTATAGAAGACTCTTTAAATAAATGAGCTACTTGTTAACTTCATGGAGTGCCCCCTGGTCCTTCTATTATCTGAGAGAGTAAATAAGCAATTTACATTAACTTGTTCAAGTCCTTTCATGATTTTGTAGACTTCTCTCATATCCCCCCTCTGTCGTCTCTTCTCCAAACTGAACAGCCCTTTAGCCTTTCCTAATAGGGAAGCCATTCCATTCCCCTTATCATTTTGGTCGTCGTTCTCTGCACTTTCTCCAGTGCAGCTATATCCTTTTTGAGATGCAGCGACCAGAATTGTACCACAGTATTCAAGGTGTGGTCTCACCATGGAGCGAATACAGAGGCCTTAGACATTTTCCTTTTATTCACCATTCCCTTTCTAATATCCTAACATTCTGTTTGCTTTCTTGATCACCACAGCTCACTGGGCCGACAATTTCAATGTATTATCCACTGACACCCAAATCTTTCCTGGGTGGTAGCTCCTAATATGGAGCCTAATATCGTGTAACTACAGCAAGGGTTATTTTTCCCTATGTGCATCACCTTGCACTTGTCCACCTTAAACTTCATCTGCCATTTGGATGCCCAATCTTCCAGTCTTGCAAGGTCCTCCTGTAATGTATCACAATCTGCTTGTGATTTAACTACTCTGAATAATTTTCTATCATTTGCAAATCTGATCACCTCATTCATTGTACCCCTTTCAAGATCATTTATAAATATATTGAAAAGCACGGTCCAAGTACAGATCCCTGAGGCACTCCACTGTTTACCTTTTTTCTACTGTGAAAATTGACCATTTAATCCTACTCTCTGTTTCCTGTCTTTTAACCACCTTGTAATCCACGAAAGGACATCGCCTCCTATCCCATGACTTTTTAGTTTTCTTAGAAGCCTCTAATGAGGGGCTTTGTCAAACGCCGTCTGAAAATCCAAATACACCACATCTACCGGTTCCCCTTTATCCACATGTTTATTAACCCCTTCAAAAAAAAATGGAAGCAGATGTGTGAAGCAAGACTTCCCTTGGGTAAATCCATGCTGGCTGTGTCCCCTCAAACCATGTCTGGATTGGTCACAGCTTGATGGACTTTTGGTCTGACACGGCATAGCATTTTGTATCTTCTTAAAGATATTTGGAAGCTACAAGAGGCAGAGCCCACTCACACTCTCTCTTCCTTTGCTGAGGTGCCCATAGGGCTAATCCTTCCCTAAGGCCTTTACCCCAAATATCTGTATTCTAGCTCGGCACTGGAAGACACCCAGCTGGCCTCTGTATTACCCCAAATGTCGGTATTCTAGCTCGGCACTGGAAGACGCCCAGCTGGCCTCTGTATTTCCCCAAATGTCGGTATTACAGCTCGGCACTGGAAGACGCCCAGCTGGCCTCTGTATTACCCCAAATGTCGGTATTCTAGCTCGGCGCTGGAAGACGCCCAGCTGGCCTCTGTATTACCCCAAATGTCGGTATTCTAGCTCGGCACTGGAAGACGCCCAGCTGGCCTCTGTATTACCCCAAATGTCGGTATTCCAGCTCGGCACTGGAAGACGCCCAGCTGGCCTCAGTGTTCTTTTCCTTTTCTTTCCATGAATAATGAGAACAAGAATGTGCCACATTATTTCCTCTTTTCCTCTTTCTGATTCTACTGCATTGAGATTGAGAAGTTCTTGGGATAGGGAGGGTTGGGAAAAAGTCCTATTCTGGAGCAGTTTCTTGCCAATTTTGAAGTCTTATGATGGCTGCAACACTACTTTGTTAAAAAGTGGCTTTACCCGACCCTACCAAGCATGTGCCCAGCGCCTCATCATCCGCTTACATTATCTGCACTGAAGCTGTACCCATGCACCTTTCCACCAAATAATAACAAAGAACAATCTTCCTGTACTGGTAAATAAAATAATGCATTTTATTTACCTTTTGTCTTACCTTCGGGGTTGGCGGGGGGAATTCTTCTGCCTCTGGGTAAGGTGGGATTTGGGCTCCTCCCTCGGGAGGACACCACCTTTTCAGCTAAAGAAGACAATCAGTCCCTCAGACAATAGCGAGAGTGAATAAATTACCAGATCCCAGGCACTGCATGCATACAATCCACTGGTTGCAGGTCTGGTCTTCAGGCCCCCGGCCCCTAAGAGAGGCTCTGGTAAGAAAATCTGGTAAAAGGGGCTCACGTTAAGAAACCTGAAGAATAGGAAGGCACAGAAGAGAAGATGCCAGCAAGAAGAAAGTAATGCAATAAAGTATGAACCCCTCCCAAAAATGTACAAAATAAAATGTCAACATTAAAATATACTTAAAAAGTGTTACAGAAATAACCTTTGAAAAAATACTAACATAAAGACAAAAAAAATCAGGAAAGAAATGTTATCAACATGACCATGTTTCAGTGAATTATCTGCATCAGGATAATTCAAAAGGTTACAAGGGACAAATAAAAACTAAACTACCAACAAGACAAAGATAAACAGTGCAAGAAGTGCAAAGGTGTTACTTGTCCAACACAAGCCTAGATCTGTCAGGGAAACTGGCCAGGAGAGAAGAATTTCAGTGCGGACGATCTGCTACACACGTAAAGAGAGCGTAACCTAAACAACTATCAATTGGTTGAAGCCAAAAGTGAATGAAAGTACGACCATCTATACAGCGTCTCTCAAAGTAAACTTATCTGAAGGAGCTGACTGACATGATTTTGTACAGATTTGATATTTCATGTGTTTGCTGCCACTTTTTTGTGTGCGCCTGTCTCATTTACGCTGTAAGGTGTGACTCGCTTCTCGGGAACAGGCAAACACGTCACTGCATACAACAGAGGATTGAGAAAGCAAAGTCACAACACTCATGCACAGAGGGACAGGAAACGCCACACAGAGGCAGCACCATCTATGAAAAGACAGCATGAATCTCCTCCACCAGCTGCAGGGGCATCCTTGCTAGTTCTCTTTCTGATATGCAGGAGACAAAGTATTTTCTTCTAACCCTGGACCAGAAGCCTCCATCTTCAGGAGTGTGGGTGGGTCTGAGAAGCAATCCCACCCCCCAAAACAACTGATGCTTATCAGTCGAGTGAATGCAAGAGTATTTGTCTAGAGAAAAGCAGCACACTGTCGCAGGATGTGGGACTCTACCAGCCACCATCTCTCACGCTGCTGAGCTACGTGGAAGGGGTTGCAAGGCCAGAACAGCAGTGCAGGAGGTGTCCTGAAGGATGATGTAGATGGAAAAAGCTTTTTTTTTTGTTTGTTTTGTTTAAGCCTAGGCCACAGGCCAGCAGTTGCTACCCCAGGGCATTGGCGATTACTTTTCTGAGTGTGTGAGAATAGTGAGGTGAGTAAGGGCTTTCAGTGAGTGGGAGCAGGGTATGTCTCGCTGCTTACCCTCGGATCGGGCTGATAGCATGGCTTGAGCATGCTCAGTGCTGGTTTCCTGCTTTCTTCTATAGGGGACTGACATCACCAGAGCAACTTTGATGTCTGAAATTAGAGAATGAGGCAAAGGAGGGTATTGCAGAACACCTCATTAAATGCCCATCTTTGCTCCAGCTTTGAAAAGCAATTATTTGTATCAATCATCCTTCAGTCCTCAATGGGTGGATTAACAACCAAATGAATTGTATAAATATTGTGCTGCTATTGGAGCTTTAAACTTGCTAAGCTGACCCTGAGCTGCTGAATGATAGGAATGTCGAGATGGTGTTTGTAACTTGGGACATTGAGCTTAATACAGTTTTTGTTTTAACAATTTTTCTTCTATTGTCTTGCTGACTTGATATTTCTGTCTCACTCAGATAACCATGACATTATCTCCATGAAGCTGTTCCAGCTGATGGTGGAGCATTCTCCTGAAGATGAGAGTATTGACTGGACCAAGATTGAGCCAAGTGTCAGCCTGCTGAAGTCTCCAAAAGGTGCCCCCTTTGAGGCTGTCCCGTGTCTGTGTGTGCCTGCCAGCGTCCTCTCTGCTAGAGCATTGCTCTCAGGCGCTCCTCTCCCACAGTATCACCCAGCCCTGACTTGCTTATAAAGGCTTCTCATTCTCCTGCTGCTGCAGGGTTTCAGGTACTGGGTCTCTGCTGGGAGTGCAGGAGGAAAGCAGGCGAGAATAAAGATGTGGCTAATAGGAAACTTCATCCTTCCCCCCCTTTTTTTTTTTGTTTTTGATAGAGTGAGGATATTTATCTTCATTGTCTGCTGATGGATTAATGGTTTTTTTTCTCTTTCTTTCTTTCCAAGATAATACGGATGACCCTACAGGGAACTTCCGCAGTGGACCTTTGCAGGCTGGAAAGTTTTCCCTTCTGCTGCTTTGTGCGCTGTTGGGGCATTATTGTCTGTGCTGTGGTGGGGGCTGTTGTTTTCCAAAAGCGACAAGAGAGAAACAAACGCTTCTACTGAAACCCGCTGCAGGAATAGGAACTCTTTTTTTTACATCCTGACTGTTTCAAAGATTATTTTTAAAAGCTATTTCAAGCAAGATAATATTTTCATATTTCTCAAAGGTGGCTGGAAACAGGGCAGATTTGGGGCATGCACTGGACACGTGGGGCATGATTCTGGTGTAATACAGGCACAGATTTTTGAAGACCAGAAGCCTGTCTGCTTTCTGAGAGACTGGAATTTTATTTTTCATTTTAATCTGTTTTTGATTTAAAGTTCAGGATCGACGTGAAGCGAGATCAGAGGTAGGAAAAGTTTGCAGTACAATGGAAGAAAATAAGATTCTCTGCTGAGACAGAGTGCGAGGAGGAGAAAACGGGGGGTTTGGTTTGGCCTCTCTGATACCGGACCTGGGACTTGGTAATTTACCGAAGAGGAAGAGGGTTTCCTGGGGCCCCCGTGGCTGTTTACTGCAGGAAGTTTTCTGGACCTCAAATACTGCCAGGATGTACCTGGCTTTAGGACAGCTTGGTGCAGTGATTCTGAGTGGGAAATAATGGTGATGGGTAATAGCTCACTCCTACTAGGTACAGAAGGAAGAATAGACATTTTGCCTGGCTTTTGAGGCTGGAGTTTTGCAAAAAGTGGGACACGCTGGGCACTTTGAATACTTTCAGCTGACTGCTCATGCTGTGTCCTCTGTGCAGTGTTTCACAGGAGCAGAATAAAGTGAAACATTTTGATGTTAAATCATCCATTTTCAAATTTCTTGAAGAGTTCCCAGGAGTTTGTGCCTGTCCTGACACTGGATCTGATGGGTCCCTTTTTAGCTGTGACATTGCATGGGCTTGGCTTGTGGCAGTGTTGCCTTTGGCTCATCCACCCCAGTTTCTGTTCCCTGGCCGGTTGAGGCTGGTGCTTCTGTGCAAACAATATTCATGGCCCCTGGGCGCAGGAAGGAAGGGAGTTGTCACTTCACAGTGGTGATGCCTAGTGGCCATATCCAGGGTACATGCATACATGGGTCTGTGGATCCTGGCACATAACCATCACTGTGCTGCCTAAGCTACAGGGGAGGGTTAAAAGAAAATGTGGAAATGCTAGGAAGTTGTGAAGGAAGCTCATGATGCTGGGCTTCCACCTGATTACTGGTTCCCTTACGTCAGTCGCTCTTCAAGATCTCCAGCGTGGATGAGGAGATCAGGGTGCTGACCCAGCATCTGCAAAGTGATCTTATTCAGATTTGGGAAGCCCTGCATTAGAGCTTGGCTCCAATTAAACTGGACTCTAAGAGTATGAGTGGTCTCAGCAGGGCAATAGTCCCCCAACCCTTCTTCACTCTCCCTTCCCCATCAGCGAGTCCCCCTCCTAATGAAGTGGCAGGAGGAGAGCATTCGTGTCCTCTGCCACTTTGACCCTCGCAGGACCCCCTCTGTAAATGTGCTACAGCCAATGTTGCCCCATTCTATGGAAACGCTTTCTGATACTCTTCCTACCAAGGCTTCCCCCAGAAGTGCCAAGGTAATGCTTAAACCATTTTAGAAGATGTGTGTAGTGATGTTTACAACCCTCTTGCTCAGGCTGTGTACTTCTGACGTAACTAACGGTACACAGTCCCCTCGCTGGATGGAGTTCACTCTGTTCTTAGTGCCACAGTGCCCTCAGTCCCATGTTTTGCCTGTGATTGCTTTCCCAGCAGCTATACTGCCTTTATACAAGGCTGGAGCTGTGGTCTGATGAAGATATAGTAAAATTGTGTTCAATTTGACTGTAAATAAAGGAACTGTGCATTAAACGGAACAGGTAAAAAGTGGTAAGCCCTCTGAAATACTTTTTCTTAATGTAGAACATGGCAGATAACTGTAAAATTTTGAAATACAGAGTGTTCACTATTGAATGTAATTAAAGAAAGGAAAAAATAGTCCACTTATCTCACACTTAACTAAGCACAACAAGCACCTTAGTAGTTGATGAATGGATCTTCATATTAACTACATTCATTGCAAGCACCTGAAAGATACTTGATAATAAACCATGAGATGGCACTCTACTCTTGCAAGAACACACACTCAGGCTGATGCAATACTGTATACTCAGGGCTAGTGCACCGGTTAACCTGCAGTCCATGACCCCTGATGCAATAAGATCAGCGTGTCCAACACGCACGTCCAAACCAGGGAATAGCTAATAGTGCTCATCACATGTAAATGCCATGTTTAACTATTACCCTTCCCCGTGTAAACAATGAAATAGTGTGCCCAATGTGCATATTTTAAACCCTCAAAAATTAACGTGAGCCCCAAAAATTGAACTAAAAAAGAAAATACTGCTTTTCTGTGGTTCTGACCAATATCATGGCGATATTAAGTCGGAGGGACCACAGCACGTAACATGAAAAAAAATTAAAGTTTTGACAGTGGTCAGGTTAGGAAAAGGAAAACAGATGCTCAATTGATGAGTGTTCATTTGCTAACCTGTGGTTGTGCACTGGTTAGAAAAAAAGTTGATACTCGTTAAATTGAACAAGGTGATGCTGTATTTATACATGTTAGGTTCCATATTAGGAGCTACCACCGCGGAAAGAGATCTAGGTGTCATAGTGGATAACACATTGAAATCGTCGGTTCAGTGTGCTGCGGCAGTCAAAAAAGCAAACAGAATGTTAGGAATTATTAGGAAGGGAATGGCAAAAGGAAGGGAGGATGACAATGCCTCTATCTCTTAATGGTGAGACCGCACCTTGAATACTGTGTGCAATTCTGGGTGCTACATCTCAAAGAAGATATAGTTGCACTGGAGAAAGTACAGAGAAGGGCAACCAAAATGATAAAGGTCATTGAACGATTCTCCTATGCAGAAAGCATAAAGAGGTTAGTAGGGCTGTTCAAGTTGGAGAAGAGACAGTTGAAGGGGGAAATGATAAAGGTCTACAAAATCATGAAAGGACTTGAATGTGTAAATGTGAAATGGTTATAAACTCTTTCAGATAGTACAAAGACTTGGGGGTCACGCCATGAAGTTAGCAAGTAGCACATTTAAAACAAATAGAAGAAAATTCCTTTTACTCAGCACACGATTAAGCTCTGGCATTCATTGCCCAGAGGATGTGGTTAAGGCAGCTAGTGTAGCTGGGTTTAAAAAAGTTTGGATATGTTAGTTCCTGAGGGAGAAGTCTATAAACTGCCAGGTACTTGTGACTTGGATTGGCCACTGGGCTTGATGGACCCTTTGTCTGACCCAGTATGGCATATCTTACCTTCATGCCAGACGTGTGGGATCTTTCTCCCCTGAGGCACCCCAGGATTCGCAGCGTCAGAAGGCACAGCCTGACATATCCATGAGGCCCGCCATGCTGCTGCCATGAAAAGGGAAAATGGCCAAGCTCTCCAACTCCTCCTCTCTGCAATCGCCAAAGATCAAACTGTTGCCAGACTATTAAAAAAGTCAAGGCTCGTGTTGGTTGTCTCGGAATCCAAACTCCTCTTTCCCTCCACCCCCACTCTCCTTCTTCGAAGCAGACAGCGATAGTGCAGTTGCATCAAAAGCATTGGTTAAGGATAGTGATCCCATCCTTTGTGTTAAGGGTAGTAACTGCTGCTTTGTGCAGGTTACCTCCAAGCATATCGGATCGCCAGACCGTAAAAGTCAGGGCCCTCGTTGGTTGCTGTATTAATCCATGTCCCCTTTTCCTCTGCAACTGAAGCAAAGCAATGCTGCAGTTGCATCAAAAGCATCAAGGCTTATTAAGGGTAGTAACTGCTGCACGCTTTCTTTGTTTCCTTTAGAACTTGGCCATAGAAGCAGTCCTGTGCTTTTTCCCTTATGACTGCATAATGGTATCGCAGACCATGGAAATCAGGGCTCGCGTTGTTGCCTGAATCCAAGTCCTCTTTCCCCCATGAAGTCTAAGCAGGGAGCAATGTTGCAATTGCATTAAAAGCATCAAAGCATATTGGCTAAGGGTAGTAATCTCCATGCCTTCTGCTAAAGGTAGAAACCCGCTGTACCAGCAAGTTACGCCCCTGCAACGCTTTGCTCATTTCTGTCCTCTAGCTTTTAGAGATCCACAGTGTTTCTCATGCCCCTCTGAATTCTTTTACTGTTTTCTTCTTCACCACCTCTTCCAGAAGGGCATTCCAGGACTCGACCACTCTCTCTGTGAAGAAATATTTCCTGACGGTTCTAACTTGTCCTCCCTGGAATTTCATTCAGTGACCCCTAGTTCTACTGTTTTCTTTCCAATGGAAAAGGTTTGAAACCTTTTAGTTATCTGAAGGTCTGTATCATATCTCCCCTGCACCTCCTCTCTTCCAGGACGTACATATTCAGATACTTCAGTCTCTCCTCATAGGTCTTCCAATACAGACCCCACACAATTTTTGTTGCCCTTATCTCGACTGCCGCCATCCTATCCTTTTTGAGATATGGGATCCAGAACTTAACACACTACTCCAGTTGAGGCCTCATCAAGGACCTGTATAAAGGCATTATCACCTCTGTTCTCTTATTGGTTATTCCTCTCTCTATGCAGCCCAGCAACCTTCTGGCTTTCGCTATCACCTTGTCACATTGCTTCACTATCTTCAGATCCCCAGACACTATCAACCCAAGATCCCTCTTTTGGTCCTTGCACATCATTCTTTCACCCCCCCCCCCCCCCAAAAAAAAATCACATACAGCTCTTTTGGATTACTGCATCCCAGTTGACTTTGTACTTCTTGGTATTGAATCCCAGCTGCCAAATCTTTGATCACTCTTCAAGCTTTCTTAAATCACTTTTCATTCTCTCTACTCCGTCAGGCATGTCCACTCTGTTACAGATTTTAGTATCATCTGCAAATAGATATTCTTTACCTTCTATCTCTTATACAATGTCAATCACAAAGATATTGAACAGAACTGGTCCCAACACCAATCACTGTGGCACTCCGCTTAACACGACTCAGAGTAGGTTCCATTTACCATTACACTCTGTCTCCCATCGATCCACCGGTTTGTAATCCATGCCACCACCTTGGTTCTCATTTTATTCACAAGTCGATGTGGGACTGTAGCAAAAGCTTTGCTGAAATCTAAGTAAATAAATTCTCAAGTAACCCAATCAAAACAATCAATTAGATTTGTGTGATGGGACCTTCCCCTATTGAATTCATGCTGCCTGGGGTCCAGCAACCCACCAGCTTGTCGATAGCCCATTATCCTTTCCTTTAGCAATCTCTTAATTTTCCGGCTATCTTTGAGATCAGACAACTCAATAGAGCTTACAATCTAATATGACAAATACACAGGACAAGAGCCTTAGCCTTGGCATTGCCATTAGCAATGGTAACATGGAATAGACTTAGTTTTTGGGTACTTGCCAGGTTCTTATGGCCTGGATTGGCCACTGTTGGAAACAGGATGCTGGGCTTGATGGACCCTTGGTCTGACCCATTATCGCATTTTCTTATGTTCTCATGATCATGATTAAAAAGAAAATAAAGTCAATGAGGTTAAAAGTAGACATTCAGACCTATAATTTAAAAGCAACTTCAAAAAGGTGGGTCTTTAAAGGGTATTTAAATACAGCGAGAGGGTACAACTAAAATTCCTCAAGTCTCTTTTGCTGTGTATGTTTGTCCTCATTAGACTGTAAACTCTCCTAAGCTGGGGCTGTCTTGTTACATGTTTTTTGTATGGCGCTGCGTACGTCCGATTAGGACTACAGAAGTGTTGAGTAGTAGTGAAACGGGCACGAGGAGCCAGCAGGAGTCGTCAGATTTTGCAAGGTTAAAGCTAGGCCATCACTATTAATTTCAGGCTATAATGAAGCTCGCGGGCTAGCCCAGGAGGCTGCAGTCGGTCCTGGGAACATTCAGGGTCCGGACTGCAGGGCTCTTTCCGCCCCTCACAGCGGCCTGCAAACGTCACTTCCGGCCGCTCGGTGTTCCTTACTGCTCAGGCGGTTGGGAGCGGGCAGAGCCAGAAGTCTTTGCGGCATAGCGGGGAAGGTGATTGGAGGGAGCGCGCGCGCGGAGGAGTACGTGGCGGACGGCGGCATGAGGGGGGCTTCCGGTTGTCGGGCGTGATGGCTGTGGTGCTGCTTCTGCTCTCGGGCTGCTTTCCGTTCGTCTCCGGTCTTTACTTCCACATCGGCGAGACCGAGAAGAAATGCTTCATCGAGGAGATTCCCGACGAGACCATGGTGATAGGTGAATATTCCAGATGTAGACAAGGTCTGAGAGAGGAACGGAAAGGCGGGGGCGGTGATTTCGTTTGGGTAAAAAGTATCCGTCCTGCATGAAGCGGGAAGGACGAGCAGGCGCCCAGCGCGCGAGTGAATGGGAAGGCGCCCAGCACATTTTTCTGGCCACACGGATGAGGGCGATCACGTTTATTGGCCCTAAATTGTGGCATAATTTGCCACTTGCTTTAAGGAATTGACAAGACTTGATGCGCTTTCGGAAAGGTGACTTAAATGTTGGGATGAAATTAAATTATAAACATAAGAAAATGCCATACTGGGTCAGACCAAGGGTCCATCAAGCCCAGCATCCTGTTTCCAACAGTGGCCAATCCAGGCCATAAGAACCTGGCAAGTACCCAAACACTAAGTCCATTCCATGTAACCATTGCTAATGGCAGTGGCTATGCTCTAAGTGAACTTAATAGCAGGTAATGGACTTCTCCTCCAAGAACTTATCCAATCCTTTTTTAAACACAGCTACACTAACTGCACTAACCACATCCTCTGGCAACAAATTCCAGAGCTTAATTGTGCGTTGAGTAAAAAAGAACTTTCTCCGATTAGTTTTAAATGTGCCCCATGCTAACTTCATGGAGTGCCCCCTAGTCCTTCTACTATCCAAATGGTGCTTAAAATAAGTTAACGACAAAATTGAAAAAAAAAAAAGTTAACAAATCTGAATTTGACTAGTCCGGTGGATTTTCCCAACAGAGCCGTGTTTCAAGTTTATCTGCGTCAGGGGGTAGATACAGAAATTCTGTTCCTAAGCGTTCGGGTAGGTAAATCCCAACAAATGGGTTATGCACTTCTGCCAGCAAATGGAGACTGAGCAAAAGCTAATGTCACGGTTATATAGTCCCACCCCGACATCAGCGCACCAGTATTCTGTCTCTAGCAGATGGTGGATGTGCATTTCCCTTCAAGGGATTGCCTGTGAGTAAAAAAGTAAAAAAAAAAAGGGCCATTTTAGCCCATACTGGATCTCAAGAGTGTCAACTGATAGAGTCAAATTTCAGGATGGGAATGATGTGCTTTGTCATAATGACAGTACCCTGTACGTACCCGGATCAGTCCAGACACCTGGGTTGTGACTCCGCACCAGCAGATGGAGACAGAGCAAAACTTAACGGGCTCCCTACATATAGTAAGGCGCCACCCACAGCCCCTCAGTCTTTCTCTGTCTCCAGCAGATGGGGCAGGTCCACCCACAGTCTGGGATCCCTGAGGGTTTGTTGCTTGGGATAGTCAGTCAGGGATAATTTAAAAAAAAAAAATAATAATAAAAAAAGAGAGGTCTAAAGGTTGTTAGTGGAGTTGGTTTAAAAAAAAAAAAAAAGCAGTTTTCGCGGCTTTGTTTCTTTCGCGGCACCGGCTCTCTCTCTCTTCGTCGTTCAGTTGAGGCGCTTCACCGGGGGGGGGGGGGGGGGGAGCCTGCTTTGAGGGTTTTTTTTCCTCCTCCGCTTGTCGTTGCGCCGGCTGCGGATGCAGAGGGGGACGGCCTGCCGCGCGCGGGGGTTTCCCGGGACGGGGTCTGCACCAACTGTGTCTCGGGGGGGGGGGGGGGGTCGATCGCGAGGTGCCCGCTTGCCGCCGCGCGTCAGAGCATTAGAGGCCGCGTCTTTTGATCCGTTCCCGCTTAGCGCGGGAACGGAAGCCATTTTATCTTCCGTGAGGGAGGCCACGAGGAAGGCGAGCCAAGATGGCGCCCAGCCTCCCTCGCTGTCGCCACAGACTCTGAATTCGGGGGGAGAGGCCCCGAGGCCCCGTGGCTCAGAGAGCCTTAGTGCTGCAGAGTGCTCTTCGGGGTCGGAGGGGTCTTTTTCCAAAGATTTTACGCTGTTGCTTAAGAAATTGGCAAAGTTCAAAAAATCGAAGCAAAAGTCGGGAAAACTTTCAGGGGGCAGGGAGGGACGCTCCCAGCCCCGGAAGAGGACAGTTCGGCCCCGGGACGCCCCTCGGGAGAAGAGGCCGTCGCGTGGCGATCGGCGGGGCTCGGATACTGCTTCCACCGCCTCCTCTGAGGAGGACACGGCTTCAGGAGCCCCAGAAGGCCCTGAAGGGCCCGAGGAGGAGGGGCCAGCCCAGCCGGGAGCCGGAAAGGGGCCGCAGGCGTCAGAAGGAGATGACCCTAAAGTTGTCCGCCTGTTTCGTCGGGAAGAACTCTCTCCCCTTATCCCAGCTATACTGGACGAGCTCGGGGTGGAAGCCCCACCGGTGGAGTCCTGCCAAGGGGCCAAGATGGATCCGGTGTTGTTGGGCCTGGCGGGTCCTACAGTTGCCTTTCCTTTTCACTTCTCGGCCTCTGATATCTTGTTCCGGGAATGGGATACCCCGGAACTGGGGCTGAAGGTGAGTAAGGCCATAGACAAACTGTATCCCCTCCCAGAGGACGTTCTGGAGCTGCTGCGTCTCCCGCGGGTGGACGCGGCGGAGTCTGCAGTGACAAAGAATTCCACCATCCCAGTCACCGGCGCGACTGTGCTCAGGGATATCCAGGATAGGAAGCTGGAGGTCCAATTAAAGAAGGTCTTCGAAGTGTCCGCGCTGGGAGTGCGAGCGGCTATATGTAGTAATTTTGCGCTGCGAGTGGGGCTCCGTTGGGCCCAAACACTCCAAGCAAATGCCGGCCTTTCCGCAGGGGAGGCGTCTCAGGCAGATAACTTGGAAGCGGTGATTGCTTACAGCGCAGATGCGATGTACGACTTGCTGAGAACCTCGGCCAGGGCAATGGTGTCGGCGGTCTCGGCTCGCCGTCTCCTTTGGCTCCGTAACTGGGCTGCGGACGGGGCGTCCAAGGCCCACCTGGGTTCCTTGCTTTTTAAGGGAAAGCTTCTGTTTGGTAAGCAGTTGGACGATCTGATGCAGTTCCTGAGCGAGAACAAGGCTTTTAAGTTACCAGAGGATAGGCCCAGACCTCGGTCGTCCTTTTCCTCGAGAAGCCGTTTCCGGACCAATCGACGCCAGAGGCCGCA
Organism: Rhinatrema bivittatum; assembly: GCF_901001135.1. Classification (NCBI taxonomy): domain Eukaryota; kingdom Metazoa; phylum Chordata; class Amphibia; order Gymnophiona; family Rhinatrematidae; genus Rhinatrema; species Rhinatrema bivittatum. The sequence goes on along the minus strand of NC_042632.1, from coordinate 58,101,074 downwards.
GAGGTCGACGGGATCGGGCCAGGCCTACCGATCGGGCTCTGCTAGATCTTCCTCATGGTCTCAGTCCTTTCGCGGGAAGAAGTTCAACAGAACCGGTGGACCCTAGTCAGGCTCGGGGTCCAAGTCGGCCCAATGAAACGAGAAGGGTTCATTCCTCGTTACAGCCTCCAGACCTTGTACCAAACGTGGGAGCGAGGCTGACATTGTTTTACGAGGAGTGGACCAAGATAACTTCAGACCAGTGGGTCCTCGGCGTGATAAGATGCGGTTACGCGTTAGATTTTGTTCGGCAACTGGTCGACAAGTTCCTCGTCTCTCCCTGCAAGGCCATCGTCAAGCGCGCCGCTGTCCGGACCACCCTCCGGCGCCTGGAAGACCTGGGCGCCATCACTCCTGTCCCTCCACGTCAGCGGGGCGAGGGAAGGTACTCCATTTATTTCGTGGTCCCAAAGAAGGACGGAACGTTCCGGCCCATTCTCGACCTAAGAGGCGTCAACAGGTGCCTGCGCGTGCCGCGTTTCAAGATGGAGACGATCCGCTCGGTAGTGGCCGCGGTTCGTCCGGGCGAGTTCCTGGCTTCTCTGGACCTTACGGAAGCGTACCTTCACATCGGGATTCAGCCGGCATATCACAGGTATTTGAGGTTTTGCATCCTGGGAAGACATTATCAGTTCCGGGCTCTTCCCTTCGGTCTCGCCACGGCTCCACGCACCTTCACCAAGGTCATGGTGATGGTGGCTGCCCAGCTCAGGAGGGAAGGGCTGCTAGTGCACCCTTACCTAGACGATTGGCTCATCCGGGCCAAGTCAGAGGCCGAGTGCCGGCAGGCAATTGCCAGGGTCCTACAGCTCTTACGATCTCTCGGCTGGGTAGTCAACCTTTCCAAGAGTCACCTACAGCCTACTCAGAGGTTAGAGTACCTGGGAGCCCTGTTCGACACCGAGAGGGCCAGGGTGTCTCTGACCCAGGAGAGAGTGGTCAAGTCCAGCGACAGGTACGACATTTTGTCCATGCGGTGCCCGCTGGTCTGAAATTACCTGATGGTTTTGGGTTCCATGGCGTCGACTCTCGCCTTGGTCCCCTGGGCATTCGCTCATCTGCGACTGTTACAATCAGCGTTACTTTCCCGCTGGAAGCTGGTTTCGGAAGAGTTTCATCGCCCGTTGCCTCTCACGGTCCGTGCCAGGGCCAGCCTGCACTGGTGGCTCTCTCCCGACCATCTGACGCGCGGGGTGTCTCTGCTCATGCCCACGTGGACGGTGGTGACAACGGACGCCAGTCTCTTTGGTTGGGGGGCGGTCTGTGGAGGCCGCTCGGTACAGGGTCAGTGGTCGAGCCAGCAGTCGCAGTGGTCCATCAACCGGCTAGAGACCAGGGCGGTAGCGTTGGCGTTGCAAGCGTTTCTCCCGTGGATACGGGGCCGGGCGGTCCGGGTTCTGTCGGACAACGCGACCACGGTGGCGTACATCAATCGGCAGGGAGGAACGAGGAGCCAGCAAGTGGCGGAGGAGGCGAGTCAGTTGATGTCCTGGGCGGAGCAACACCTCGGCAGTATAGCGGCGTCCCACATCGCCAGGGTGGACAACGTCCAGGCGGACTTCCTCAGCCGCCATCGGCTGGATCCCGGAGAATGGGAGTTACCGGAGGTAGCGTATCGTCTCATCTGTGCCAGGTGGGGACAGCCACACCTGGATCTGATGGCCACCGCTCAAAACTCAAAGGCACCGCGTTTCTTCAGCCGTCTGAGGGAGCGCGGCGCAGAAGGAGTCGATGCGCTGGTGCTTCCCTGGCCCAAGGACGTGTTGCTATATGTATTTCCCCCGTGGCCTCTAATAGGCAAAGTTCTACGACGAATCGAGTTGCATTTGGGGGAAGTGATCTTGGTGGCGCCGGAATGGCCACGGCGCCCGTGGTTTGCGGACCTCATTCAGCTGGCGGTGGAGGCTCCGCTTCGGTTTCACGGAGACGCGTCCATCCTTCGTCAAGGACCCGTCGGTTTGGAGGATGCGGATCACTTTTGTCTCGCGGCTTGGCGTTTGAATTGGCACGCTTGAGGACTAAGGGGTACTCCGAGGCAGTGATTGCTACTTTGTTGAGGGCTAGAAAGCAGTCTACGTCCTTAACCTACATGTGGGTCTGGACGGTTTTCGAGGACTGGTGTAGTGCTCACGAAGTAGATCCTATACGGCCGGCTGTGCCGTCGGTCCTCGCTTTCCTTCAAGAGGGTCTGTCGAAGGGGCTGTCCTGGAGTACCCTAAAGGTCCAAAGAGCTGCGCTTGGTTGTCTTCGAAGTACGGTCCAAGGCTTGTCATTAGCTTCCCATCCAGATGTGGTGCGTTTTCTTCGGGGGGCCAAACATCTACGTCCCCCGATCCGGAATCCTTGTCCATCCTGGAATTTGAATTGCGTGCTGTCCGCCCTGTGTGGAGCTCCGTTTGAGCCTATCAAGCGGGCGACCCTGAAGGATCTTACCTTGAAGACTGTGTTTCTGGTCGCGATTACTTCCGCTCGTCGGGTATCGGAACTACAGGCCCTGTCTTGTAGGGAACCTTTTTTGCGATTTTCGGAGGCCGGAGTTTCTCTGCGGACTGTTCCATCCTTTTTACCCAAGGTGGTTTCCTCTTTTCACCTAAATCAGTCTGTAGACCTCCCGGGGTTTTCGACCGGGGATCAGCTGGACAAGGGGTCGAAAGAGCTAAGGAAACTCGATGTTCGCAGGATTCTACTTCGTTATCTGGAGGTTACCAATCCTTTCCGGGTTTCCGACCACCTGTTTGTTCTCTGTTCCGGGTCTTGCAGGGGGTCTGCGGCTTCGCGGGCCACGATTGCGCGTTGGCTCAAGGAGGCGATTGGTTCGGCGTATCTTCTGCAGGGCAAGGTGACGCCTAAAGGGCTTCGAGCTCATTCGACTCGGGCGCAAGCAACGTCCTGGGCGGAGGTTTCTCAGGTGTCCACGCAGGAGATTTGTAGAGCAGCGACCTGGAAGTCGTTGCATACTTTTACTAGGCATTACAGACTGGATGTCCAGGCGGCTGAGTCTCAAGGTTTTGGGGCGAGTGTTCTCAGAGCGGGGGACTCTGCTTCCCACCCTCGGTAATTAGCTCTGGTACATCCCAGGTGTCTGGACTGATCCGGGTACGTACAGGGAAAGGAAAATTAGTTCTTACCTGATAATTTTCGTTCCTGTAGTACCACAGATCAGTCCAGGCTCCCGCCCATCTGTTCTGTTTGCGCTGAAGAGAGGGAGAGTCCGCTCGTCTTTGATTTTAGTTGCGAATACTGCATTATTCAACGTTGGCTTAAAGCCGCTTGCCTCTGGTTCTGGTTGTTTTCTGTTTTCCAGCCAGGGGTGTGTTATGAATTGGCAAGGCTATTGGAGTTCATAGTTAGTTAGTCGGGCACTTGTTTTTGCTTTGACATTCCATTCGACTGAGGGGCTGTGGGTGGCACCTTACTATATGTAGGGAGCCCGTCAAGTTTTGCTCTGTCTCCATCTGCTGGTGCGGAGTCACAACCCAGGTGTCTGGACTGATCCGTGGTACTACAGGAACGAAAATTATCAGGTAAGAACTAATTTTCCTTTCAAGCAGGGGGAGTACTTCACGTCTCTGGATCTGATGGAGGTGTATCTGCATATTCCCATCCGGCAGGAACATCAGTGGTCCCTCCTGTTTGCCATCCTGGATCGTCATTACCAGTTTCAGGCCTTGCCTTTCGGACTAGCCACAGCACCTATGACCTTTTCCAAGGTCATAGTAGTGGCGGCCCTTCGCAAAAAGGGCATTCTAATTCACCTCTACCTTGGATGACTGGTTGATTCAAGCCAAGACATTGGAAGAGAGTCTTTGTGTCTCCTGTAGGGTGGCGTCCTTGCTACGGGAACTAGGCTCGGTGGTGACTCTGGCCAAGAGCAAATTACAGCTGTCTCAGACACTGGGGAAGTCTTGGATCCTCTCAATGCTGTGAGTCCGATCCCTGTGGAGCTTGTTCGTCCGATGTGTGGTCTTACCTGCAGGTCCTGGGGTTGATGGCTACCACATTATAAGTGATTCCCTGGGTGAGGGCACGTGTATCCTCTTCAGAGCACCTTGATTTCCTGATGGAGTCTGCAGTCGCAGAAGTATGCAGTGAGGCTGCTCCTTCTATTAGAGGTGACATCCTAGTTGGTCTGGTGGTTACACATGGACCATCTCAGGAAAGGAATTCTCCTAATGGCACTGGATTGCTTGGTACTCATGACAGATGCAAGCCTCCAGGGCTGGAGGGCTCACTCTCAGGAGTTGTTGGTGCAGGGGCACTGGCATGTTGTGGAGTGGCAGTGGAACAGCAACAGACTACAGGCACAAATGGTTTGTTTGGCATGCCTATGGTTCGCCGAATGGCTACAGGCTCGGGCGATCTGGATAATTTTAAAAATAAGAGTGCGAGAAACAGTGTTAAAATAAAGAGATTAAGTAAAAGCAAGTTCAAGTTTTTAAATGTTTCGTAAAATCTCGGCTGGAGGGAGTTAATCTTTGATTATTCGCCTTCTGTAATTTCCACTTTTTTTAAGGCTCAGAAATTTTCTACTTTTTCTAGCTTATGTTAGTTTGGGGGGTCTTTGAGGCCTGATGTTCTGAGCTAGGTACTCAACCGCTCAAGGTGGATATTTCTTTGATTTTGGAATTTTTACAGGACAGCTTGCTTAAGGGTGTGGCCCTTAATACCTTGAAGGTTCGAGTTGCAGCACTAGCTTGATACAAGGGAAGAGTCAGTGGAGGACCTTTGACTTCCCATCCGGACATGTTCCGTTTCTTGCAGGGAGTTAATCATCTTCAGCCTGGATTGGCCACTGTTGGAGACAGGATGCTGGGCTTGATGGACCCTTTGTCTGACCCAGTATGGCATTTTCTTATGTTCTTATCCCCTGTTGCGGCTTCTGGTTCCTTTGTGGATCTTAACTTGGTTCTCAATTTCTTAGCAAGTCCATCTTTTCAACCACTGTGAACTCTTTCCTTGCAGCTGCTTACTTTGAAGACAGTTTTTCTAGTAATAATCTGTTTGGTCTCTGAGCTGCAGGCTTTTTCTTGCTGTGAGCCTTTTCTCCTGGTGCAGTTCAACTTTGGGACTGACCCTTTCTTTTTGCACAATGTGGTTTTGGACTTTCATTTGAATCAGTCCCTTTCTCTGCCTGCCTTGCATAGGGACAGAGCTGAAGCTGAGTACTGCCTTTTGTGCTCCTTGGTCGTTAAGCATCACTTACTGCACTATTTGGAGGTGATAGACTGTTCAGAAGTCTCTGCCTGTTCGTGCTGCATGGTGGGGATAAATAGGGAGCACCAGCAACGTGGGCAATGATTGCCCGCTGGGTTAAGGAGGTCATTACAGCAGCCTATGTGGCTGCTGATGTAGCTTAACGAAGCAGATTAGACCGCATTCCACCAGGGCTCAGCGGTGTTATAGGTAGTGCTTCATTTGTTGCCTGCTGAAATTTGCTGAGCAGTGACATGGTCATCTTTGCACGCCTTTCCCAAGCAAAACTGGTTGGATGTGACGGCTAGGGAGGATGCTGCTTTTGCGCAGATGTCCCTCTGACTAGCTATAATGCAAAGAGCGGAATAGCCGGTTCAAGATGTAAGAAAACAGAAGTGAAAAGAACACACAGGAAGGGTGTAAATACCTAACGTAGCATAGGCAATATGAGCAGGAGGTTGAGATACCAGGATACAAAAGAGAATTTACAAACAGATGGCATGATGCATGAGGGAAAGTGAAACCCGTTATGAGTTAAAAAGTAATACAAGAGTCCGGGGAAACCGGGTGATACAAAAAGGTTTTAAAGGAAATATATGTGTAGAAAAATAGGTAGTCAAAGGAACCTTGCAATGAAAATAAAGAATTGAATAATCTAAAATAGGAGATGAAATGAAAATATCAAACCTATCAAAGTATGAAAGAAAATCAAATTTATTGGAAGTCCCTGCAGTAAAAAAGGCAGCTTTAAACGTCACAAGACAAAGGGCCTTTTCCGTTGCCGGACCTATTATGTGGAATGCTTTACCGGACTTCCTAAGACAAATATATAATAGGAAAGAATTCAAAACAGCCCTAAAAACCTACTTTTTTAAAGAAGCATTTGGCAACTTAGAAACTGCCTCATTTTGGATCTTTCTATGTATGAAAATTTATTATGTTTAATTACTACTTGTTTTTCTATTTCTTATTTGTAAGATAGTGGTTAAAGATATTGATTCTATTATAGTATATTTTTGTTATTGATCATGACGTTAATTGTACTTTTATTCTATTATAATTTTTATTTATTTTTATTTTAATTTGTTTATTTTCTCTCTATTTTTTTATTTTCATTTTTGATTTTTGTGAAATTATTGTAAACCGCTTCGTTCAATTATGCATTGGTGAAACAGTGTATAAATGTGTTAAATATATAGGCAACAGAGTTACTTCTAAGGCATAGCGGGTGTAGACTGTTTTAGAGCAGGAAATGCTGTGACCGGTTCAGAGGTTATAGGGCCCGAGAGCAAGAGAAGTGCATGAAGAAATCGCCAGTGGGAAAAATGCTGATAATACACAAACATTAAATATAAATAAAAAGAGCTGAGAAAAGGGCCAGGCATGTAAGGGCTCAGGATTTGATGGCAACAAATTTGTATATAAAAACTTTAATAATTTCCAAAAGAATTCTCATATAAAAATTATTTTGCACTACAAATTCCCATATGAAAACAGACCATGCAATTTTATTGTTTAGGCATTTAGTGTAGTTGTTTAAAAAAGGTTTGGACATGTTCTTGGAGAAGTCCATATACTGCTATTAGTCAAGCTGACTTAGGGAATAGCCACTGCTATTACTGGCATTAGTAGCATGGGATCTTCTTAGTGTTTGGCTACTTGTATCTTGAAAACAGGATGCTGGGCTTGATGGACCCTTGGTCTGACCCAGTATGGCAACTTCTTGTGTTCTTAATTAGAAAATTTAGAGGAGAGCGACAAATATATATATATATATTTTTTTTAAATTTTTTATTTATGCAATTTTCAGATATATTTACCTCATATATCAAACAAGTATTAAGAGATCCTTTCAAATTATACACAAAGGAAAAAAAAAGTCCAGCAATAATACAGAATAATCTCAGATCTCTAATCTAAGGAAATATAGGGGCAAAATGTACATAGGCAATAACGAAGCTCTATTTACTATGTATTACAACATTATTGGGAATAAACCGACATTGAGAAGCACTTCCCCTAATTTCTTACTTAGGATGCAGCACTACCACTTTTTCCATCTAAGAACCCCCTTAATTGATCAGGTTCGTAAAAAATATATTTATCCCGATATCTCAGAAGACATTTGCAAGGGTATCTCAACATAATACTAGTGCCAAGGTTTTGGGCTTCTAATCTCATAAGCAAAAACTTTCTCCTACGCTCTTGCGTTGAACGAACAATATCTGGATATATCCACACCGATTGACCATAATATTGAGCAGCTCTATTTCTAAAGAAAAACTTTAAAACAAGATTTCTATCTTGTTCAAAGGCAAAAGTAGCCAATAATGTTCCTCTTGTCTTAATCTCAGAGTGTAATGATGTCTCAATCAAATCAGTGGTATTCAGGGATTGCTGTAAAGAATGTTGTGCTTCCTCTTCTTCTCCCGTAGCTATCACAGATTTCTTGGAAACAAAAAAAGCTTTTGTAACCATCGGTGTAATTTCTTTAGGTATCTTTAAAGATTCTAACATATATTCCTTTAACATTTCAACTGGATTTAATCTCTTCACCACAGGAAAGTTCACAAATCGGAGGTTTAAATAGAGTGAATTTTCTATGCTTTCAAATTTTCTTCCATCATTCACCTCAGCTTTTATTAAGGTCTCTTCTACTTTTCCCATTTTAGTGATCTTTTCCTCAAGTTTCTCCACCTTTTCCTGTTGAACTTTTACCACTTTTTCAATATTTAAACCTCTTTTATTAGAATCTAGAAAGGCCTGTTTCAAAGTAGTAACTGCAGATTCGATTGAAACCAGTGCATTCCATAAAGTGTCTAAAGTAACCACAGGAGGCTTTTGAAGAGAAAATACAGGTTTTGTTTGTAATTCTTGGAGTGCTGTTTCTCCCACGTTGTCCCGCGCCGGCAAAGCTCTTTGGGGTAACGGAGTGGAGGTAGCCAATCCCTCCATTGCTCCTCCAACTCCTCTAAATGCCGACTCCTCGCTATCTCCGTCGGGCCGATTGGGGGGGCTTGCTCGCTCCTCTCCTCCTGCGAGTCTCTCTGTTTTAGAGCGACAAATATATAAAGGGGATGGAATGGCTTCAATTTATTTTTTGATGGTCTGTATTTCTTATAATTAAATCAGTGATGTACATAGTAAGGTAAAAAACTATACTATAAAATATTAAGTGTAAAATAAATTTTAAAAACAAACAAATGCATAAAATAACCAAGAAACATGGAAGGACAGACTGGATAAAATGAGCAGAAAAATGTAAACAAATACTTCGTGAAATTAACATTAAATCAAATATAAGGGATTCAGTAAACAGACAAATTCAGAATAAAATGACAGTAATTATGACAATGGCCATATGAAATGAAACGAGTTAAGAAAAGTCAGAAAAAGCCCTGGAAAAGAGAGAAGCTTTCTGAATTTCAAACAGACTTTGTCACAAGGAGTTGTACGGTGGAGTGTTCCAAAAGCAAGGAACCAACAAAGATGGGATGGGAAAAGCAAAAAGTCTGCGAAGATCGAAGTATACGTGATGGACTAGGAGGTGCTTCCAAACTGAAAGGCCTCACATGCCAATAAACTGGAAGCCAATGAAGGATGTGACTGATCACATTTTATCTTATTGATTCTGAACAGTTTGTCTTCGCCTGATCTGGTTGGAGGTTAATCTCTGAAATAGCCAAACTGATTATTATAGTTCCCAAAGTATCAAGGAACAAGTAAGAAGTTTTAGGTGTGAATGGTTGGAGCCATCTAATGAATCACAGGAGAAATAAGATTTCTGTAACTGGTTAGAAATGAGAAATCAAGTCACAGCTAAGTCTGGAATAGGGATTCCCACCATATGTGGAAGAGGAATGGGTGTTTGTCTTATCACAAACCACATAATTTCTGCCTTAAACAATGTAAGTCCTATGAGCTACTTCTATAAGAGAAAGGTTAAAAGCAGCCAAAGGATCCGCAGAACTAACGACCCAGCTGGCAAGGATCTGAACATCGTGTGCATAAAAATAACTAGTAAAACCCAGACTCTGAATCAGTGTGGTCAGGGGAGAGAGAAATAGATTAAAAAGAATAAGTAAACGTACAGACCCTGTAGAGCAGACAGTTTAAAGCTCCCCTACGACGAGGGGCTCCACAGGCTAAAGCTCAGCTTGGAAAAGTTTCCATAAAATCATGAGTAGTAAAGAGAGAACCATCCTTTATGTACCAACCACCAGCAGATTGAAAACAAATGTTTATTATAAAATTTATATCTGCTGATCCACAGAGCTCAGTGGGTTACAGTAAACAATATAATAAATATATTGAATCAATATATTGAATAGTAGGATCCTCGTCCTACTATTTTTCCATGCCAACATGTAAACTGATGTGATGTACCCCAACGAATGTCGGTATACAAAAGCAAATAAATAAATTAAATATATAAACTAAGACACTTAAACATTTATAAATATAACCAAAAAAAGTAGCTTTTCATCAGCCTGATATATCACAGACCTAAAGTATTGCAGGGGGTCCTTTTTTACTCTGTGCACAATCAAGCTGTTGTCGGAGGATGTGGTCAAGGCGACTAGAATAGCAGGCTTTGTTATAGGTTTAGACAGCTTCCTGGAGGAAAAGCCAAAAAGCATTATTAGCCAGGTAGGTAAGGGAAATGTATTGCTGTCTCTGGGAGTAAGCAACAAGAAATGGATCTGCTTTGAGATCTAAGTATTTGCAATCTGGCATGGCCACTGTTAGAAACAGAATGCTGGGTTTGATGGACCTTGGTCTGACCTAGCATGACATCCCTTATGCCCTTAAGGGAGCTAATATGTTAAATGATTTTCCGGGAAGACTCGGGATTGAATTGTAAGTTGACAGATATTGATTTTCTGCCCGGTTCTTCCCATTCTGAGGATGGGTCAGCCACAACCTTAACCAGAAGCACCCCTGATCTGAATAATCCTGAGGCTGGGTCTTCTATAGGAGAGGGAATTTCTGTGGCACCTACTCCAGTTCTTCCTGGGTTAGGTATGGACCCCGTGGCTTTCTCTTGGGTGGAAAGTTTTCAGTGCCTTCAAGCCTTCGTACAGGCGCAATCTGCTTTACTTGCCCCTGTCCGGACGGAACAGCCGGTAAGGCCTCCCTCTCCCAGCCCTATTGGCAGACCTTGACACATGGCTTGCCTCACCAAAGGTGTTCTGGCAGAGACTCAGACAGCTCGGACAAAGAAGGGCATCCAGATTTCTTGGAAGATGGAGAAATCCCTCCAGGTTTAAACCATATCGGTCCATGTAACTTTTTTTCATAGAGATGAATTGCTGGCCCAGGTTTCCCAGACTGAGGACACTGGGAGTTCCTGGGGCAAACTCCATGACAGATCCTAAGAAGAATCCCATTCTGTTGTCTCTATGGAAAGTCTCTTGCTAGTTTCCAGTACTGGAAGCCATCCAGGAGTTGATTGACCTGGAATGGGATGCCCTTGAAGTGGGTTTTAAAGGTGGTCGAGCATTAAGCTCTATACTCATTGGATGTGGCGGCGAGAGAACGCCTGTGCTTTCCTAAAGTGGATGTGCTGGTCTGTCTGTTTCAAAGTGAACAACTATCCCAGTGGAGGGAGGAGTGGCTTTAAAGGATTTGCATGATAGGTGGATGGAGCCCATCCATAAGCAAGCCTTTGATGGGACGGCAATGATTTTATAGAATGCTTCCTGCTGTGTCCTTGTGGCTTGCTCATGCCTGCTCCTCTCTAGAGAGGTGGATGACTCGGGCGTATTCCAGAGAAGCTATGGAGCCTGCTGCTGCCTTTTTACCTGAAGTGGGCTCTGGCCTAGTCCATACCTCGGCCAGAGGAGTGGTTTCAGCAATAGCGGCCAGAGATCGCTATACCTGCGAAATTGGTCAGCAGACACAACCTCTAAGGCAAACCTCACAAAGAAGCCCTTTAATGGATCACTCCTCTTCGGAAGTGAATTGGAAAGTTGGCCAGTAGGTGGGGTGAATCTTCAGTGTCCCGGCTACCAGAAGATAAGAGAAAGCAGTCACAGCACCCCTCACCTATGAGTGGTCGATCCAGGGGCATACAATGCTTTTGGCCCTATGAAACGCTCCATTTCAGAGGCCTCTGTCCTCGGGGAGGTCTCAGTCCTTTCGGAGCCGACAGCCCAAGAGAGGGGCAGGTTTGGGTTCAGGTTCGGCCTGAACCTCCCTAATGAAGATTTGCTGACCTAGCCACAGAACGAGGAGATAGGGGATTGATTATACCTCTTCTACCAGCGGCAGGTCAAGATCACATCGGACAAATGGGTACTGGATGTCATACGAGAAGGATACGCACTGGAGTTTCACAGCATTCCTTGGGATATGTTCATGATATCTCCTTGCCGCTTCCAGCACAAGAAGCAGGCAGTGGAGTCTACCTTGATAAGGCTTCTCAAATTGAGGGCTATAATTCCAGTACCTGCGCCCTAGGAAAATACTGGGCATTATTCCATCTATTTCATTGTACCCAAGAAGGAGGGTTCTTCTCGCCCCATTCTGAACCTCTAATATCAGCTGACACTTAAGGGTAATTCATTTCCGCAGGAAACTCTGCGCTCCGTGGTAATGGCCGTACAAGTGGGAGAGTTCCTAACAACCCTGGACCTCTCCGAGGCCTACCTTCAAATTCCAATCCGGCAAGAACGTCAGGGTTTGTGTTACTTGGTCGCCATTATCAGTTCCGGGCACTGTCCTTCAGCCTGGCCACTACCCCTAGAAAATTTTCCAAGATTATGGTAGTCGTAGCGGTGGCACTGAATTCTAGTGCACCTGTACTTGGATGACTGGTTGATCCGGGCAAAGTCATGGGAAGAGTCTCTAGTGACCAGCAGGGTGACGTCCTTGCTTCACAATCTTGTTTGGGTTGTAAATATGGACAAAAGCAGCCTCAAGCCCTCCCAGTCCTTGGAATCTATGGGAGTCCGGTTCGACATCAAGCAGGGCAAGTTCTTCCTCCCGCCTTCGCGGATAAGGAAGTTGATATTCCAAGTGCGTTGGTTGATGAACACGATACGCCCCAAGGTGTGGAGCTATTTTCAGGTCCTCTGATGGCATCAACCCTGGAGGTAGTACCGTGGGCGAGAGCACACATGCGGCCACTTCAACGCCCCCCTGCTGTCATGTTGGAACCCGCTGTCTCAAAACTATTCGATTCGCCTCCACCTGCCAATGAAAGTATGTTCTTGGCTCTAATGGTGACTTTAGGAAGCTCACCTGGGCAAGGGTATACACCTGTAACCACTGAACTGGCTGGTCCTCACGACAGATGTGAGCCTCCGGGGTTGGGGAGCTCACTGTGAGGAACTGACAGCCCAGGAACATTGGACCAAGGAAGAAGCGTTCTGGAACATCAACCGCCTGGAAGCCAGTCAGATTGGCATGTCTACAGTTCAGCCACTTGCTCCAGGGGCAGGAGGTCCGCATGTCGGACAATAAGAACATAAGAAAATGCCATACTGGGTCAGACCAAGGGTCCATCAAGCCCAGCATCCTGCCTCCAACAGTGGCCAATCCAGGCCACAAGAACCTGGCAAGTACCCAAAAACCAAGTCTATTCCATGCAACCATTACTAATGGCAGTGGCCATTCTCCAAGTGAACTTAACAGCAATGCAACAGTGGTAGCCTACATCAACCTCCAGGGAGGAACCAAGAGCCAGCAAGTGTCTCGAGAGAGAGATCTCCTTATGGAATGGGTGGAATTGAATCTACAGATGATCTCGGCCTCGCACATCACAGGAAAAAACATCAGAGCAGACTTTCTAAGTAGGGAGAATCTGGATCCAGGAGAATGGATGTTGTCAGCCAGAGCATTTCAGCTGCTGGTAGATCGCTGGGGACTCCCATCCATCAACCTGCTGGCCACATCTCACAATGCGAAGGTTTCCCAATTCTCCAGTCGCAGAAGAGATCAGTGGTCCCTGGGGATTGATGCACTTGTTCAAACCTGACCAGAAGAGGACTTAATATATGCCTTTCCTCCGTGGCCACTTTTGAGCAGGGTATTTCATAGGATCAAGTGCCACTGGATTAGTCCTTCTAGTGGCTCCGGATTTGCTCAGGTGCCTGAGGTATGCAGACATGCGGAAACCTCTCGTGGAGGCCCCCCTGTACCTCCCACCATACAGGGACCTGCTCCAGCAAGGTCCGGTCCTTCACGAGGATCTGACTCAATTTTGTCTTACAGTTTGGCCTGTGAGTGGGCTTGCCTCATGAAGCGGGGATATTTGGCAGCAGTAATTACCACCTTGCTCAGAGTACGGAGTTCTCAACGTCCTTAGCTATGTGCGGGTCTGGAGAATATTTGAGGCCTGGTGCAAGGAACATGGTGTTGCCCCTCGGACGCCCAAAATCCCTCTGGTTCTGTAATTTTTACAGGATAGCTTGAATAAAGGATTGTCCCTTAACTCCTTGAAGGTCCAGGTAGCGGCACTCTCCTGTTTCAGAGGTGAGGTGAACAGAACCCGCCTGTCGGCACATCCGGACATGACCCATTTTCTAAAAGGGGTAAAAGCACCTCTGGCCACCCCTATGGTGGCCAGTCCCCTTGTGGAATCTTATTCTAGTATTGGAGTTTTTAGTAGGGCCCTCTATTTGGCCTCTACCCAGACTGTCCTTACACCTGTTAACCCTGAAAATTGTGTGCCTGATGGTGATATGCTTGGCTTGTAGCATCTGAACTGCAGACATTGTCGAGTAGGGAACCATTCCTCCGGATGACCCCAGGAGCATTACAACTTTGTACTGTTCCATCCTTTTTGCCCAAGGTAGTCTGAGTTTCATATGAATCAGTCCATTTCGTGCCATCCCTAGAATGGCACAAGGACATGGAAGAATGCTGCCGCCTCCGCCATTTAAACGTCAGGTTTTTGATGCGTTATCTGGAACTTTCAGAAGCGGTGCACAAGACGGACCATTTGTTTGTTCTTCACAGTGGAAGGAGACAGGGCGAACCAGCGTTGCAGGCTACCATAGCTCGCTGGATCAAGGAGGTGGTCACGGGAGCCTTTGTAGAGGCAGAAAAGCCATTACCCTTTCAGGTTAAAGTTCATTCCACCAGGGCTCAGGCGGTCGCATGGGCAGAAGCTAAGCTGCTGTCTCCCATCCAGATATGTCAAGTGGAGACGTGGTCCTCCTTATACACCTTCTCCAGGTTCTATCACCTGGATGTTAAGGTCCGAGAGAACGCAGCCTTTGCTAGGGCGGTGCTAACTGGACCGCGAGCAGCTTTTATACATCCCATTGGTCCTGGGTCCATCTGGCTACACGCTAGGAAATGGAGAAATTACTTACCTGATAATTTCATATTTCTTAGTGTAGACAGATGGACTCAGCATCCTGCCCACGGCTGCCAAGAACGGTGCCAAGGAATCATCCGTGAAATGAATATTGATTCCAAGAGATTACGGGTAAGCTGTTGCCCAATCCCTAGATCAGGGCATCTGTGTCTTGCTGGGGTTTAGTGTTTGGTTGAATACAGTTATGGTTATCCATTTTTAGTCAAGTTGGTTTTAATCAAGTTTTTCGATAGTCTGTCCACTATGACTTTTGAAGAGAATACTGAATGGCTGAGGTCACTGCAGGGGAGCATCTAGGGTGACAGCAGCTTTGAAACCTGACTCAATCTCCATCTGCTGGCAGGGGAGCATAACCCATTGGTCCTGAGTCTATCTGCCTACACTAAGGAAAATGAAATTCAGGTCAACAATGTCTCCATTTTCTCATCTTCTTATCCACCTGTTTGCCCATCTTAAGATCATCAGATATATTTACCCCCAGATCCCGCTCTTCCTTTGTGCTTTGAAGAATTTCACCTGCAATACTGTACCTTATATGCACATTCATAGTGGTGCATGGTTAATAAAGGGAATGGAGAATGTTCCTATTAAACCTTACGGCTTAGAGATTAAGTTAGGAATTTATTCATAGGGATGTAATCCAAGTAGCCTCTTGATATTGTTTGGTTTAGTAGTCCCCTGAACCTCATTCTTCCTGTAATCCCACTCTCAGCAATTCACTCCACTAGAGTGATATGACATCCGTCATGAAGGTCGGTATATAAAAGAATTAAATAAATAAATAAATAAAAATAGAGATTCTCTGAGTTTAAATATATAAAGGCAAGCATTTTTCACTAGAAAGAAGTTCTTCAATATGGTATTATGCTGAAAGGGGGCAGAGTTGGGGTAAAAAGAAATAATTCTTCATATAAAAGTTTGCTGGATGTGTGAAACAGTTTTCCAGAGCAGGCACAAACAAGATCTTACTTTCTCCTATACTGTGCTTTTAAGAGATAAGGTGGCCCCTGCCTTACTGAAACAGGAGGGAAATTGTTGAGACTAACTGGAGGGCATGTGATGTAAGGGCAGGGCCAGTTTTTCTTAGAGGGTGGGGAGCAAGTAGGACAATTCTTGGGTCCCCGGCACCAAAAGGGTCATCCTTGGCAAAGCCTAGCAGCACTGAGGCAGAACCTCAGGGTACCTGGAACTATTGGACCTAATACTTAGTTTTGCTGGGGGCTCCAGTAAGTCTAACCCTGGACTTAATTTCGGTGGGGGAAGTTGGGCAGGGTTTTGGGATTTGGAGGACAGAGGTCTGAGTTGTACATTACAGAAGAGGTGATGGAGGATAGGGAAACAGCTGAACCTTACCACTTGTTCTTTTCTTCCTGCTGCAGGTAACTATCGCACTCAGTTGTATGACAAGCAGCGAGACGAGTACCTTCCAGCCACACCAGGCCTTGGAATGTTTGTGGAAGTGAAGGATCCTGATGATAAGGTCAGATACTGGGTTGGATCCAGCAGATAATTACCAATATGACTTAAGTTATACCGTAACAAACCAATGACTGCAGATAAAGTCCAAGTGGCCCATCCACTCTGCAGGGTGTGTAACTTTCCCAATGGAATCCATTGTTGGAACAGTTTCATCTACCAGTGCAACAACAGTGGCTTACGTCAGCCGACAAGGTGACCTGGAGTTGAGTGGGGCAGAACAATCTGGAGTTATTGGCAGCCTTGCATAGCCAGGATAGACAATGTTCAGGCCGATTTCCTCAGCTATCAGCAGCTAGATCCCAGGGAGTGGGAGTTGTCGGAAGAAGCATTTTGGCTTATCCGTCACAAATGGGGGACTCCCTGCTTGGACTTGATGGCAACTCAAGGGAATGCCAAGGCCCTATGCTTCTTCAGTCGCAGGAGGGAATGCGGAGCGGAAGGAGTCAACGCTTTGGTACTCCCATGGCTGCAAGGGATTTTTTTGTACGTGCTCCCGCATAGCCGCTAGTAGGCAAAGTGTTGTGACGAATAGAGATTTATTTGGGAGGGGTGATTCTTGAGGTGCCGGAGTGGCCTTGGCTGCCCTGGTTTGCGGGCCACTGTGCCTTGCTCATCTTCCCAGCCTTCTGTGTCAAGGCCCCATATTTTCAGATCAGGCAGCTTGCTTCTGTCTTGTGCTTGGCTTTTGAGAGGAAGCATCTGAGGGGTAAAGGTTATCTTGAAGATGTAGTTTTGTCTGTTACAAACTAGAAAGACTTCAACATCTTTGGCCTATGTCAGAGTGTGGAGATTCTTTGACTCCTGCTGAGCACAGCACGTTGCTGAGTCTACTCTAGCAGCTATGGCACAAATTTTGGCCTTTTTTGCAGCGGAGGTTGGCCTTAAGTTCCTTCAGGGTTCAGGTGGTGGCTTTGATCTGTCTTAGAGGCAAGATTCAGGGAGCAGCCTTAGGTCACACCCAGATGTGCATTTTCTCCTGGGTGCGAATCATTTGCGGCCTCCGGTGCGGAAGTTGTGTCCACCTTGGAGACTTAACTTGGTTCTCAAGGGTTTATGTACAGCTCCGTTTGAATCGCTTTGAAGTAATAACGCGTTGCAATAGTCTGTGCTAGAGACTCTCAGCCACAGCGCTGAGAGAGTCAATCCCCCCCCCCCCTAAAGAAGAACAAAAGCTCCTCACGCTGCAGCAAACATAACAGGAAAGAGGCACAGATACTGCAAACTGCTCTGGAGCCTTGTGCCAGTGCAGGAAATCAGTGAGAAACTGCATAAACATTTACATAGTAACATTCACCATTAAAACCCTTAACTTGTGCTACTTGTGCTGTGCTTAGTTTCATTAAAAACAAAAATGGGGATTTTTCAGGAATTATCTTCCAGACATAAAAGCCAAAGTTGAAATTGGTATAAAAGGAAGAACATTGGTTTAATTGGGAAAAATAAAATTTTAATATGAACATTTCTGCATAAGAAGAAGAGAAAATGGGCGCGACTTACCCTTCTGTGAGCTGATCATGGCATGAAAATTGTGTGCCTTTAGCTCATGGTGAGTTACCGTCAGGTACTGCACCCATTTCCCTGTTCCGAGAAGGCTCACAATGGAGGGTGACAAAGAAGGTACAAAGAAGGCTGATTATTGACAGGTACAGTGGTACCTGACAATAATCAGCCAGCTATTACAAATGAAACTTGTTCTAAATTAAATAAAACGGAAGTTATTTTACTAAGGAAATCTACAGCAATCACTCACTCACCAATAGTACTAAATGATAACTCTTTAATTAACCTTGTAGACAAAGTGCGTGACTTAAGTATAACGATTGAGCCCAAACTCAGTTTTAAAAAACACATTTCGAAGAAAGTCAGAGAAGGATATTTAAAATTAATGACATTAAGACATTTAAAACCACTATTACAACAAAATGACTTTAGAACAATACTACAGTCAATCTTCTCTAGCACAGACTATTGTAACGCGTTATTACTGGGCCTACCTGCGTCAACAATTCGGCCATTACAACTTCTGCAAAACACTGCTGCGAGAATACTACTGAGGATAGGGAAAGTGAACATATAACACCTTGCCTAATTGCCCTCCATTGGCTTCCATTTGAATCACAGATTCATTTTTTAAAGTACATAAAGGTTGTTTTCTTGGTGGAGATTTGTTCTGCTAGGAGGATTTCGGAGCTACAGGCTCTTTCATGTAGAGATCCCTTTTTGAGGATTGCAGATGATGGGGTCTTGTTGCGAACAGTTCCTTCTTTTCTTCTGAAGGTGGTCTCGTCTTTTAATTATTAATAAGTTGGTGGAACTACCAACTTTTCCAAATCTGGATCAGTCTACGCCTCACGAGGGAGTTGAGACTTGGATGTAAAAAGGGTATTGTTGCGCTATCTTAAGGTCACTAATAGCTTTTGGCTATCAGATCATCTTTTTGTACTATGGAGTGGTGGAAAGAAGGGACATAAAGCCTCCACATCCACCATAGCAAGATGGCTGAAAGAGGCGATAGGTTCAGCTTACATATGTCAAGAGTTCACTCTACTCTGTTGCAAGTGGTGTCCTGGGCTGAATGTCCTCAAGTGTTGCCATAAGAGAGTTGCAGGGCAGCTACTTGGTAGTGTACAGTTTCACCAGACATCTGGATGTCCAGGCTCCCAGAGGCCAGGAGTTTTGGTGAAAGTGTACTCAGAGTGGGACTTTTGCAGACCCACCCTGTTTAGGGAAGCTTAGGTACATATCAGGACTGGTCTGGCTACGTACAGGGAAAAGAAAATTGGTTCTTACCTGCTAATTTTCGTTCCTGTAGTACCACGGATCAGTCCAGAACCTAACCCATTAAGGGGGAGAGGATTGGAGAGTCTGCTCATTCTGTTGCAAATAGATTGAAGAAGGGCACAGGTTTTCTGCTGTTTTCTTGTTTTCACATTCTCCTACTCCTTTGGAGGGAGGGATGTTTGTTTAGGTTCAGTGGTATCTTGGCTGGGGGGTACGGGTCAGTACTGAGGGACTGCAGGTGCACACCAGGTTATATGCCAGTGTCAGCAAAACTTTCTCCATCTGCTGGAAGGGAGGCAAAACCCAGGAGTCTGGACTGATCTGTGGTACTGCAGGAATGAAAATTACCAGGTAAGAACCAATTTCCCTTTTTAGCATTTCAGCAGCCTTTGATAGCTTTACAAATCTGATCAGTGCAATTTCCGTGTGCTGTAATTATCTTCATTTTTCACCACCATCAAACTAGTCTGGTTTTATAGAAAAACCTTCTCAATCAGTTGAAAAAAATGTTATCCCCAGCTTCTTTTCTCGGTTCCAAGTTATATTAATCCCTTGTTTTATTGTAACTGCAACTCTTAGCTTTCACTTGTTTAATGTTTACTATTACTGTTACTATTTTTTGGATCAATGTTATTTATTACCTGTTGTTTTCCCTCTACACTTGTTAATTGTAAACTGACATGATGCGATATTTATCGCGAATGCCGGTATAGAAAAACTTAAAATAAATAAATAAATGTGTAGGACAAATGTTGGAGGGACCGTGAAGAAGTTGGTACAGTGGCTCATGGCTGGGGATATACAACTCTCTCTTCCTCTTGGAAGGGAATTCAGAAAAGTGTGCATTCCCTGTACGTACCACGATCATTCCAGACGGTGGGTTATGTCCCCCGTCCAGCAGGTGGAGTCAGAACAGAATTCGAGGGGGCGTTACCATAATCATAAATTCTTCTTCTTGAATGCCCCTTTAGAAGTTTGTTTCTTAATTACCCAGATGTGAGATTGCTACCCATTGGAAGAAGCTATTGGCTCCTAGCATGTATCCTTTTGTAAACAACTTCTGCACGTGCATCAGATGGAGAGTGGCTTCCTGTGCAGTTTCATATTTAAATATAAGCACTTAATTCTTCCTGACCCATGGCCCTTTGAAGCATCCGAAGGTGGAAAAGTAAATGTATTAGGTGTTTGACATTTATTTAAAGGTCCCTGGCTATGAGGCCTGTTCTTATTGTTGCTGGCTTTTTTTTTTTTGGTCAGATAATTTTTTGAGAAATGTTCCTCACTGTGAAGATTTATTTACTTCATAGTTTGTGTCAATGATGATCTTTGAAATAAAAGGATATCATAAAACAGCATTTGATAGTCTTTACGCTGTTTGTTTTAAAATATTTTCTTGCCTTGGGCCTTTTAGTGGAAAGGCCTATAATAAAATCGCAATAAATACAATGTGTTGGCAAGGGTCTTGGGAGCCTCTTGTTAAATCAAAGGACCTCCAAATTTGCTTAATTTATGCCCCACCGGGCATATTGGAAAAAACCCATCGTCTCTTACGGAATATATTGCTAAATACATCAACATCCCCACCATTATCCTAGGTGACCTAAACCTACACTTCGACCGCTCCCCCCTCACACCAGCATGTGAAGCAATCCTCTCTACTTTTAAGGCCATTGGATTTAAACAAGCTGTCTCAGGCCCTACTCATAATGCTGGCCATACACTGGATGTGATTTTCACGAACTCACTAATCCTATCGGACCCCCCTCAATGCACTCCGATACCATGGTCAGACCACTACCGAGTAGACACTAGCTGTACAGTGAACAGTAATTTCCACTCTACATACCCTAAAAATAAAACTATCAAATTCAGAAAAAAATGCCAAATGGAAGACATCATTGAAGCTATCACTGAAGAGAGCCATAACTTAGATCTCTCTGATGCCAACTCTGCTTGACGACCTGGCATCAACTCACCAGCGGCATTGCCAATCGACTCTGCCCGCTAATAACAAAAGAGATCAACTCAGAGAAGAAAGATAAGAAACCATGGTACACCACTGACCTCAGAAATATGAAACGCGATCTCCGTAAACTGGAAAAAAAATGGCTCAAAAACCAAGATTCAATTCAACAACAAAAATTCAAATCACTACTCCACAAGTATCATAAATCAACTGATGAAGCCAAGAAAAACTTTTACTCAACTAAAATTCATCAATACCAGTTTAATCCACGAGCCCTCTTCCAATACATCTCTAACTTAATCTCCCCTTCAATTAACATCTACCCTGAACATGAGGATGAAAATAAATGTGAGAAATTAGCCTCCTATTTCCAGGACAAGATTTCCAATATCATGGCTCGTTTTACTTCTCCTTATCTGCCAGTAATCCATTCACCCACTAGCACCCCAAGTGCTTCACCCACACTCTCAAATTTTGAAACTTCTACTGCTTCTGAAATTGAAGCAATTCTAAAAAAAATCAAACCAGCCTTACACCCCATTGATATCATGCCAACAAAAACACTCCTTGCCATTCCTTCTAGAATCACCCCTGCTATTTCTAACATCATCAACAAATCCATTACAGAGGGAGTTTTTCCCACGCAACTCAAACATGCTATAATAAATCCTACCCTTAAAAAAGCTGACCTGGATCCCTCTGAACCGGTTAACTATCGACCAGTATCGAACCTCCCGTTATTGTCAAAAATCCTAGAAAAAGTCATAAACAAACAACTCACAGACTTTCGACGAAAATCAATTACTCTTCCCTTCACAATACGGATTCCGGAAGAACCATAGCACCGAAACTCTGCTCGTGTCCCTCTCAGACTCCATTCTAAAAATCCTTGACACTGGTCACTCTTATCTACTGGCCCTACTTGATATCTCTTCGGCATTTAATACTGTCAACCACATTACCCTTCTCTCTCTCCTTTCACAAATTGGCATCACCGGCACTGCTTTATCCTGGATACAATCTTTCCTGAAAGATAGGACATACAGTGTCAAAATGGGACACCAAACTTCAAAACCCAGAAATCTTTCACAAGGTGTCCCACAAGGGTCCTCCCTTTCATCAACTCTTTTCAATGTATATCTATCTCCGCTCTGTAAACTACTGGTGAAATTGGATCTCCGTCATTTCATATACGCCGACGACGTACAGATCATCATCCCCATCAATGATTCACTTTCTAATGCCATGAAAACCTGGGATTCGGCACTTGCTGAAATAAAAAATCTACTCATGGAAAACTTTCTTGCAATCAACACCAACAGGACTGAACTCCTCATCATAACGCCACACAAGAACACCACCTCTAACACTTCACCTATCTCAACAACAGACCATCCCAATTTGAAGCATGTCCGCAGCCTTGGGGTCATGATTGACAATCACTTTTCCTTAAAGAATTTCATCTCGACTACAATTTAAAAATGGTTTCTTTAAGTTACATACACTGAAAAGAATTAAACCGCTATTACATTCTCAGGACTTCCGGACTGTGTTACAAGCCACAATTCTACCAAAAATAGACTACTGTAATGCATTACTTCTGGGTCTCCCAAAAAACACAATTCAACCATTACAGATGCTGCAAAACGCTGCTGCTCGTTTACTGACTAATACTCGACGACACGAACACATCACACCAGCGCTCATGTTTCTACATTGGCTTCCTGTATCCTACAGGATTACTTTTAAAGTACTCTCACTCATCCACAAATCAATTCACAACCAAGAGATGCAATGGTTTTCTGATCAGTTTATATTCCGCACATCCAACAGACCAATTAGAAATATCCACCAAGCTAAATTAGCCTCTCATCCACTAAAACACATCAAACACGTATCCACTAGAGACCGCGCATTCTCCATAGCGGGTATCAATATCTGGAACAATATGCCATTGGACCTGCGTCTCGAATCCTGCCACAAAACTTTCAAACAAAACCTCAAAACATGGTTGTTTGACCAAGCCTTCTCACAATGATCAATAACTAACCTGAAATTCAGCTATCCCGTATTCTTACTTACCTGCGCCATATTCTTCTCTCCCTATGTTTATCTCATCCTGCTAATTCCGCTGTTCCGCTATTTCCCCCCTCCATTATGCAATTTCTGTTTATTGACTTTAAATTGACATTGGATATTGCCTTTGACAGTTAATAGCCCCTGCATAATTTTTGAAAATTAATATATTTTGGTTATTATAGTTAATGAAGTTAGTATTTTACCCTTTAAACCCGTTATTTTTTGTAAAGCTGTTAAATGTTTTTCTTTTTTTTTCTGTTTAACCTGTTATTTGTAAAGCCTGTTGCTAATTTGTTTTACTGTAAACCGAGGTGATGTATAACTATACGTACCGCGGTATATAAGAATCTATAAATAAATAAATAAACGTTTTATTTCTTTAAACCATCTTAGCAGAGCCTTTGGACGATGGAAGTTTAATAGAACAAATATAGGATTGGACTGTTTCCCGACGTGCTCTCTTCTGTCTTGCAGGTGATCCTTTCTCGGCAATATGGCTCAGAGGGCAGGTTTACCTTCACTTCTCACACGCCTGGAGAACACCAGATCTGCTTACACTCCAATTCTACTAAGTTCTCCCTCTTTGCTGGGGGGATGTTGGTAAGAGCCAACTGAGTGACTGGCTAGTTGGGCACGGGGCCTGTAGCTGTGAGCATATGGTGACTCTCTGCTGGGGGAGAGATGTAGGCTGTTTGCAGAGGAATATGTCAAGGCTAGGTGCATTGAAGAATGGGCGAAGGAGGAGGCTGGCTGACCGAGGAGCAGGGAAGGCTTCAGTAAAGAATGTAGGAGGGTGGGGAGTGGGGAATGAGGCCCAAGGACGTAGGGGCTGACTGGGGAAAGGGAAGGAGAGCTTAATGCCGTCAATCATGGGTAATGATTTACATTGCTTTGCAGAGGGTGCACTTGGATATTCAGGTGGGAGAACATGCAAATGATTATGCAGAGATTGCAGCCAAAGATAAACTGAGTGAACTGCAACTGCGAGTGAGACAGCTGATAGAACAGGTGGAGCAGATCCAGAAGGAACAGAACTATCAGCGGGTGAGTTTCTCTCACTATACTATCAGTTCTCTTCCCCCACTATTATACTGGCCATAGATAGCCTTATATCTCGAATGACACTCAAACCATTCAAAACAGTTCAACAATCAATAAAAGCTTCCTGACAAAGTAAAGTTTTCAGTTGTTTTCTAACAATTTTTGTAGCATCACTGGTAACTTGTTCCATAACTTGAAGCTGGGTAACATTGTTCTCCACCTCATTTTGGGTGAGCAGCAATGACTAGCAAATTCCATCCCCCCCCCCCCCAGCCAGCATTCAGAAGCCCCGGGGCAGACACTGGATGCACTTCTGCCTTTTCCTCTGATTGGCTGCATCTGCAGGCCATGCATAGGTGTAGTGAGAGCACAGGCTCCTGTCACAGGCCTGCTGACATCCCTTCTCCACCAATCGAAGGAGGCAGCCATGCATAGGTGCAGTGAGAGCACAGGCTCCTGTCCCAGGACTGCTGACATCCCTTCTCCACCAATCGCAGGAGGCAGCCATGCATAGGTGTAGTGAGAGCACAGGCTCCTGTCACAGGCCTGCTGACATCCCTTCTCCACCAATCGAAGGAGGCAGCCATGCATAGGTGCAGTGAGAGCACAGGCTCCTGTCCCAGGACTGCTGACATCCCTTCTCCACCAATCGCAGGAGGCAGCCATGCATAGGTGCAGTGAGAGCACAGGTCTTCACCAATCGCAGGAGGCAGCCTGCATAGGTGCAGTGAGAGCACAGGCTCCTGTCCCAGGGCTGCTGACATCTCTTCTCCACCAATCGCAGGAGGCAGCCATGCATAGGTGCAGTGAGAGCACAGGTCTTCTCCACCAATCGCAGGAGGCAGCCATGCATAGGTGCAGTGAGAGCACAGGCTCCTGTCCCAGGACTGCTGACATCCCTTCTCCACCAATCGCAGGAGGCAGCCATGCATAGGTGCAGTGAGAGCACAGGTCTTCACCAATCGCAGGAGGCAGCCATGCATAGGTGCAGTGAGAGCACAGGTTCCTGTCCCAGGACTGCTGACATCTCTTCTCCACCAATCGCAGGAGGCAGCCATGCATAGGTGCAGTGAGAGCACAGGTTCCTGTCCCAGGACTGCTGACATCTCTTCTCCACCAATCGCAGGAGGCAGCCATGCATAGGTGCAGTGAGAGCACAGGCTCCTGTCCCAGGACTGCTGACATCAGTTCTCCACCAGTCGCAGGAGGCAGCCATGCATAGGTGCAGTGAGAGCACAGGTCTTCTCCACCAATCGCAGGAGGCAGCCATGCATAGGTGCAGTGAGAGCACAGGTCTTCTCCACCAATCGCAGGAGGCAGCCATGCATAGGTGCAGTGAGAGCACAGGTTCCTGTCCCAGGACTGCTGACATCTCTTCTCCACCAATCGCAGGAGGCAGCCATGCATAGGTGCAGTGAGAGCACAGGCTCCTGTCCCAGGACTGCTGACATCAGTTCTCCACCAGTCGCAGGAGGCAGCCATGCATAGGTGCAGTGAGAGCACAGGTCTTCTCCACCAATCGCAGGAGGCAGCCATGCATAGGTGCAGTGAGAGCACAGGTCTTCTCCACCAATCGCAGGAGGCAGCCATGCATAGGTGCAGGGAGAGCACAGGCTCCTGTCCCAGGACTGCTGACATCTCTTCTCCACCAATCGCAGGAGAGCACAGGTCTTCTCCCACCAATCGCAGGAGGCAGCCATGCATAGGTGCAGGGAGAGCACAGGCTCCTGTCCCAGGACTGCTGACATCTCTTCTCCACCAATCGCAGGAGGCAGCCATGCATAGGTGCAGTGAGAGCACAGGCTCCTGCCTCAGGACTGCTGACATCTCTTCTCTACCAATCGCAGGAGGGAGATATAAAGAAGGAAAGGAAGCATGAGAATAATAGGTAGGAAGTGTAGAAGAGTGATGGGACAGATTGGAGAACCTAATGAGTAGTTCAAGCCCTGTATATTTTTCATCTGCCATGTCCTCTCCTCATACTGTGTACAGAGCTGTAAGGTGTCAGCCATTCACTTCATTTTCTACTGGTTCCTCCCTGCCAGTGATGTTGCAGTGACAATATTCTTCTTGATTTGTTGCAGTGGCGAGAAGAGCGCTTCCGACAAACCAGTGAGAGCACTAACCAGCGAGTCCTCTGGTGGTCTATTCTGCAGACTCTCATTCTCATTGCTGTTGGTGTCTGGCAAATGAGACACCTCAAGTGCTTCTTTGAAGCCAAGAAGCTGGTTTAGTGGGATTGGAACTAGGAACCTATGGAGAAAATAAAGCTGAGACCTAGTACTGCCCCCACTGCATGGCTGTAATACCCCCAAAACATTGAGGTTATTAAGGAGGAAGTTAGCACCGGGAGGAAGCCCAGAGAGCATAAACGCTGCACTGGCCACTGTCTTGGTGCTTGTTTGAGCTTCCCTGT
This sequence comes from Rhinatrema bivittatum, assembly GCF_901001135.1. Taxonomy (NCBI): domain Eukaryota; kingdom Metazoa; phylum Chordata; class Amphibia; order Gymnophiona; family Rhinatrematidae; genus Rhinatrema; species Rhinatrema bivittatum. The sequence goes on along the minus strand of NC_042632.1, from coordinate 58,074,752 downwards.
CTTTCAAGTTAAAGGTTTAATTGTGAATGTTGCTCTGTAAATGCTGACCCTCTGCAGTATTCGCTCTTCCTTCCTGCCCCATTTCATGCAGTACAGCCAGAAGTTTTAGGAAGAGTGTTCTCAAGTTTTCAGTTTTTGCAGCATCGCACCAATAAATTTACCTGATTTTATTGAAGTAATTCAATTTTTATTGATTTACATGCATTTTTTGATCATTTAATAATTTATGGGGGTTTTATTTTTTTTAATGAAATGCCAGCCCAGTGCTTTTGTATTGCAGTACTGAAGCGATCTTTTATATGTAAAACTCATGCCAGCTACAGGACAGCCACTCAGATTAAACTGTTGTGGAGTGCAGGAGTAACCGAGGGGTTAGAGTGGCAGGCAGGGAAGCCAGGATTCAAATGCGGCTGCAGCTCTTTGTAACCCTCCATTGCCTCACTACAAACTTAGATTATGAGCCTTCTCGGAACAGGGAAATGGGTGCAGTACCTGATGGTAACTCACCATGAGCTAAAGGCACACAATTTTCATGCCATGATCAGCTCACAGAAGGGTAAGTCGCACCCATTTTCTCTTCTTCAAATGCATAAATGTTCATATTAAAATTTTATTTTTCCCCAATTAAACCAATTTTCTTCCTTTTATACCAATTTCAACTTTGGCTTTTATGTCTGGAAGATAATTCCTGAAAAATCCCCATTTTTGTTTTTAATGAAACTAAGCACAGTACAAGTAGCACAAGTTAAGGGTTTTAATGGTGAATGTTACTATGTAAATGTTTATGCAGTTTCTCACTGATTTCCTGCACTGGCACAAGGCTCCAGAGCAGTTTGCAGTATCGGTGCCTCTTTCCTGTTGTGTTTTGCTGCAGCATGAGGAGCTTTTGCTCTTCTTTAGGGGGGGGATTGACTCTCTCAGCGCTGTGGCTGAGCTCAGCTTCCTTGGAGCATTGCTCTACTCTGTACTGATTGTGATGGTGTAATGCCTTGATTATTTGATGGTCAAGGAGTATGTTGCTAGCAAGATGGCTAATAATGAGATCCTAGCAGGTTCCAGTCCTTTGGAGGTGAGAGCGGCTCCTGGCAAGGGCACATCTAGAGCTCGTATGGGCTGGCACTTTGCTTCTTGTGCTCTGCGCATTGCCACCTATTTTACGAGAAATGGGACTGCTGCATGACTGACTGCTACCTTCCAGCTAATGTTTTCTGTAAATAGGAATTCCTAGGTTTGGGGATAAGATGGGTGCAGTGGTGGAAATCAAAATTAATTTCACTTACAGAACCAACTTCTTCCAGAGGGGAAATCTGTGTGTGTGAGCCCCTGTCTCTCTGGCCTCTTGGCTACTGAAATGGGATATTTTATTTTGTAAATGTTATGCTCTGCAAATAAAGATTTTATTTGATTCTATTGGCCTGTAAGAGTTTTCTTAAGTCTTGGAGCACACTATTCTGGTCTTCCTTTGTGTGACTTTCTGGCAGCTACTGCTCACTCTTTAGCAACCAAGGAACAGCAACTTTTTGTTGTCTGCTTTGACTCTGTTGCAACACTTCTCTTTGCAGTCTGCTTCTGACTGCAGCTTCTAGCTCCCAGAACCTTTGTGTTCTGGGTATAGGTTTTGTAACCTCACCCTCTCAGCTTGCCTTTGGCTTCTGGCTCCAGAACCCTTTGTCAGAGCTATTGCTGTGAGGTAGCAAATGTCATACCTTTGCCATAAGTACATAAGATTTCCATCCTGGATCAGACCAAAGATTTATCAAACCTGGTATTCTGTGTCCAACAGTGGCAGTCCAGGTCATAAGTATCTGGCAGGAGCCCAAGGAGTAGATCGATTTCATGCTGCTTATCCCTAGGATAAGAAGTTAATTTCTGCAACTCTACCTTAGTGGTTTATGGACTTTTCCTCCAGGAGCTTGTCAAAACCTTTTTTAAATGCAGCTAGATGAATAGCTTTCATCACATCCTCTAGCAATGAATGCCAAAGGTGAATTAATGTAATTAGAAAACTTAATTGGACTTTGATAGAAGGCAAACTATAAATATGTCACAAGCAATCAAGGGCCATAGTATGCCATAAGTGGTAGAAGTAAGCAGTGCACCAAATGATGCAATGGCTTTTGACTCACCTAAAAAACCTGTTCATTGTACCCAACATAAGGCTAAGGGTGGACAGAAAGAAAGCCAACAGGTGCTGAATGACTTGTTGATAGCTGGTATAATTAGGACTGCTGAAGCCTCAGTTGAGTGTGGCTCATGACTTTTGATTATCATAAGTTGAATGAAGTAGCTGTTCCCTTACATGCAGTAATCCCTGATGTCTCAATTTAATAATTTTTTGTAGGTGAGAGCACAAGATTTTAGGAATACATTTATATTTTCATTTCTCATCACAAGCGGAGAGAGATATTGATAATCAATTTAATAGGAGCCATTCAGCATGGCAAAGGCCAGTGCCAGGTAGTAGTGGACACATTAAATGCCTTCTTTTAACTGAAAAGTCCCAAAACCAATTTGCCTTTGAATGGGAAGCAGTACAGTACAGTACACCTTCCAACATTTGCCACCAGGCTTCCTACACACCCCAACTATTTGCCATGGGATACAGGCAGACATGCTTGGAAAGTTTCTAAAGCTTGAAGGGATCCAGCTTCACGCTGTTGATTATATCTTACTCCAAGGCATGTCAGACAGATATGCAGCAAGCCTTGGACGCCCTTATCTCCTTCCTTCAAGAATGAGGCACTCTGGCTTACTAATATGGCCAAAACACAAAACCCTTCCCAGCAGGTGAAGTTCCTGGGCATATAATGGGATAAAGGTACCCATCACATCCCACAACCAGTGGGGCACTCTTCAAACCTGAGAAGACCTGCAAACAGTCTGTGGTCTCCTAACATACTGGAGGACACATTCCTCAGTTGGCCCAAATGCTTCAGCCTTTGATAATCTCTGCAAAAAGAAAACTAATTTCAAATGGGGACCTAACAAGCTTTCCAAGGAATCAAAAGATCTATTGCCACACTACTGCCAATTCACCCTATCTAGCTGAAATTGCCATTTGAATTAGAGGTCTCATTATCTCAGTGGCTGAGTGGAGCCTCTGGCAATGACAGAACAGCACAAAGAGTTCCTCTTGGATTCTGTAGCAAGAAATGGCCTCCTGCAGCAGCGAGATATACTTCTTTGAAAAAAAGGGGGGGGGGGGGCTTTTTAGTCTTTTGCATCAGGTGTCATGTATAACTTTTTATCTGCCCATGAGAGATCGTATGTGCACCTGGGGCAAGAGCTCCTGACTCTGAGAACAAGTCCGATCTCTGGAGGCTAGTGTGTCAGATTTGGAGGAGCTGAGGCAGACAGATGTACATTGATGAGACCTTCAGGGACTTAGTAGCCAAGTCCCAGGTGCTGCCTTGGCTCAGAAAGGTCTCCCAGTTGGAGAGAGCATTACGCTGGTATAGCACGAAGTGATCCCATATCAAGGATCTACTCGGAGGACAAGTCTACCAGGGCTACTGCCCAGGAGGGAAGGGTTAGGTCAGCTGTCATAGTTGGGGATTTGATTATTAGAAAGTTAGGTGGCAGGTGGACATGAGGACCACCTGGTAACTTGCCTGTCTGGTGTGAAGGTGGCAGACCTCACTTCAATAGGATTATAGACAGTGCTGGGGAGGAGCTGGCTGTTGTGATACATCAGTACCAACAACATAGGAAAAAGGAAAATTAGTTCTTACCTGATAATTTTCATTGCTGTAGTACTATGGATCAGTCCAGACCATGGGTTGAGCCTCCTGTCCAGCAGATGGAGACAGACCAAAACTGAAAGGGTATCCTATATCAGGACAGAGCCTACCCTGCAGCCCTTCAGTATAACCATTGTCAAAGCAGCAAAAGGCATAAGATCAAGCAAGTAATAATATAAGTATTAAGATTGTTCAACAATAGAATAATTGTATGAAATGTGTAATCGCTCTTGCATGACTACCCCTGATCATCGTAAAAGATGCTTCCAGTACCTTCAATGAGAATTCAAGATAGCCAGGCAGAGACACTCCTAAAAGAAGGAGAAAACAAAAAGGAGTTTGAGCAGACAGACCAAGGAAACAGAATGTTGGGAATTATTAGGAAGGGAATGGTTTATAAAACAGAAAATGTCATAATGCCTCTAATCACTCCATGGTAAGTCCGCACCTTGAATACTGTGTACAATTCTGGTAGCCAGATCTCAAAAAAAGATATAGTTGTGATGGAGAAGGTACAGAGAAGGGCAACCAAAATGATAAAAGGGGATGGAACAGCTCCCCTATGAGGAAAGGCTGAAGAGGTTAGGGCTGTTCAGCTTGGAGAAGAGACGGCTGAGGGGGGATATGATAGAGGTCTTTAAGATCATGAGAGTTCTTGAACGATGGATAGAATAAATGATAGCTTTATGGAGCAATTGGTTCAGGAACCGACGAGAGAGGGAGCAATTTTAGATCTAATTCTCAGTGGAGCACAGGACTTGGTGAGAGAGGTAACAGTGGTGGGGCCGAAAATTGGATAATGCATAAACGTTGGCAAGTTAAATGTAAGACATTGATAAGACAGGCTAAGAGAGAATTTGAAAAGAAGTTGGCTGTAGAGGCAAAAACACACAGTAAAAACTTTTTAAAATATATCCGAAGCAGAAAGCCTGTGAGGGAGTCAGTTGCACCGTTAGATGATCGAGGGGTTAAAGGGGCACTTAGAGAAGATAAGGCCATCGCGGAAAGATTAAATGATTTCTTTGCTTCGGTGTTTACTGAAGAGGATGTTGGGGAGGTACCCGTAATGGAGAAGGTTTTCATGGGTAACGATTCAGATGGACTGAATCAAATCATGGTGAACCTAGAAGATGTGGTAGGCTTGTTTGACAAACTGAATAGTAGTAAATCACCTGGACCAGATGATATACACCCCAGAGTTCTGAAGGAACTAAAAAATGAAATTTCAGACCTATTAGTAAAAATTTGTAACCTATCATTAAATCATCCATTGTACCTGAAGACTGGAGGATAGCAAATGTAACCCCAATATTTAAAAAGGGCTCCAGGGGCGATCCGGGAAACTACAGACCGGTTAAGCCGGACTTCAGTGCCAGGAAAAATAGTGGAAAGTGTTCTAAACATCAAAATCACAGAACATATTGAAAGACATGGTTTAATGGAACAAAGTCAGCATGGCTTTACCCAGGGCAAGTCTTGCCTCACAAATCTGCTTCACTTTTTTGAAGGAGTTAATAAACATGTGGATAAAGGTGAACCGGTAGATATAGTATACTTGGATTTTCAGAAGGCGTTTGACAAAGTTCCTCATGAGAGGCTTCTAGGAAAAGTAAAAAGTCATGGGATAGGTGGCGATGTCCTTTCGTGGATTGCAAACAGGCTAAAAGACAGGAAACAGAGAGTAGGATTAAATGGACAATTTTCTCAGTGGAAGGCAGTGGACAGTGGAGTGCCTCAGGGATCTGTATTGGGACCCTTATTTTTCAATATATTTATAAATGATCTGAAAAGAAATACGACGAGTGAGAATCAAATTTGCAGATGATACAAAATTGTTCAGAGTAGTTAAGTCACAAGCAGATTTTGATAAATTCCAGGAAGACCTTGTAAGACTGGAAAATTGGGCATCAAAATGGCAGAATAAATTTAATGTGGATAAGTGCAAGGTGATGCATATAGGGAAAAATAAAAGAAAATTATTACTTACCTGCTAATTTTCGTTCCTGTAGTACCTGTTCACAGTGCTCTGTGTCAAGGTACCTCACAGTCCCACTGTCTGGACTGATCCAGGTACGTACAGGGAACCCATGCTCTAGTTACACAATGTTAGGTTCCATATTAGGTGCTACAACCCAAGAAAGAGATCTAGGTGTCATAGTGGATAACACATTGAAATCGTCAGTTCAGTGTGTTGCGGCAGTCAAAAAAGCAAACAGAATGTTGGGAATTATTAGAAAGGGAATGGTGAATAAAACGGAAAATGTCAGAATGCCTCTATCGCTCCATGGTGAGACCGCACCTTGAATACTGTGTACAATTCTAGTCACCGCATCTCAAAAAAGATATAATTGCAATGGAGAAGGTACAGAGAAGGGCTACCAAAATGATAAAGGGAATGGAACAGCTCCCCTATGAGGAAAGACTAAAGAGGTTAGAACTCTTCAGCTTGGAGAAGACACGGCTGAGGGGGGATATGATAGAGGTGTTTAAAATCATGAGAGGTCTAGAACGGGTAGATGTGAATCGGTTATTTACTCTTTCGGATAATAGAAAGACTAGGGGGCACTCCATGAAGTTAGCATGTGGCACATTTAAAACTAATCGGAGAAAGTCATTTTTTACTCAACGCACAATTAAACTCTGGAATTTGTTGCCAGAGGATGTGGTTAGTGCAGTTAGTATAGCTGTGTTTAAAAAAGGATTGGATAAGTTCTTGGAGGAGAAGTCCATTACTTGCTATTAATTAAGTTGACTTAGATAATAACCACCGCTATTACTGGGAACGGTAACATGGAATAGACAGTTTTTGGGTACTTGCCATGTTCTTATGGCCTGGATTGGCTACTGTTGGAAACAGGATGCTGGGCTTGATGGACCCTTGGTCTGACCCAGTATGGCATGTTCTTATGTTCATAATGGAAACTTGTTCAAGTTCCCCCGTAGTTCCTGTAGAACTCATCCCAGCCTCTCCACGATAATCTCTGGGGTCTCCCCCAACGCTTCAGATTGAATTCTCCCCATGAAACACAAATGCCTTATCATATACCATATTATTCATAATATTATTTGTTACCGAATATTAATGGCACCACCAATGTAAATTATGATCCACTATTTTCTTTGATACAGGTGCCCTTTTGTAAACCGTTATGATGGTAAATAACAATGACGGTATATAAAAACTCTTAAATAAAATAAATAAACAAACATAAGGAGTTTCCTACCGTAGCCGATATTGGAGAGGACTCATCTGTTTGTCCAGGGTGAGCAGGTCTGTGTGGAACACCAGGGCTCAGAGTAGTAGCAAAGGTCATGGCGGACGGTGCACGCTCCAGCATAGCCACCCCAGCAACCAAGCTCTCTGGTGAAGAAGTTGCAGCTGATGTGGGGCTGAAGAGGATCGGGGGAGGGTAAGGTGACACTCACTCCCCTTAATTTCACCTTCGTTTTTGTGTGAAGCATTAGAAAACAAAAAAAAAATTTGAGAAAGGAAAATACCGCACAGAGGGAACTCCGATGCAGCATCCTACACGGCGGCCATCTTGTCCCATCCTTGATCATCAAGATGTTTAAGAAAAAGTTCACCCAGTATTTGCCTGATTCTTCTAGGAGTTTTTTCAGGTTTGCAATCTCTATCAAGGGATTATCTGTAACATTGAACTGTCCCCCAGTAATCATATTGCACTAACTTTGCAAGAATATTAGTGAAAAAACCTGTGAATACTGATTCAGCGCATATATATATATATTACAGAGGAACAACTTCTCCTAAACAAGGTACCTAAAATAAAATATTTCCATCAGAGAATTGGCGCTCATATTGAAAAGGAGTAGTTTTATGTATCAGAATAGCTACTCCATGTTATCACTTGGTAAAGAGAAGTAACATTGTCCTACCCAATTCCTTCTCAGCTTGTGATGCTCTACATTAGGCTTGGCCTTTTTGTGGCTCTCAAGGACTAGAGCTGGCCAACCCTGCTCTATATCATATAGGTCGGTTTCTTGAGGAAAAGCAATATTTTACTTTAGCTTTATGAAATTCAGTAAATATCTTTATTCTTTTGATAGCTCAGTGCAGACCATCAATGTTCAGAGAACATAAAACTAATTTAGCCATCCTATGTAACATTTAATGAAAAGCCACAAAGAAAGTGATCATTTATGGAGAGTGGATCCCCCAACCTAGATCCCCCCCCAAAAACTCACAGTAAAAACTTTTTTAAATATATCCGAAGCAGAAAGCCTGTGAGGGAGTCAGTTGGACCGTTAGATGATCGAGGGGTTAAAGGGGCACTTAGAGAAGATAAGGCCATCACGGAAAGATTAAATGATTTCTTTGCTTCGGTGTTTACTGAAGAGGATGTTGGGGAGGTACCCGTAATGGAGAAGGTTTTCATGGGTAATGATTCAGATGGACTGAATCAAATCACGGTGAACCTAGAAGATGTGGTAGGCCTGATTGACAAACTGAAGAGTAGTAAATCACCTGGACCGGATGGTATACACCCCAGAGTTCTGAAGGAACTAAAAAATGAAATTTCAGACCTATTAGTAAAAATTTGTAACTTATCATTAAAATCATCCATTGTACCTGAAGACTGGATGATAGCAAATGTAACCCCAATATTTAAAAAGGGCTCCAGGGGCGATCCGGGAAACTACAGACCGGTTAGCCTGACTTCAGTGCCAGGAAAAATAGTGGAAAGTGTTCTAAACATCAAAATCACAGAACATATAGAAAGACATGGTTTAATGGAACAAAGTCAGCATGGCTTTACCCAGGGCAAGTCTTGCCTCACAAATCTGCTTCACTTTTTTGAAGGAGTTAATAAACATGTGGATAAAGGTGAACCGGTAGATATAGTATACTTGGATTTTCAGAAGGCGTTTGACAAAGTTCCTCATGAGAGGCTTCTAGGAAAAGTAAAAAGTCATGGGATAGGTGTCCTTTCGTGGATTGCAAACTGGCTAAAAGACAGGAAACAGAGAGTAGGATTAAATGGGCAATTTTCTCAGTGGAAGGGAGTGGACAGTGGAGTGCCTCAGGGATCTGTATTGGGACCCTTACTGTTCAATATATTTATAAATGATCTGGAAAGAAATACGACGAGTGAGATAATCAAATTTGCAGATGACAAAATTGTTCAGAGTAGTTAAATCACAAGCAGATTGTGATAAATTGCAGGAAGACTTTGTGAGACTGGAAAATTGGGCATCCAAATGGCAGATGAAATTTAATGTGGATAAGTGCAAGGTGATGCATATAGGGAAAAATAACCCATGCTATAATTACACGATGTTAGGATCCATATTAGGTGCTACAACCCAAGAAAGAGATCTAGGTGTCATAGTGGATAACACATTGAAATCGTCGGTTCAGTGTGCTGCGGCAGTCAAAAAAGCAAACAGAATGTTGGGAATTATTAGAAAAGGAATGATGAATAAAACGGAAAATGTCATAATGCCTCTGTATCGCTCCATGGTGAGACCGCACCTTGAATACTGTGTACAATTCTGGTCGCCGCATCTCAAAAAAGATATAATTGCGATGGAGAAGGTACAGAGAAGGGCTACCAAAATGATAAGGGGAATGGAACAACTCCCCTATGAGGAAAGACTAAAGAGGTTAGGACTTTTCAGCTTGGAGAAAAGACGACTGGGGGGGGATATGATAGAGGTGTTTAAAATCATGAGAGGTCTAGAACGGGTAGATGTGAATCGGTTATTTACTCTTTCAGATAGTAGAAAGACTAGGGGACACTCCATGAAGTTAGCATGGGGCACATTTAAAACTAATCGGAGAAAGTTCTTTTTTACTCAACACACAATTAAACTCTGGAATTTGTTGCCAGAGAATGTGGTTCGTGCAGTTAGTATAGCTGTGTTTAAAAAAGGATTGGACAAGTTCTTGGAGGAGAAGTCCATTACCTGCTATTAAGTTCACTTAGAGAATAGCCAATGCCATTAGCAATGGTTACATGGAATAGACTTAGTTTTTGGGTACTTGCCAGGTTCTTATGGCCTGGATTGGCCACTGTTGGAAACAGGATGCTGGGCTTGATGGACCCTTGGTCTGACCCAGTATGGCATTTTCTTATGTTCTTATGACCCCTTGGGCTGATAACACACCTTCACAGTTTCCATTCACAAACACACTTTCCCCCTTCCCTCTATCTCCACCTAGAAAATTCTAATTTTCCAGAATCCCAGATAATCAAATGGGAGATCTTGCTAGTGCTCTTCACCTGGTTCCCCTACTTTGTCGCCCCCTCATGGTTTCCAGGCTCTCCAAGGGACATTGGTATTGAAGTAAGGGGCAGAACAAAAAATAGAAATGATCAAGATGGCGTCAACAAGTCCATAAGATCCCAACTGCATCACAAAATGTAAACCAGAGATCAACTGTCTCTCTCTCACATAATAGGGAGAAAACATTTTGATTGTCCAAAAAACGTTAAGTCACTCCACACACATTGGAAAATAAAGTGAAAGCAGCCTGCCTAAAATATTTTAAGATAACAAAACCATGTGTGCAATACAGCTTTCTACCACAATGAAACAAGGAACAAAATGTAAAGCAGAAAGAATTAAAATGGCACCAATCGGTTCATGGCGGTCCTACTGTATCATAAATATCGTAGACTTCAACTGTAATGTAGCTGAAAGAGAAAGCATGTAAATTGTGTCCAAAATATCTCAAGCCACAGAGGCAAGTAAATAATAAAGATGAGTAAGCTACCCCACATGTTTTAAATCACTGAAACCAAGAGCGTACTGCAATTTGTACCACTAAAGTTGATCAGTGTTTATGATAATGAAATAAACAGGAGAAAAATAAGTGGAAAAAAAGAAAATTGTTCCTTACCTGCTAATTTTCATTCCTGTAGTATGACGGATCAGTCCAGACAGTGGGTTATGTCCCCCTTCCAGCAGATGGAGTCAGAGAAAACCTTGCAGGGTGCTCCCATATAAGCCAGTGCACCCTCTGTCATCCTTCAGTATTAAGAATATCAAAGCCTGAAGAGACAAGATGGATGGATCAAGATATAAAAACCCTTTCAACATGAACAACTGTACAGTGTGTACTAAACTTTAAGAGGCAACTAAACTTGCAAAATGAACCATGAAACAGCCACTAAACACGTGGTATACGGAAAACAATTTGAGCAGAGAGACAATCCCAATCCCATAAATCCTTAGGATGGGCGTCTGGACTGATCCGTGGTACCACAGGAACGAAAATTAGCAGGTAAGGAATAATTTTCTTTTACCTGTACGTACCCAGATCAGTCCAGACAGTGGGATGTACCAAAGCTTCCCTACTTAGGGTGGGCCTCGGATAGCCCTGCTCAAATGACCTGATTGCCAAAGGAGCCGAAAACCGGTGGCTGTAGATTCAAACGATAGTGCCGAGCAAAGGTATGTAAAGACTTCCAGGTGGCTGCTCGGCATATCTCCTGAGGTGAAATGGATTGACTCTCCGCCCAGGAAGCCACGTGAGCTCGGAGGGAATGGGCCTTGATGCCCACCAGAGGCTGTTGACTGGCACCAAAATATGCTGAGGCGATGGCCTCTTTCAGCCAGTGAAGCCTTGACCCCCTTCTTTGGCCCACTCCAAAGTACAAAAAGATGATCCGACAAGCGAAAGTCATTTGTGGCCTCCAGATAGCGAATGAGGATGCGCTTATCATCAAGCTTGAGTAGCTCACGGGAGTCTTCAGTTGAGAAAGACGGGAGTTTCACTGTCTGATTCATATGGAACGCGGAAACAACCTTGGGCAGGAAAGAGGGCACCGTGCGCAAGGAAACTCCTGAATCCATGAAACGGAGATAGGGCTCCCTGCACGATAGCGCCTGAAGCTTCGAAATCCTGCGGGCAGAGCAAATAGCCACCAGGAAGACTGTCTTGAGCGTAAGATCCTTGAGGGTAGCGGTTCGAAAGGTGGGCCACCTAGAATTCGAAGAACTAAGTTGAGGCTCCATGAGGGACACAGAACGTGTACTGGAGGCTTAACGTGTTTCACTCCCTTGAGAAATCAGACCATGTCCGGGTGAGAGGAAAGGTGGGGGGGGGTTCCCTCCTGGTGCTGGTTCAGGGAACCGAGGGCAGCCACCTGCACCCTCAGGGAATTGTAGGCCAATCCCTTTTTCAGGACCTGTTGCAGGAACAACAGTATCTGAGCCACTGAGGCGCTCTGCGGCGAGACAGGTACGGAGCCACACCAGGTCTCTAAGACCTTCCAAACTCTGACATAGGCAATGGACGTAGAGGTCTTCCTAGCCTTGAAGAGGGTCAAGATCACGGCCTCTGGGTATCCTCAGCCAGCACCTCCCAAAAGTCAGGCTGCAAGACAGAAGCGATCTGGTCGAAAAACACCGGACCCTGGCGCAGTAAGCGTGGTAGATGTCCCAGGTGAAGAGGGCCGTCCCACTGCGAGGTTGATCAAGTCCGCAAACCTCAGCCGACGTGGCCATTCTGGTGCCACCAGAATTACTGGACCGTGGTGACTCTACACTCTTCGGATTACCTTTCCCACCAGGGGCCATGGCGGAAACACGTAGAGGAGAATGTGCTGCGGCCAGGAAAGGAATAAGGCATCCACTCCCTCCGCGCCATGCTCTCTTCTGCGGCTGAAGAATCGAGGAGCTTTGGTGTTCCAGGGAGTGGCCATCAGGTCCAGGTGGGGAGACCCTCACCGACTGAATAGAAGTGCCACTGCTTCTTCGGAGAGTTCCCACTCTCCGGGATCTATGTGTTGATGACTCAAGAAGTCGGCTTGAATGTTGTCCACTCCTGCGATGTGAGAGGCCGCTAGGCGGGAAAGGTGGACCTCTGCCCAAGGCCAGCAACTTGTCCATCTCCCGAGAAACGTGACTACTCATTGTTCCCCCTTAACGATTGAAGTACGCTACTGTTGTTGCGTTGTCTTACAGAATCCGAACCGCCTGACGCTGGACCAGGGGGAGAAAATGCTTCAACACCAGGCCTACTGCTCTGGTCTCCAAGCGATTGATCGGCCAGGATGCTTGCAACTCCGTCCACATCCCCTTTGCCGATTTCGTCTGACAGACTGCTCCCCAACCGGAGAGACTGGTGTCTGTGGTGACAATCACCCACTGAGGGACTGCCAAGGTTACTCCCTTTAACAAATGATCCAGGTTGAGCCACCAGGCCAGACTGTCCTTGGTCCTCTCTGGCAGCGGGAGGATGGCTTCAACTCCCGAGAAACCGGTTTCCAGCGGGAAAGCAAGGCTCTCTGCAGAGGACGCATATGCGCAAAAGCCAAAGGCATCAGATCAATAGTGGACGCCATAGTGCCCAGAACCTGAAGATAATCCCAGGCTGTGGGAAGAGAGTGAAATGAATCGCTGTACCTGGGAGATGAGAGCCCGATCCGGACGCAGCAGTACCTTGCCCACAACTGTATCGAAGTGTGCTTCTAGGAAGTCTAGGGACTGAGATGGAGTAAGGCTGCTCTTGGAGAAATTGACCACCCATCCGAGAGACTGAAGGAGATGCAACACTGTCTATCCCTCATTGACTCCTTCTAGGCGGCCCACCTTCTCTGTATTAAATACTGAAGAAGTTCTTGAGGAAAAGATTGAAATGTTATCTGAAAAGAGAGAAAAAATCCAATGCATACAGAAATTCCAGATCAGAAACCAAAGGAAAAAGCTCACTGTGATGGATGACTCTGCCATCAGAGGCACTAATCCTTTCCCTTGCACAAAGGCAAAGGGAAAAGTGGATAACAAAACTCAACTAAAGAGGTCACAAAAGGAGTCCAGAAACAGCAGTAACCTGAATGAAGAAAGCTGGAAAGCTATGAGCACAAATGCTCGTAGTTTGGGCAATAAAATCCCAGATCTGCAAGCCCTTATGGTGGAGGCGGACTTGGACGTTGTTGGTGTCACGGAAACGTGGTTTACGGAATCTCATGACTGGGATACAGCAATACTGGGCTATAACTTGTTAAGGAAAGACAGAGAGGACAGGAAAGGGGGAGGAGTGGCTCTTTATGTCAGAAACAATATCCAAGCATCGGAGCTGCAAGGAAGATGGGGCAATGAAGAAGCACTATGGGCCAACCTAAAAAAAGATGGGACATCCATTTTTATTGGAGTGGTTTACAGGCCTCCAAACCAAAAAGAAGAGCTGGATAGAGATCTGGTTAATGACATCCACAGGATAGGAAAGAAGGGAGAAGTGGTGATCGTTGGAGACTTTAATATGCCAGATGTAGACTGGAGAATCCCATCTGCAGAATCTAACAACAGTAGAGAAATAGTGGATGCCCTGCAAGTAGCTTGGTTCAAACAAATGGTTATGGAACCCACGAGAGAAGGAGCAATACTTGACTTAGTGCTCACTAATGGAGATAACATCTCTGATGTCCAGGTGGGCACCCACCTCAGCACCAGTGATCAAACGGTATGGTTTAATATCACAAAAAAGATACGGAAAAGAAGCACAAAAACCCGAGTTCTGCAGTTCAAAAACACAAACTTTGATGAAATGGGGAAGTACCTGGAGGAAGAACTAAAAGGCTGGGAGAATGTGAGAGATGTGGATCAACAGTGGACCAATCTAAAAGGAGCAATTGCCAAGTCAACTAATCTATATGTTAGTAAAGTAAAGAAAAGCAAAAGAAAAATGAAACCTATCTGGTTCTCAAAGGAGGTGGCTGACAAAATAAAGGCTAAAAGAACAGCGTTCAAGAAATACAAAAGATCCCAAAGAGAGGAGCACAAAGAAGAGTATCTGGTAGAACTGAGGGAGATGAAGAAATTAATCAAGAGAGGAAAAAGTCAAGCAGAAGAGAGGTTTGCCAAGGAAGTAAAGAGAGGTGACAAAACATTTTTCAGATACATCAGTGAAGAGAGAAAAGTTCAAAGTTGTATAGTGAAATTGAAAGGTGGAAAGGATCAATGTGTGGAGAGAGACGAAGAAATGGCAGAAATATTAAACGAATACTTCTGTTCTGTGTTCACTAAGGAGGACCCTGGAGAAGGACCGTCCCTAGTTAACAAGATACTGGAGGGGAGTGGAGTAGATGTAACTCCATTTACAGTAGAAAATGTATGGGATGAGCTGGGGAAACTGAAAGTAGACAAAGCCATGGGACCTGATGAGGTTCATCCCAGGATACTGAGGGAGCTCAGAGATGTGCTGGCGGGTCCGCTGTGTGACCTGTTCAATAGATCCCTAGAAACAGGAGTGGTGCCGAGTGATTGGAGAAGAGCTGTGGTGGTTCCGCTTCACAAGAGTG
Source organism: Rhinatrema bivittatum (assembly GCF_901001135.1). Taxonomy (NCBI): domain Eukaryota; kingdom Metazoa; phylum Chordata; class Amphibia; order Gymnophiona; family Rhinatrematidae; genus Rhinatrema; species Rhinatrema bivittatum. The sequence goes on along the minus strand of NC_042632.1, from coordinate 58,059,742 downwards.
GGAACAGAGAGGAGGCTGGTAACTACAGACCAGTTAGCTTAACTTCGGTGGTGGGAAAAGTAATGGAGTCACTGTTGAAAGAGAGAATAGTGAACTATCTACAGTCGGGAGAATTGCTGGACCAGAGGCAGCATGGATTCACCAGGGGAAGATCCTGTCAGACAAATCTGATTGACTTTTTTGACTGGGTAACCAAGGAATTGGATCAAGGAAGAGCGCTCGATGTCATCTACTTGGATTTCAGCAAAGCTTTTGATACGGTTCCACACAGGAGACTGGTGAATAAAATGAGAAGCTTAGGAGTGAGTGCCGAGGTGGTGACCTGGATTGCAAACTGGTTGACGGACAGAAGACAATGTGTGATGGTAAATGGAGCTCTCTCTGAAGAGAGGGAGGTTTTAAGTGGTGTACCACAAGGATCGGTGTTGGGACCGGTCCTGTTCAATATATTTGTGAGCGACATTGCGGACGGGATAGAAGGTAAGGTTTGTCTTTTTGCGGATGACACTAAGATCTGCAACAGAGTGGACACGCCGGAAGGAGTGGAGAGAATGAGACAGGATTTAAGGAAGCTGGAAGAGTGGTCGAAGATATGGCAGCTGAGATTCAATGCCAAGAAGTGCAGAGTCATGCACATGGGGAGTGGAAATCCGAATGAACTGTATTCGATGGGGGGAGAAGGGCTGATGTGCACGGAGCAGGAGAGAGACCTTGGGGTGATAGTGTCTAATGATATGAAGTCTGCGAAACAATGTGACAAGGCGATAGCAAAAGCCAGAAGAATGCTGGGCTGCATAGAGAGAGGAATATCGAGTAAGAAAAGGGAAGTGATTATCCCCTTGTACAGGTCCTTGGTGAGGCCTCACCTGGAGTACTGTGTTCAGTTCTGGAGACCGTATCTACAAAGAGACAAGGACAAGATGGAAGCGGTACAGAGAAGGGCGACCAGGAAGGTGGAGGGTCTTCATCGGATGACATACGAGGAGAGATTGAACAATCTAAATATGTACTCCCTGGAGGAAAGGAGGAGCAGGGGTGATATGATTCAGACTTTCAGATACTTGAAAAACTTTAATGATCCAAAGACAACGACAAACCTTTTCCGTCAGAAAAAGATCAGCAGAACCAGAGGTCACGAGTTGAGGCTCCAGGGAGGAAGACTAAGAACCAATGTCAGGAAGTATTTCTTCACGGAAAGGGTGGTGGATGCCTGGAATGCCCTTCCGGAGGAAGTGGTGAAGTCTAAAACTGTGACCGACTTCAAAGGGGCGTGGGATATAAACACTGTGGATCTATCAAGTGTAGAGGGCGTGAATAAAGAGGCGGCAGCAAAACACTGCACGGAGCGGCAGTAGCCACAGAGGCATTCAAACACTGCACGGAGCGGCAGTAGCCACAGAGGTATTCACGGAGCGGGATGCCAGTGGCCAGTAGTTGGTGTTCCACCTTCACGGAGCGGAAGGATGGAGGGCTGCTATCTCCAAAAAAACAAAAAAAAACAAACAAAAAAATAAAAACAGGGGTGGGTAAGAGTATGGGGTAAGGGTGTGGCCTGCTTGTTACAGCGGTTGCTACCCCTAATTGAGCTGGACGTTCACTTGGATGCAGATACGGTGCTGCTCTCTAAATTGGTGGTGGGGTGGAGGGGAATTAGGGCTGGAGGGTACTGGAAGCCAATAGTAACAGGTGGGAGAGAAAAAAAGGGGAAAAAAATGGATAAAGTGCGTAGCTTGCTGGGCAGACTGGATGGGCCGTTTGGTCTTCTTCTGCCGTCATTTCTATGTTTCTATGACACTGGACCAGGGACTTTGCCCAGATGAGCCAATCGTCCAAATAGGGGTGGACCAGGATTCCCTCCCTCCTGAGGGCTGCCGCTACTACTACCATTACTTTGGTGAAGGTAAGGGGAGTTGTTGCCATTCCAAAGGGCAGGGCTTGGAATTGAAAATGCTGTCCCAGAATCTTGAAGCGAAGGAAGTGCTGATGAGCCTTGAGGATGGGAATGTGGAGATAAACCTCCGTCAAATCCAAGGAGACATTCTCTGCTGTGTACCGACACTAAGCGTAAGGTCTCCATCCTGAAATGTGGGACCCTGAGGGCTTTGTTGACCATTTTGAGATCCAGGATCAGACGAAAGGAGCCCTCCCTTCTTGAGGACTACAAAGTAGATTAAGTAATGGCTGGCTCCCACTTCCAGAGGAACCGGGCAAATTGCTCCGAGGGCCAGGAGCCTGTCGAGTGTCTGGTATACTATGAGTTGTTTCTGTGGTGGTCCGCAGGTAGAGAAGAGAAACCTGTCTCTTAAAGGACGAGCAAAATCTAAAGCGTAACCATGCTTTAGAATATCTAGGACTCACTGATCTGAGGTAATCTTGACCCACTCCTCTTGGAAGAGGGAGAGATGGTTCCCTATCCTGAGGACTGAGGAGTGGGCCAGCACGGCCTAATCGTGAAGATTTGGGAGCTGCCCCCTGGAAAATTATCCCGGGCCAGTCTTCGGCCATGAAAGGAATGAGACCAGGACTGGGAACGCGAAGAGGGCGGACGAGAGGCAGCTGTTCTTGATTGACGGAAACGTCTTTGGCTCCGGAAACGGATTCTAATGGAACCGAAGGTCCTAGCAGCCCGCCGCCGATCCTCTGGCAGCTTGTGGACCTTATTCTCACCGAGTGACTTGATAATCTTGTCCAGATCATCTCCAAAGAGTAATTTCCCTTTGGAGAGTAAGGATCCCAACTGGGTCTTGGAGGAATCCACCGACCAGTTGCGGAGCCACAGGAGGCGTCTGCTGAAACCATAGACCTGGCCAGAACTCGGAGCAGGTCATATAGTGCATTTGCCCCATACGCTATCACGACCTCCAGGCGGTCAGCCTGCTGTGCTTCGGCAGGAGACAGCTCTTGTGTACTGAGGAGCTGTTGGACGCAGAGATCGCCGTATTGACGCACAGAACAGACACCTCGAATACTCTCTTAGATACACCTTGAGCTTTCTATCCTGCATATTCCATAGGGCAGCACCTCCCATCACCGGAATGGTAGTTCATTTCGTCACTGCAGATACCGCCGTATCCACTTTGGGAACCTTGAGGAGCTCCAGAAAATTGTCTGGGAGGGCATATAACTTATCCATAGCTCTACCCACCTTGAGGGAGGCTTCAGGGGAATCCCATTCCCGGGACAGCAATTGCAGTAGCTTACGATTTATTTATTTTATTTATTGAGTTTTATATATCCTCGTTCGGTTTCGCCATCACAACGGTTTACAAAAAATACGATGGTTTACAAAATTAAGAAGGTTAACAAGGTTTCCAAAAAAGGTTCAAATGATTGTTAGCATATAGACATCAATTTACAAATTATTTGTTGATCAGTTTTTACACGTTTCAATTCTTTGTTATAATATAAACTTGTATTGAGTTCCCAGATTTCCTAGAGTTAAGCCGGAGGGGGTTGGCGTTATTTTGTTCATTGAGTGAGTTGGTATGCTTTGGTGAACATCCATGTTTTTAGATCTTTTTTAAAAGTTTTTAAGTTTAGGGCTTCCTAGAGAGATTGCTCTCTTTTGAGTCGAGGTGAGTTGTTTCGAACGAGTAGGTGGTGTCTTTAAAAGTCCTTTATTTACTGATCTGAGCTTTGTTTGGAGTGTGCAGTTTTATGGAGGAACTTAGCCAGTTTTCTTGTTTTTCATATATAATTTTATGTAGTATGGATAGTATTTTGTATTCTATCCTGAATTTTATTGGTAGCCAGTGCAGTGAGATAAGTGTTGGAGTAATATGGTCATGTTTTTTAGATCCAGTGAGGATTCTTGCAGCTGCGTTTTGTAGGATTTGGAGTGGACGGATGGTGTTTAGAGGTAAATTGAAAAGGAGTGAGTTACAGTAGTCCAGGTTGGAGAAAATGAGTAATTGAAGGACTGATCTAAAGTCGTTGGTGGAAAGGAAAGGTTTTAATTGATGACGTGTTAGTAGTTTATAATATCAGTCTTTGATTTTTGTTGTGATGTGATTTTTGAAAGAAAGTTCCTTGTCAATTATAACTCCAAGATTGCGGGCATGATTGCCTGGAGATAACACCGTTTTTTGGTTCATTAGGTTGAGTGGTGGAAGTTGAGGAGAGCTGTTCTGTCTAATATGATTATTTCAGTCTTGTTGAAGTTTAGGATGAGTTTTAAGTTGGTTAGTATTTGCTTTATTCTGCTTAGGTAAGTGGCTGTTATTTTGTATGTTTCTTCTAGCGAGTTTTGTATTGGGATTAATATTTGAATGTCATCTGCACAGATGAAGAGGGTCAGATTAAGATTTGATAGGAATTGGCATATTGGAAGCAGATATATGTTAAAGAGCGTCGCTGATAGAGCAGATCCTTGGGGAATTCCAGTGTTTAATTTTCTTTGAGGGTATCATTGAGCAGCACTTGGTAGGTTATTTGTGATAGGCATGAAGTGAATCATTGTAGGGTTGTTTCCTTTGCCCCAATTTATGATAGGCGGTCAATCATGATAGAGTGGTTTACCGTATCAAAGGCTGCTAATAGGTCAAGTAGGACTAGAAGATAGCTGTGGCCGTTTTCGAAACCTTTGAGTGCGATGTCGTTCATTACTAGTAGTAGAGTCTCCGTGTTCAGTTGTTTCCTGAAGCCAAATTGGGTGGGTAGCAGGATGTTTTCTTCCAGGTGGTCACTGAGACATGTGGATGATTTTCTCAATGATTTTGGCAATGACTGGTAGGGTTTGATATGGGGCGGTAGCTCAGTGGGTTTTCTGGATCCAGATTATTCTTTTTCATAATGGGTTTGATGATTGCAGATTAGGCATTCTGGGTAGTTTCCTTCCATGAGGGAAAGGTTTACGATGTCCGTTAGCCTCTTAGTTATTGATGGATCAAGATTTTTTATCGTCGTAATGGGTATGGCGTCAATAGGGTGTTTAGCTGGGTTCATTTTTTTAATGATCATTTGGATTTCCAGAGAAGATGCTGTCTGAAAGTTGGGCCAGCTTGCTGTTTGAATGTTCTGGATGGGAAGGAAAAGACCTCGATGGTGGACATAGACCTGAGAGCACGGGGTCCCCCTTAGCTGGTGAAGGCCCTGGAGGGTCTTGTGGATCTTCAATATCCAATTCCTGCAAGACATATGGGATGAGCGAATCCAACTCATCCCTCTGGAAGAGATGCAGTACCCAGGGATCATCCCCTTCCATCTGAGCCATCAGAGAGGGTTCGTCCAGGAGAGGGCCTTGAGGAAGAGAAACCAAGCCCCCTGGAGGATGATGGACCACGCAGACCCTGGAGGCACCTTGGTGAACCCCAGGTCCTGAGGCCCCCACTCCTTGAGGGCATCCCGGAGGCCTCGGGGGATCAGCCATCATGCTCACCTTAGGAGGAGGCGGCCCTGTTGGATCTTGCTGCTGTCCCATTCTGGCCAGGTAGGCATTGTGCATTAAAAGCACAAAATCAGCCGAAAATGGAGGTGGTCCAGAAGAAGGCACCGAGTGGGGGGGGGGGGGGGGTCTCCTGCGGGTGGACAAGGGTCCAGGGCATTAACAGGGGTCAGGATTAGTGGCAGCACTGAAGAACCGGCATCCAATTCGTCCCCTGGCTGCTCTGGAACAGTCGGCTCAGAATCAAAGATGGCTGTCGTTCCCTGCTGGGCGGGATCGGGGCCGGCCAGCATGCATCAAGGCGCGCCATCACACGCGAACCTGCTCTTCCTGCCAGCCGCGAGGAACCCTCCTTACCAGGGAGGCATCTCGCGGATCCCCTCGCAGGAGAGCCGGGAACCGGGCTCTCCGCACGCGCAGGACAGAGGCCCACGACATGGGACTGTGAGCTGAGCTGCCAAAGAATTGCTGGTGAGTGGCTGTGAGGAGCAGGGAAAAAACCCCCTCTGCAGCACTACTCCTCCCTGACCTGCCTGAATTGCTATTTACACCACACAGAGGAACGTTGCGTCTCTGTGGAGGCTGCCCCGAGGCAAAACGACTTCTCAGGGCAGCGGGTTGGCTCAGAGGAAAAGGGGGAGAGGTTGGACCACCAACTTGCACCCCAGGGCTTACAAGTCTAACCTGCAAGTAAGAAAGGTACAAAAACTTACCCCCACAAAGCAAATACAGCAATGGAGACTGAAAAACAGCTCTTCCTGCAAGTTAGTGTTATTTATGATAATTGTGGGTGGATCCTTGGGCTGGTGGCAGCTGACCATGCCCATGGGGGAAGATCCCCAGAGGGACCACCGGTCAGGCTCAGAGTTGAGAGACAGACACACACAAGTTCGTTTATTGAACAGTTTCAGAGAACCACCAGCGGTGGCAGTCGTGAGCTGGAAGAGCCCGGCTGGGCTGTAGTCCCTCAGGCACTGGAACAGCGATCCCAGGATGGCTGAGCTGTAGAGAAACTGAGATAGTGAAAAGGCAGAGTATGCAGAGTTCAGGAACAAAACCTTGATGGTAACACTCACACAATAATCTCTTGGAACAGCCCAGGAGCTGGAATGAAGTAGGCCCTTGAGGAGCGAGTACCTGGTTCCAGGGAAAGCTCTGAGAGAGCGATGGTAACTCACTGGTGTTGTAGGCAGCGGTGACTTCCTGGCAGTTATATTCAGTAGCAGGTCCGGGAACATGGGCCCTCGAGGAGCGAGTACTGGTTCCAGACTGCGACCTGAAAAGCAAGAGAGAGCGAGGCCCCCGAGGAGCGGGTACCCCTGGTAAAGTCCGAGGAGACAGAGTAGCAAGGTAAGAGGAGAGCGAATCCTATCTGCAGCGATATCTGGAGGCAGCTAGGTAGGAAACCCTTTGCTAACTCGATTAGCTAGCAAAACAAGAGACCTTAAATATCTGGCGATGATGTCATCTCAGGGGGACGCCCCTGCGGTTCGCGCCACAGCTGGTACTTTAGTTGGGGCCGCGTCGCATGCACGCCCTTAGGCCTCAGAATATGGCGGAAGGCAGCGTCCAGCCAGTCCAGGGATGCTGGAGGAGGTCAGCAAAATGACGCTGCGTCAGCCAAACATCCATCAACCAAAGAGGGAGTTGCCAAAGAGGTAAGGTGGGCGGAGTAGAGATGTCAGGCAGCGACGGTCGCAACAGTTAGATTGCTGGGCCCTAGAGAAGGGCCTGAGCTTTCCCTGTCTTTTTTTTTTACTATCATCTGTTAACCCTTGATCCATCTTAAGATAGGAAGGAAGCTAAGAAATAGAGAAAGGTGCACTAAATTTAGCTTTTCAGAATTCTTAGTGGGGAACTAGAGTTCAGCCACTCATCTGCTGGAGTCAGAAGAATACTGACGGATGATAGAGGGGGCACTGGCTTATATGGGAGCACCCTTCGAAGTTTTCTCTGACTCCATCTACTGCAAGGGGGACATAACCCACTGTCTGGACTGATCCGGGAACGTACAGGGAATGACTTTTTTCACCGATAATGAACAAAAACAAAACCCCCACAAATTCCCAGGAAAATAAAAACTGAAAGTGAAGAACCTAGTTACAACAGTTTTGCTTTCTTAGAAACTACCTATTTCACAATGCCCTAAGATGCAGGCTTTATGCTAATTTTTATCTAATTGTTTCCAAATACATTTGATAGCAGAGCTCATCGGAACATTTATACAGATTTGTTGCTGCCTATATGATTTTGCATACACAGAGATAGTTAACTATACAGTTTAATGACTATAGAGACAGCCTTAAGATGCTCTGCTTAGGACACCATATAAATGTGAAAATAATACTCTGTCTTTACAATCCCTGTGCTTACACAATCATCCTATTTATATACACAGGCAATGCTTAACTTCTCTTTACATGCACTTTTGTCTCTAACTCTACACATCACAATAGATTTATATAATTTTAGACATGACAAATTCTCAGTTTCATTAGGCTTATAATCAAATACAGTGGTTACTGTAAATGAGATATATTCCCTTTTCTTATATTTCAGCAGAATACTAAAAAAAAAAAGCACTGATATTTGCATTCTACAGCAGAAAATTATTAGCAACTTAAAAGGTGACAAAAACCTCGCCATAATATAGCTTTGCTTTTCACTGGTGTTTTGCACTGCTGTAGTAGTGAAGGAGAGAAGATGGATGCTTACTGCTAGCAAGAGCGGGCACTGAAGGATGCAACCCAAGAGCAAGTTTCCTGTCTAGTGACCAGTAAAGGAGATAACTAAACAAACCATATCCTATACCCTCAACAAATTTTCTCACAGATATTATACACACACACTTCCAATAAATAAAACATCCACCTACGCACACAAATTTTCACACAGATATTATACACACACACTTCCAATAAATAAAACATCCACCTACGCACACATGCATCCATATAAGTATATATAAATTAAAAGTGAGTTTTCTGCAAAATCTGGATTGTGCACATTTACAGTTTAATAATAAAACTGCTCTTTACACTTTACAACGCAGCATCTATCCATTCCAACTCTAGCACATGGACAAACACAGGTAGGCTTTATGGCGCGCTGCATGTGAAGCACCTGCTCTCACTTGGTTTGACAGATTTTGGGCTAAAGCAGTCCGATGATGGCTTTCTTTTCCTGATATTCTAGCACTAATGAATGATCAGATCGGCTGACAGCAGAGAACACGTCCATGTTTGTATGTCCAAAGGCTGGCACGGCTTTCTTGCCACACTAGGTCACTTCTTCATCTTCATATCTGCCTCTATGGCACAGCGTCGACCCCTCGTGCCCCCATCCTGCCAAAGATTCAGATAAAAGGAGAAATCAGCAATGAATTAGTACCAGCAATGTAGCATTGGAAGTGGCGGTGAGGGAAACCCAAAAGAATAAAGTGGAGTATGGGAGGAAGAATGCACAGTACAGGAATGTGAACAGTCACGGCTGCTAAGCAACTGAGAAAGGGGCAACAGGCGTATTTATTTTTTGATAAAAAATACGAGTAGGGTTGGTAGGAAGGCCATTAAATTAAGAATCCTATTTCTGTCTCTGGGGGAAACCCTTACAGCTAATTTATATTCCCTCTCAGCTTTTGCACTCCTTCAGCTCTCTCTCTGCTTCCTTTACTGTTTTCTCAAAGTGCAAAGTAGAAAGCTTAAGAGACCTTGCTTCAAATCCTGCGGCCTTGGGCACATCACTATTTCCCAATGCCTCATATACTATTTAGACTGTTCCTGTATGCCAGGGGTGGCCAACACAGGCCTGGTTTTCAGGATATCTACATTTAATATGCACTCTAAACCAGGGCATTTTACAGGCAATTGCATTCAGCAGGGGCGGCCAACTTCAGTCCTCAAGAGCCAGCAAGAGGCCTGGTTTTCAGGATATCCACAAATAGTATGCATGAAATAGGTTTGCACACAATACAGGCAGTGTATGTAAATCTCTCTCATGCATATTCATTGTAGATATCCTGAAAACCAGGCCTCTTGCTGGCTCTTGAGGACTGAAGTTGGCCACCCCTGCTGAATGCGATTGCCGGTAAAATGCCCTGGTTTAGAGTGCTAACTCTTCTGGAAGGACACCTAACCAATCAGTTATCAAGATTGCCACAATGACTATGCATGAGATTTGCATCCTCTGGGTCTCCAATGTATGTGAACCTCTCTCATGGCTATGCATGACTGGTTAAGTATGCCTCCGGGAACACTGCACACCTGAGAAGACAGCCTGAATCCCGCCCACTGCCCTGGGTTGCAGTCCCCTCCTCTCGCTGTCTGATCTCTCTCTTTAGCACAGCTGCTTTCTTTTGAGAAGAAATAATGCTGACAAATGGCTTCCTTTATGTAAAGCCTTTTTGCTGAAGAACAAGAGAGCAGGGAATGTTGTGTAATCATCCATTTTCCAGGCTCAAACCTCCCATAATCTTTGTAAAGTGCAGAGCAGAGAGTAACTAGAGAACCTGCCTAATACTGCTGCTCTTTTCCTGGAGAAGCAGGAAGGGCGAGTCAGACGTCTGACCAGATGAGCAGGATGTGCTAGAATATTAATACTTGCTTTTCACACTTGCATTTCACACTTCACCTCCAAATGGCTCTCAAAATGTGTTACAACTATTAACCCTCAAAAACAAATCAAAAGCAACAGAATTGGAGGGTTGAAGGCAGTGAGGTATCCCTCCCATGCCCCCCTCATATACAGCAATCACTCAATACTTACAAAGAGAGAGAGAAGGAAGGCAGGAGAGCCCATGGGAACACTGTCCTGTTAGAGGACAAACAGAAACACGGATCAGATTCCATGGAAACTCCGACATAAGCAACACAAACCGTACACACTCAAAACCATCTAGACACGTGTGTAACACAAATACGCCCGCATGCATCCGAAGAGCAGGTACATACAATGTAATGTATGTACTGCAGATGGTAGAGTCGAGTCTGGCTACCTCATATCTCTAGCACAGGCACAATTTAGTGATTCTGTTACATGGTGTGTTTGCAACGCTCCAATCTGTACAATCAAATATATCAAACATTTATTCCAGAAGAATATGAAAGAATGTATTCCTGAAGCCAGTGTGATGAGACTCCCATTACAAATCCACACATCCCCAGATTCCCTCTGCCTCACACTGCTCTGCACCAGCTTTCTGCATCCTCCCAGCTGACTGCAACACTTCTCTTCTATTCTGTGTCAGTCTCCACCTAAGCTTTACACCTCTGTGCCCACCCAACTCTTTGCTGCTCAACCTTCCCTCCACTTCTGTCTTTCCCCTCTTTTCCCATCTCCTTCCACTGCACTGTCTCCTTCCTCTCCTGCAAAAGCTATCTTCCTAGTACATTGGGATATGCGTGCACAGTCTCAGACAGGTACAGGCATCTATCAGGACATGCATGCAACACAGAGGCACATGAACACATTCAGAGAAGGGCAGTATAAAAGGAAAAGCAAATAAGTGAACAAAGGGGGACAAGCAGGAGACCTCACATAGGCAGTCACATGGACACAGTGCAATAAAAGGAAGATGACATACTTTAGCACAAAGAAGAAAGCAATATCAGACAAATACACCAGGCCTGCTGCAGCTCCAGGACAGGGATATGCCTTAGTCCCAACATTACAGCATGTTTCAGTCCTGATCCCACTCCATGAGAGGCGGAAACCAAAGTCCCAACCCCAATCACTGCCAGAAACATCAAGCCTTGAGACAAGGAGAAACCTGAGTTCCACCACCACAGCATTGGCAGAGGACAGGGAGAAACTTCAGTGCCAATACCACTGTACATCTCAATTCTAATCTAACCCCAGGACAGGGAGAAACCAGAGTCCTAACATCCCAGCACATCTCAATCCTAATCTAACCTAGGAAAATGTAGGAGAGGTTCTGGAAGCCAAATTTAGGCTCTTAGGTAGAAAGCTTAAATCCAGAACCTCCAGGGTAGCTTTCTCTGAAATGCTCCCTGTTCCACGCGCAGGTCACCAGAGGCAGGCAGAGCTCCGGAGTCTCAATGCGTGGATGAGACGATGGTGCAAGAAAGAGGGATTCAGTTGTGTTAGGAACTGGGGAACCTATTGGGGAAGGGGGGAGTCTCTTCCAAAGGGATGGGCTCCACCTTAACCAGGGTGGAACCAGTTTGCTGGCGCTAACCTTTAAAAAGGAGATAGAGCAGCTTTTAAACAAGAAAAAGGGGAAAAGCTGTCAATCATTCAGCAGTGCATGGTTCGCAGGAATGTATATTCGAAGGATACTAATGAAACAGGAGAGTTAGGGTATCCCAAAAGAGTGGTTCCAAGAAAAGCAAAAGTAGCCCATGTGTCTATGTTAAGAATCACCTGAGCTAAAGAATTCCAAATTATCCCTATCAACTGAAAAGCAGGTTGTTAATACAAACAAAAGCCACACTTTGAAATGTCTGTATGCCAATGCCAGATGTCTAAGAAGTAAGATGAGACAGTTAGTGTATAGCAGCAAATGATGAGATTGACATAATTGGCATCACAGAGACTTTGTGGAAGGAGGATAACGACTGGGACAGTGCTATATCAGGTACAAATTTGTACCTGATATAGCACTGTCCCAGTCGTTATCCTCCTTCCACAAAGGAAGGAGGATAACGACTGGGACTTTAGCTCAGGTGAAAATGATAGGGAGGATCAACTTGGTGGGGGTGTGGCACTTTATGTCCGGGAGGGTATAGAGTCTAAAGGATAAAGATCATACAAGAGAGTAAATGCTCAATAGTATCTATATGGGTAGAAATCCCATGTGTGTTGGGTAAGAGTATAGTGATAGGAGTATACTACCTTCCACCTGGCCAAAATGGTCAGACAGATGATGAAATGCTAAGAGAAATCAGGGAAGCCAACCAATTTGGCAGTGCAGTAATAATGGGAGATTTCAATTACCCCAATACTGACTGGGTAAATATAACATCGGGACAAGCTAGAGAGATAAAGTTCCTGGATGGAATAAATGACTGCTTCATGGAACAATTGGTTCAGGAACCAACAAGAGAGGGAGCTATTTTAGATTTAATTCTTAGTGGAACGTAGGATTTGGTGAGAGAGGTAACGTTGGTGGGGCCACTTGGCAATAGTGATCAAGTTTTAACTAATGACTGGAAGGGGAACAATATGTAAATCTACAGCTCTAACACTAAATGTTCAAAAGGAAAACTTTGATAAAATGAGGAAAATAGAAAAAACTGAAAGATGCAGCTGCAAAAGGTTAAAAGTGTATAACAGGTGTGGACATTGTTTAAAAATAAAATCTTAGAAGTGCAGTCCAGATGTGTTCCATGCATTAAAAAAGGTGGAAGGAAGGCAAAATGATTGCCAGCATTGTTAAAAGGTGAGGTGAAAGAGGCTATTTTAGCCAAAAAAAAAATATGAAGAAGGATCCATCTGAAGAAAATAGGTAAAAGCATAAACATTGTCAAGTTAAGTGTAAAAGATTGATAAGACAGGCTATGAGAGAATTTGAAATGAAGTTGGCCATAGAGGCAAAAAATCATAATAAAAACTTTTTAATATATATCCGAAGCAAGAAACATATGAGGGAGTCGGTTGGACTGTTAGATGACTGAGAGATTAAAAAGGACTCTTAGGGAAGATAAGGCCATTGCAGAAAGATTAAATGAATGTTTTGCCTCTGTGTTTACTAATGAGGATGTTGGGGAGATAATGGTTCCAGAGATGGCTTTCAAGGGTGAGGAGCCAGATGAACTGAACCAAATCACTGTGAATATGAAAGATGTAGTAGGCCAGACTGACATACTAAAGAGTAGCAAATCACCTGGTCCAGTTGGTATGCATCCCAGGGTTCTGAAGGAACTTAAAAATGAAACTTCTGATCTATTAGTTAAAATTTGTAACCTATTATTAAAATCATCCATTGTACCTGAAGACTGGAGGGTGGCCAATGTAACCCCAATATTTAAAAAGGGCTCCAGGGGCGATCCGGGAAACTACAGACCAGTTAGCCTGACTTCAGTGCCAGGAAAAATAGTGGAATCTATTCTAAAGATCATAATCACAGAACATATAGAAAGACATGGTTTGATGGAACACAGTCAGCATGGACTTACCTAAGGGAAGTCTTGCCTCTCAAATCTGATTCTTTTTTTTTTTTTTTGGAAGGGGTTAATATACACGTGGATAAAGATGAACCAGTAGATATAGTGTATTTGGATTTTCAGAAGACATCTGACAAAGTCCCTCATGAGAGACTTCTAAGATAATTAAAAAGTCATGGGATAGGTGGCGATGTCCTTTCGTGGATTACAAACTGGCTAAAAGACAGGAAACAGAGAGTAGGATTAAATGGTCAATTTTCTCAGGGAAAAGGGTAAACAGTGGAGTGCCTCAGGGATCTGTACTTGGACCGGTGCTTTTCAATATATTTATAAATGATCTGGAAAGGAATTCGAGTAAGGTTATCAAATTTGCGGACGATACAAAATTATTCAGAGTAGTTAAATCACATGTGGATTGTGATACATTACAGGAGGACCTTGTGAGACTGGAAGATTGGGCATCCAAATGGCAGATGAAATTTAATGTGGACAAATATCCCATGCTGTAGTTACACGATGTTAGGTTCCATATTAGGAGCTACCACCCAGGAAAAAGATCTATGTTTCATGGTGGATAAAAATTGAAACTGTTGGCTCAATGTGCTGCGGCAGTCAAAAAAGCAAACAGAATGTTAGGAATTATTAAGAAGGGAATGGTGAATAAAACGGAAAATGTCATAATGCCTCTATATCGCTCCATGGTGAGACCCCATCTTGAATATTGTGTACAAATCTTGTCGCCGTATCAAAAAAGATATAATTGCAATGGAGAAGGTACAGAGAAAGGCAACCAAAATAATAAAGGGGATGGAACAGCTCCCCTATGAGGAAAGACTAAAGAGGTTAGGACTTTTCAGCTTGGAGAAGAGACGACTGAGGGGGGATATGATAGAGATGTTTAAAATCATGAGAAGTCTAGAACGGGTAGATGTGAATCGGTTATTTACTCTTTCGGATAATAGAAAGACTAGGGTGCACTCCATGAAGTTAGCATGTGGCACATTTAAAACTAATCGGAGAGAGTTCTTTTTCACTCAATGCACAATTAAACTCTGGAATTTGTTGCCAGAGGATGTGGATAGTGCAGATAGTGTACCTGTGTTTAAAAAAAGGTTTGGATAAGTTCTTGGAGAAGTCCATTACCTGCTATTAATCAAGTTGATTTAGAAAGCAGCCACTGCTATTACTAACATCAGTAGCATGGGATAGACAGTTTTTGGGTACTTGTCAGGTACTTTTAGCTTGGATTGGAAACAGGATGCTGGGCTTGATGGACCCTTGGTCTGACCCAGTATGGCAATTTCTTATGATAATTTCGTTTTCCTTAGTGTAGACAGATGGACTCAGGACCAATGGGCTATGTGCTTTTCTGCTAGCAGATAGAGACTGAGTCAGGTTTCAAAGCTGATGCCACCCTAGATATACCCCTGCAGTGATCTCAGCTATTCAGTATTCTCTTCAAAAGCCATTGTGGACATATTGAAAAACTTGATTAAAATTTGATTACAACTTGATAAAAAACTTGATTAAAGATGGATAACTGTAACTGTATTCAACCAAACATAAGCGCTGAATCCCAGCAAAATTATAGATGGCCTGATCTAGGGATAGGGTGACGGCTTACCCATAAGCTCTTGGAATAGAGTTCCACCTCGAGCAATTCCTTTGCACCGTTCATGGGCAGCTGTGGGTGGGATGCTGAGTCCATCTGCCTATACTAAGGAAAACAAAATTATCAGGTAGTTAATTTCTCCATTTCCTAGCATGTAGCCAGATGGACTCAGGACCGATGGGATGTACAAAAGCTACTCCCGAATGGGGCAGGAGGCTGCGTGCAGTACGGTTAGTAACGCCCTCGCAAAGGGCTACATCCTCTCGGGCTCGAATGTCCAGGCGATAGAACCTGGAGAAGGTGTGCAAGGAAGATCACATCGCTGCTCGGCAGATGTCAATGGGAGACAGTAGCTTAGCTTCTGCAAAGGATACTGCCTGGGCCCTAGTGGAATGAGCTTTAACCTGAAAGGGCAATGGCTTCCCTGCGTCTGTATAAGCTCCCGTGATCACTTCCTTGATCCAACGAGCAATGTAGCATGCGAAGCTGCCTCGTCTTGTTTCCTTCCACTGTGAAGGACAAACAAGCGGTCCGAGTTGTGCACCGGTTCAGAGATTTCCAGATACCGGACTAAAAGCCTACTGACATTTAAGTGGCAGAGGAGGCGGTAGTCTTCCGTGTTCTTGTGTCTATCAAGGGAGGGTAAGGAAATGGACTGATTCAAGTGAAACTCTGAGACTACCTTGGACAAGAAGGAAGGAACGGTGTGAAGTTGTAATGCTCCTGGAGTCAACTGGAGGAATGGCTCCCCATGACAATGCCTTCAGTTCCGAGATGCAACAAGCCGAGCATATCGCCACCAAGAACAGAGTCTTCAGGGATAGATTGTGCAGCAGTTGAAAGGAAGGACCTGCTAAAAAGTCCAATACTAGATTAAGATTCCATAGGGGAACTGGCCATTGTAAGATGGTCGAAGGTGTTTAACCCCCTTTTAGGAAATGGGCCAAGCATGGATGTGACGACAGCTGTGCTCTGTTCACCTCGCCTCTGAAACAGGAGAGAACCGCTACCTGAACCTTCAAGGAGTTGAGGACAACCCTTTATTCAGTCTGTCCTGTAAAAATTCCAGAACCAGAAGGATTTAGATTGCCTGAGGTGGCACCCCGCAATCTCCACACCAGGCCTCAAATATTCTCCAGATCCGCACGTATGCTAAGGACGTAGACAACTTCCACGCGTGGAGCAAGGTGGAAATTACTGCTGCCGAATATCCACCTTCATCAGGGGAGCCCTCTCAAGGGCCAGACCATAACAAAACCAAGTTGGGTCCTCGTGAAGGATCGGACCTTGTTGGAGCAGGTCCCTGTGTGGACCATACCATGGGCGTCTGGGCCAATCCGGGGCCATTTGAAGGACTAGTCCTCTGTGGTGTTCGATCCTGCTAATGACCTTGCCCAGCAGAGGCCATGGAAGGAAGGCGTACAGTAAGTCTTCCTCTGGCTAGGTCTGAACAAGTGCGTCAATCCTTTGGGAACGCTGATCTCTTCTGCGACTGAAGAATCGGAAGACCTTTGCTTTATGAGATGTGACCAATAGGTCGATGGATGGGAGGCCCCAGCTCTGGCCGACAATGCCCATTCTCCTGGATCCAGACACTCCCTGCTGAGAAAGTCTGCTCTGACATCTTTTCCCGCGATCCTCTGTAGATTCAACTCCGCCCATTCCATAAGGGGATCTATCTCCAGAGTCACTTGCTGGCTTTTGGTTCCTCTCTGGCGGTTGATGTCTGACATCACGCGGACCGCCTGGCCCTGGAGTCTGTGGCTGAATTGTAGACACGCTAATCTGACGGCTCGGGCTTCCAGGCAGCTTATATTCTAGCTCGCCTCTTCCTTGGTTCAATGCCCCTGGGTTGTCAATTTTTTCTTAGCCATTTCTTTGTCACTTTTCAAACATCGATCCTCATCACCTTTCAAATTCACTATATCACTTTAGGAATTCCTTCTTTCGCTATCGGAAAAATGTTGTGTCACCTCACTTCACCTCTTTGGAAATCCTTTCTGCTTGACCTTTTGCTTTCCTGATTTCTCTCTTAAGACTCCCTCAGTTTCACCAGATCGTCTTCCCTGTGTTCCTGGCCAGCCACCAACTTTAGGCACTTGGTCCCAGTCAGTTTTCAAACGGGCCGATTTAGGGCCTAACTCCCTAAGTTAGGATCCTAGAGCCTTTGAATCTCAGCCCATCTGGTACGGTCTCAGGTGAGATGCAGTAGAAAGGTGGCTGGCACGGAATGAGAATCGCCAGAAACTGAACACTGTCGCCATAGTCAGACTGATGCACAGTGTATGCAGAGCTTTTATCTGGCTTGGGCATGCATTTTGAGTGTAGGCTCTAGAGTACGTAGGTCACACCGTGCTGGATAAACAAGAATGATTTTATGTACAAATGCAGTGCAGAAAGAAAAAAGTTTCAATTACAGTTCAAAATGAGCAGCACTTTAGCCCAATCCTACAGGTATAGCTTGAATATCTTTGCTGCTGCACCCCAGAGGAAAATAAAAATAAGAATAAGACATTACATTTCTATTATCTGAAAAACGTAATCAAGTTTAAGTTGAGAGCACAATTTTCAAATTTCCCATCTTTAGTCAAAGAATTTAAATGTAGTGTTAACATTTGGAAAGGACAAAAAAAAAATCCCTCTATAGGATATGACAGGAATCCCTCCGCCCAGAGCTGGGAGAGCTGCTTGCTCTATGATTCTCCCTTTTTCTCACCTTCTCGGAAGAATCCTGTTTGCGAGTGGAGTCTCTTCCACGCAGGCTCTTGGCACTGATACCAGATTCAGACGTTTGCATAATCAGCTGTGTGGCCAGAAATTGCTGCAACAGATATAAAAATCTATTAATATCTGCAAAATTCTGTCCAATGATAACATGTAGCCCAGAAAGTTCATTTAAAATGCCCTTCTTGGATAATTTTTATATAGGCCCAGAAAATAAAGCACAGTTTGTAAAGGATTTGGGTTTCTCTAGGGCCATCCTCCTCCACGTGAGGTAAGCCTCGTTACCTGGATCTGTTCTAGAACGTCCCTCTGCATCTCCACGGCCATATGGTAGACGTCGTGGTCCGAGCTGTTGTACATCACAGCGTTCTGGAACATCAGCATGATGTCGCGCTGGAACTCTGCTGTGCTGCGGATCAGGCCCGTTTCAATGTTCTTCTTGATAGTGGAGAGATCCATAGGCCTGGGATTAAAAGCAAGGATGAGAGTCTGGCCGAATGACTCTTCCCCCCTTACCTCATAACAGAGAAGCCTTTACCTCTGCACAATGCTGTGATAACCAGGAGCAATATCATCTGTTACAGGCTGCAGAAAGACATTGGCATACCTGGAATAAAATGGATAGGATAAGAGAGAAGCTGCCCGTTCCCTATATCTGCAATGTAACCTCACCCTGCGACCCCTCCCCCACCTGATTCATTGCCAGTTACTGCCCCCTGTGATTCCCCCTCCCTATATCATAACCACCCACTGCCCTCTGTGCCTTCCTCACCTGGATCATATCCACTAACTATATCTTTGGGCAATCAGCACTGCAATCTGACTGAGGGCTGCAGGCAACATCAGACAATACTGCAGAGCTATTGCAGAAGCCAAGATAGCTCACATCTCAAAAATAGATTTAAGGTAAAAACTCTACATGTTGCAAGGCATGGGGTGGGGAGGGAAATTGTGGAAAATGGGAGACTGAACAGAGAGAATTAGAATGACAGAAGATGTATGCACTGCAGACAGAGAGAGAAAGGGCCATGGGAACCAGGCACATTTCAAAGGGAAGAGGGTCGGAATGAGTAATGGAGAAATTACTTACCTGGTAATTTCGTTTTCCTTAGTGTAGACAGCTGGACTCAGGACCCATGGGTTATGTGCTCCCCTGCTAGCAGATGGAGACTGAGTCAGGTTTCAAAGCTGCTGTCACCCTAGATGCTCCCCTGCAGTGACCTCAGCCGTTCAGTATTCTCTTCAAAAGCCACTGTGGACATACTATTGAAGCATGATTAAAATTTGGATACAACCTAATTAAAAACTGGAGACCGCAACTGCACTCAAGCAAAGTTAAGCGCTGAATCCCAGCTATACTACAGATGCCCAGATGTAAGGATTGGGCGACGGCTTCCCCATAACTTCTCGGAATAGATTTTCATTTCACGGATGATTCCTTGGCACCGTTCTTGGGCAGCCGTGGGCGGCATGCTGAGTCCATCTGTCTACACTAAGGCTTAAACTGTACAAATTTCCCCAAATTCACCGAGGGGCACCCTCAACATCATTCCCTAAGATCGAAAACATCTCCCACACTGAGCTGCATTTTTTTTTTTTTTAAAGCAACAACTTTTTAGAAAACAACGACAAAAGGCAGGCTTATAGGAGGAGGGAGTTAAATGAGGGAAGGTAGGGAGAACAAAGTGAAAAGATGTGTGTCCCCCAAAACCCCATGAAAGCCTCCTGCACAGAGGGAGGGAACCACTGCTTTTACCTCTGGAGATCATCCCTTTGACCAAATCTGCTTTTCCATACTTAACAATGAGGCTAAGTTAACTCTTAATGTTTTCACTTCCTTCAGTGGCTTCAAAGCCACTCCTTCAATACATGGCCAAACTTACCTGCATGAAACAGCATTAATCTATATCAAAAGCTCTGAAAAATGCCTTCAGCAGACCAGGACACAGATAAAGAGTAATGAGCTGTAAAGGGCTACTTTTTACCACCTGGGATTCCAGGGCAAAGTAACTAGCAAACCTCACAAGCATTCACGGTCAGCAAGTGCAGAGCAAGTGCAAAGCAATGGCCAAGCTACCATTGTTGACCTGTGATTGAATAGAAAATAAACAGAAAACTTCACAAGCATTCACAGTCAGCAAGTACAGAGCAATGGTCAAGCTCCCATCACGGACCTGTGATTGGCTGCAGCTCTCCATACTAACATAATGGCTTTTTTCCAGATTTTCTGTGCTTGAATAGCTTCTTGATCTTCACTGCAGACAGAACTGAAAACCCAAAAAACTTGTGATGAGGAAAAGGATGAGAGGCAGGGATATCACTTACTCCACCTCCACAGACATGGCATGTCTAACCTCAATGCATAACACAACCGAGGCCCCCCCCAAAGCAAGACTTTATCAATACAGGCACAACAGTATCATCCCCTTGCCCTATCATGCATGAACTCAGTTACATCATTTGGATATTAAAACGGCTCATGAAATCCATAGTTTGAGCAGTTACAGGAGACTTCAGATTCTCAGAGCCTGGGCACAGGCTCCCACCACTGCTACCACCTTCTGCTCTCAATACATTTACAGCTTTGTTTGCTCCCATCCCAATAGTTCTACATCTGCTCCACCACATTTGGAAAAAAGCACAAAAACCTATGGAATTTCAGTTATTTCTCGTGACAAATTTCCTGCTATAAAGCTGTGTCTCAGACAGACACTAGTGACCTGGAGAGACCCCTTAGCAGCACATTCTGAAACGCGATGCTTTCCTCCACATTAACAGAGCTCAAATCTCTAGGGGAGGTTATGGACAGAGTTATCCCCCATCCCACCCCTCAGCTCACAACTGGGAGGAGGCAGGGCTGCTGGGAATGGAGTCAGCCAACGTATGCGACTGCAGGGGTGCATTGTGAATGCTGAATCCATCATCACTCTCGCTGATAGGAGCTTCATTATCAGTCTCAGACCCCATCTCATCCTCTTTGGGCTCTTCCAAGCTGCCGGCCTCACTTGTACCATCTTCATCATCCTCATCCTCTTCCTGAGGATCCTGAAGAAGAGAAAGATGCTCTGTGAACGAGGACAGTGTCTCTGCACGTTATCACTGCTCTTATTCTAAGTTTTCTATCCTCGCTGTAATATACACTTTTAATTCTTATTTTTACACTTTATTAATAAAATAGTGGACAAGGTTGAATTTAATCTTACCTGCTAATTTCCTTTCCTTGAGTCCTTTCATCTCTGTCTCAATATATAGTCCAGCCAAACCTATCAGCAGATGGAAGCAGAGCGCAGCAGGTTTGCTGATGTCACTATAGCATAGGAGATATATATATATATTAACAAGAGAGAGAGAGAGATCCAGAGCTATAGATCTCTCTCCATATAGATATACCCCCTATGCGTAACTCAGCCTGCTAGTATGTCTGTAGCAAGTTCATAAACTAACTTTTCCTCACACCCCCATTTAATCAGGGGGCTTTGGAGGGAAAAAAAAGAGCAGCAGCCCACCCAAGCCATGGAAGACTAGCTAATAAGGAGCCTAACAGGGTTTGTAAACTATATACACTTACCTTCACCACCGAAGAAGAAAACAGTGAAAGAATTCAAAGGGGCATGGGATAAGCACCGTGGATCCCTAAAGGCCAGAGGAAGGAGATGAAGAAGAGTGCTTGGGGGTAACTTGCTGGTGCAGTGGTTTCTACCTTTAACCAATAAGCCGTGATACTTTTGATGCATCCCAATTATTGCTCTCTGCATCAAAGGCTAGGGAAAACAGGGGAATTGGATTCAGATAGCAACCAACAAGGGCGCAGACGTTTAAGATCTGGGGAAACTGATATGCATGGGGATAACCTGCATGGCACAGCATTTACGATACTTAGAAGACATGGATTATCCTTAACCAATAAGCATTGATGCTTTTGATGCAACTGCAACTTTGCTCTCTGCTTTGAAGGAGGGGGTGGGTGGGGAAAAAGGAGTTGGATTGGAGAAATTACTTATAGAAACAGAAATGACGGCAGAAGAAGACCAAATGGCCCATCCAGTCTGCCCAGCAAGCTTCCCTCATTTCTTCTCCCATACTTATCTGTTTCTCTTAGCTCTTGGTTCTAATTCCCTTCCACCCCCGCCATTAATGTAGAGAGCGGTGATGGAGCTGCATCCAAGTGAAATATCTAGCTTGATTAGTTAGAGGTAGTAACCGCCGCAATAAGCAAGCTACACCCATGCTTATTTGTTTTTACCCAGATTATGTTATACAGCCCTTATTGGTTGTTTATCTTCTCCCCTGCCGTTGAAGCAGGGAGTTATGCTGGATATGCGTGAGGTATCAGTTTTTTTCTTCTCCCCTGCCGTTGAAGCAGAGAGCTATGCTGGATATGCATCGAAAGTGAAGTATCAGGCACATTTGGTTTGGGGTAGTAACCGCCGTAACAAGCCAGCTACTCCCCGCTTTGTGAGTGTGAATCCTTTTTTCTTCTCCCCTGCCGTTGAAGTTATGCTGGATATGCGTGAAGTATCAGTTTTTCTTTTCCCCTGCCGTTGAAGCAGAGAGCTATGCTGGAAATTCGTGATGTATCAGTCTTTCTCCCATGCCGTTGAAGCAGAGAGCCATGCTGGATATGCGTCGAGAGTGAAGTATCAGGTACATTTGGTTTGGGGTAGTAACCGCCGTAACAAGCCAGCTACTCCCCGCTTTGTGAGTGCAAACCCTTTTTTCTTCTCCCCTGCCGTTTAAGCAGAGAGCTCTGCTGGATGTGTGAAGTAACAGTTTTTCTTTTCCCCTGCTGTTGAAGCAGAGAACTATGCTGGATATGCATTGAAAGTGAAGTATAAGAATGGAGTGATCAAGCTAGTTGAAAGGCATCAGGAATAGAGGAAGGTGGAGGTAGTAATTTGGATATTTGGTTTGGGGTAGTAACCGCCGTAACAAGCCAGCTACTCCCGTCTTTGTGAGTGCAAATCCTTTTTTCCACATTTCCTCTTGCTGTTGAAGCTTAGAGTGATGTTGGAGTCACAGTAACCATGTGTATGTTTATTGACTAAGGGTATTGTCTCCAGGCAGTAGCCATCATTCTGGCGAGTCACCCACTCTTCATTGGCGGCCTCTTGACTTTATGGATCCACAGTGTTTATCCCACGCCCCTTTGAAGTCCTTCACAGTTACCTTACCTGATAATTTCATTTTCCTTAGTGTAGTCAGATGGATCAGTACCAGTGGGTTATATCAGAGCTTCCCAAATTGTGGGTTGGGACCCCACATGGGGGTCACAATCCTCTCCAGACATCACCAGCACCAGAAGTAGTGGAAATCAGCATGGGATCTTTGAGCTAGCGTGCACTCAGGACCTGCAATGGTCCTGCCCTCGCTTGAGTTTCCATGGGTGAGGAGGGACTGGGAGCTTTTACTGGCTCACAGATCCGGTGCTGACTTTCACTACTAATGCTGCTGCCAGTTGCAGATCAATATCAGGCATTGATTGGAGCAGCCATTGGGGAAGAGTGGGCAGAGTGTGCACAGGTCTCTATCCTCTCCCATCACTGAACTTACCTAAGAGAAAAATGTTGCCCCTGTCATCAGCCTGCCCTCTCTTCCCATTAGCTGTCATCCACTTATCGCCTGAGGCCACAGGAAAATGCTGCGGCTGATCCTAATCATATAACCTTTTTCTGCTCCATCTTCCAATGCATCCCAAACCACTTTCCTTACACCAGATTTTGAGCCAAGAATTGAAACTACCTATATGACATAGCCTCTTTTCCCTTTCTTTACCATGTGTCTCATCTTCTTCCCTAAATAGTGGACATCTTTCTGTAGTTTATGGAGGTCATTGGTCCCCAGACAGAGAACATGGATATCAGACTCCTTGCTTTCTTCTATAATTACTTTCACCACCTGGGTTTGCATTTCTATTAGTGCAGGTTCCTGGAAGGCATTTAACTGTTGGGTCTCCATCAAAATGAGTTCCCAAATTGGTTCCTCTGATGACTGTCTCCCAGCAGAAGCAGCTTTCTTTAATGACATTTGATCATGTTGAGGGGTTTCTGGGTGCATTGGGTGACTAATTCACTTCATATTCTATTGCTGGGACTTCTTCATTTTCCAATGCAGAAAATATATTATGTAAGGGTAAGAGAAAAAAAGAACAGGGTGATAAGAGAAAACTCTTACCTTGTCTTGATTTGCAGGTAAAACTCTTGGTTCATCTTTCACTGTATCTAGGATTAAAAGAGAGAAAGAATTAACAAAGAGGTTGGACAGCCCCTTCTCCAGCCATTGCTTTCCAATGTTCCACTCTCTGCCCAGATATTTTCCTACCCAGTAGCTGTAAAGCTGGATCTGGATCTAGTCTGGGTCCATGTTCATCGTCATTTGAGAAGTGCTCTGTCTCGGATGTCTTTTCAGGGGAAGCCTGGAGATGAACAAATAAGTTTCTCTATGAAATACATTTGGGTGTAGATGTCCTCATGTGGATAAATAAAAATATTTCACTCGTACAATATTATGCAGCCAATAACCTACAAAAGCAGTAATTTATGTTGTACCTTAGCTCCTCAACCTCGTTCCCTGATCCTAAGAACCCTAATCCAGGGCCCATCCCCAAACTCCTTTCCAGAGGCCTGCCCTCCCTCCCCTGTCCTGCACTCATGTCCTTGTCTCCGCCTCCCCCCTGCCCTTGCCCCGTCCCTGCACACACCTCAGCTTTCAAAGAAAATGGTAGTTGATCTCCTTGTCTGGAATTTGTCTCTGTTTCAGAGCTCTCTCCTGCACCTTTCCGCTTCTCTGCCCCACTCCTGAATTCTGCAGGTTCCGCTTTGATAATGGGTCCTGCCTCACCCTGACCCATGTGATCCTGTTCTGATTTGATTTCTGATCCCAGCTCTCGGATGCCCAACACATCTCTGATCCTAGTTCCTTCAATCTCTTCACAGCTGGATTTCTCCTGCTTCACAGACACTAGTCCTGGGATCGAGGACATTTGCTTGCCAGGTTTTTCTTCCTGCAGTGTCTGATTCCAGGGGCCAGACAGAGACTGGGGGTCATTCTCTTCACAGAAAGAAAGTGCAGCCTCTACTGCTGCCACATCCAACACTTCTGGATGGTCATCCACCTGCAGGAATGGAGATTGAATACAATTATATGGTTTAAAGGTACATGCAAATAGATCCATCAAAAAACAAGGGCAAACTGTACCAAAAACAAATAATTTTAAAAACATTCAAAAACAATGAATCATTACACAAATAAATCAAGTCATTCAAAATTATTAAAGTAATCCAAATGAGAAACACCCAATTTCCAAAACAAAAATACCAAAAAATTATATGAGACACATTGATGGGAACCTAAAAAAAAAGACAAATATCCAAACACAACAAAAAGAGACATTTAAAAAAATGAGCAAAGTTATTCCCCCTAATCACATATCATCATCATACCCCACAAATACTTCTACCACCATATAGTGGCTAGAACAGCAACAAATTGAAAGAATAAGTCCTCAACATTAAACTACCAGAGTCTCTGAAAGCAAGAAAAGCAAGAAATAGAATCACATATAGGAAAATTGGTTCTTACCTGCTAATTTTCGTTCCTGTAGTACCACGGATCAGTCCAGACCGTGGGTTGAGTCTCCTGTCCAGCAGATGGAGACAGACCAAAACTGAAAGGGTATCCCACATCAGGACAGAGCCTACCCTGCATCCCTTCAGTATAAAACACTTTCAAAGCAGATATAACTCCCCAAGGATCAAGCAAGTAACAAGAAAACTGATAAATTGAACTATTAAACAATTGAAAGAATTCTGAATAAACAAATGCTCTTCCATAAAGATTTATTTCCATCTTCTTCTGTGAGATGCTTCCGGTGCCTTAAGTAATAATAGAAAAGTCAGGTATCAAGAAAACCTGTAAAGGAAGAAAAACTTTGAGCGGACGGAGCAGATCTAGCATGGGAGGGTGTCTGGACTGATCCGTGGTACTACAGGAACGAAAATTAGCAGGTAAGAACCAGTTTTCCTTTCCCTGTACGTACCCGGATCAGTCCAGGCCGTGGAATGTACCAAAGCTTCCCTAAGTAGGGTGGGACCGAGACAGTCCTGCTCGAAGAACCTGCCGCCCGAAGGAGCCAAAAACTGGAGCCTGTACATCAAGGCGGTAATGAGCAAAAGTATGCAGGGATTTCCAAGTAGCTGCCCTACATATTTCCTGCAGAGAAACGGATTGACCCTCCGCCCAAGAAGTGGCCTGAGAACGTAAGGAGTGAGCCTTTAAGCCTTCCGGAACCGATCAACCCTTACAGATGTAAGCTGACTCAATAGCCTCCTTTAGCCAACGGGCAATAGTGGCCTTTGAAGCCTTATTAACCTTATTTGGGCCACTCCACAGGACAAACAGGTGATCCGAGACCCAGAACTCATTTGTAACCTGGAGGTAATGTAGCAAGACCAGTTTCACAACCAGGCGCCGCAGATCACCCCCAGATGTGTTTGCGATGTGTTCAGAAGAAAAGGCCGGGAGTTCTACTGACTGATTGACGTGAAAGGAAGACACGACCTTTGGCAAGAAGGAGGGTACCGTCTTGAGGGATACCCCTGAATCAGAAAAACGCAGAAAAGGTTCCCTGCACGACAAAGCTTGGAGCTCCGACACTCTTCTGGCGGAACAAATGGACACCAGGAAGACGGTTTTGAGAGTCAAATCCTTAAGAGTAGCCCTCCATAGGAGGGCGCAGAGGAAAAAACTGACCAGCTACCTGAGGCTGTAGAGAACGGGGCAGGGAATCCCCTTGCCTACTGACCCGCCGACGCCGCGACGAGAGGGGCGGACCCTGAGGCGGATCCCGGAAGCTACCCTCTTAGGGGAGCTTACCAGCGGCGCGCAGCAGAGCCGGCGCGCTGCTGAAGCCGCGCGCGCTAAAGGGGCGCACGGCGAGACGGCTTTGCCCGGCTTCGCCCGGAATCGCCGGATGACGGCAAACATCTGTTGGGTAGAACTAAGGTACTGTTTCCTTTCTTTTGCTTGTTTAAACGATTATCCCCTCTGCTTGCCAACAAATTGCACATAAAATTTGGCGTCATAAACTGGGTGAATCTGCTATTACTAAAAAACTAAATGCCTCCAAAAAGGAAAGGCAAGGTGCGAGTGTTTCCACCACTCCCCTTGCCGTCTCCAATTCAGCAGGAAATAAGCAGATTTCTCCTTTCACCTGCGTCGAATGAGATGAAGTCCAAAGACTCTGATGTGCCTCTCAGTCAGGGAGGGCTGAGTGGGCCTACAGACGAGGCTTCATTGAGCCCGAACATCGGCATGCCTCCTGCACAAAGATTGGCGGACAATACCCAGGCGGCTATTGTACAGACCATCGTAGAGGGGGCGTCTGCTATCTCGGACTCAACTTCAGGAAGTGGAATAGGAGACTTGAGGTTGGAAAACCCTGAGGGAGGGAATTTAGATCAAAAGTCCCGAGACAGCAGTAACATTGACCTCCCTACTCGCCCAGCAGTGGTAACCCTTGATTCACTTTGGGGGATGATGGAAGGAATGCTACTGAATATCAAAGGGTTAGAAAAGAAAGTGGATAGTTTAATAACAGGAACTCAACAAGACACGCTACAAACACAGAAACAAATTAAAGAGCTGGTTGACAGGACTAAAGATTTGGAGAATTCCCAAAAGAAAAATATAGAATTCCAAGTAGCTGTTGTTAAAGACAGAGAGATAATTTCTAGAAGGCTTGAATCTCTAGAAAACACAGCCAAGAAATATAATTTGAGAATTATGAATTTTCCTAGAGTAATTGGGGAATTGCCCCATATTACTTTAAAAAATCTGCTTAAAGAAATACTTGGCTCTGTTGCTGGAGATAAAATAATTGTACTAAATTGCTATTTTATACCAAAAAAAAGAATTTCAGAAGATAGATTAGAGCAGCCCTTTCAGGGTGATCTAACAAATTTTCTTGAGTCTAGTAACCAGGTAATTGATTGGGGGACTCTTTTGGCCAATTTCTCCATATTAGAAGATATAAGCTTGATAATGAAAAATTATTTCCAAAAATATCCAGTCAACTTCATGGGAAAACAGATTAAGATATTCCCTGATCTCGCTTTTTCAACACAATTACGTAGGAAAGCCTTTCTGGCTTCACGCCAGGAGGTAACTGAGATGGGATTTACTTTCACTTTAAGATTTCCGTGCAAGTGTGTCTTGAGAAAACAAAATGACTTATTTATCCTTTTCTCCCCTGATCAACTTAAAGAATTTTTAGAACAGAGGAAAATTCCAGCCTCATCCCCAATAGCGAGTTAAGAAACAAAGGAAAATATAAAGCAGGTATTATGAGCCCTTTTAGTTTATTTTTGAAGTAAAATACTCCCTATGGTTTCCGTATGTAGTGCAATGAGCCCTCAAATGTGATTAATACTGAATGAAACTGACTGTGGTAAAAAGTTAATGGTTTTCTTTTTAATGGAGATAAGAGCCCATTGAATTTATTGTTATAGATTTTCTTTTGTTATTCATGTACCACAAACAGATCATGTATTTCCTATTGCAAACATTGTTTGTATATATTGAAAAGGATAAATAAAGGATTAAAAAAAAAAAAAAAAGAGTAGCCCTCCATAGAGGTTCTAAGGGAGCTTCGCAGAGAACCTGAAGAACCAAGTTAAGACTCCACGAGGGACAAGTAGCCCATATCGGCGCATTCAAATGCTTGGCCCCCTTGAGAAAGCGGACGACATCCGGATGAGTCGCCACTGTGTAACCGTCAATGTTGCCTAAGAGGGAGCCTAGGGCGGAGATCTGCACTTGCAAGGAACTGAAAGACAAACCCTTGGAGAGACCATTCTGGAGGAAGGAAAGGACCTGGGAAACCGGAGCCTTACGAGCCGACACTCCCGAAGTGATACACGCATTTTCGAAAACCTTCCATACCCGGACATAAGCGAGAGAGGTAGCCGGCTTTCAAGCACTCAACAGAGTGGATATAACTTCTTCCTTATATCTCTTTCTTTCTCAATCTCTGCCGTTCAAAAGCCAGGCCGCTAGACAAAAGCGATCCGCCTGATCGAAAAAATACGGGACCCTGCCGAAGAATTTGGGCGAGATGCCAGAGGCAGAGAGGGCCGTCCGTGGCGAGATTCACTAGATCCACGAAGCACGGTCTGCGGGGCCATTCCGGAGCCACTAGAATGACGGGACCCTGATGGAGCTCAATTCTTCTGAGCACTTTGCCCACTAATGGCCAAGGAGGAAACACGTACAGGAGAACGTCGGGAGGCCAGGGAAGGACCAGCGCGTCCACTCCTTCCACGCAGTGTTCCCGTCTGCGGCTGAAGAACCTGGGAACTTTCGCATTGTTCATGGTGGCCATCAGATCTAAGAGTGGGGACCCCACCTGCAGATTATCAGATTCATCGCCCTGTCTGACAACTCCCACTCACTGGGGTCTAACCACTGGCGACTGAGGAAATCGGCTTGAACATTCTCCTTCCCTGCAATGTGGGACGCTGCTAAGCGCTCTAGGTGATGCTCCACCCAGACGAAGAGCTTACTGGTTTCCAGAGCCACCAGGCGACTCCTGGTGCCTCCCTGTCCATTGATATAGGCTACCGTGGTGGAGTTGTCGGAGAGGACACGGACCACCTTGCGATGGAGTAAGGGAAGGAAGACCTTGAGAGCCAGGCATACCGCTCGAGTTTCCAATCGACTGATGTGCCAGCGAGATTGGACCGGGGACCAGTTCACCTGTGTAGACTGGGTCTGGCACACCGCTCCCCAACCAAAGAGGCTGGCGTCTGTTGTGACAACGATCCACTGCGGCATTTGAAGGGACACCCCCTTCAGAAGGTGAGTCGGCGAGAGCCACCATTGCAGTTCTGCGACGGTAGACTCGGAGTGTGGGAGGGGCGTCCGAAACCCTCTCACGCGACTATTCCTGATGATCAAGCGGCCAACAAAGCCTCAGAGCTCGCTACATACTTCAAGAAAAAAATCTCCAATCTGACGGCACCTCTAAGAGCCAACAAGGGGCTTCCTCCTCCCCCCCCCCCCCCCCCAACAATACGGCCCAACAGACCACAAGCCTGGAATCCTTCGAGCCTACCTCCTCCTTAGAAATAGAAAACGTATTAAAAAAGCTCAAACATCATCCCACCCCTCGGATGTGCTTCCTTCAAACCTTCTCATCTCCATCCCTAAAACTATCGCCAAGCCAACTGCTGAAATTATCAACTGCTCATTAACTCATGGCCGGGTTCCAGACCCCCTGAAACTGGCCATCCTAAAACCACTATTAAAAAAACCAAACTTATCTCCTGATGACCCAGCCAATTTTCGCCCTATAGCGAACCTCCCATTCATCTCCAAAATCCTGGAAAAAATAGTTAATAAGCAACTGTCGGAATACCTAGACGAAAATAACATCCTAGCCCCTTCTCAGTACGGCTTCCGTAAATCTCTTAATACAGAAGCCCTCCTAATCTCTCTAACAGACACCATCCTTCTCAATCGCGACAAGAAATAACCTTGTCTGATCATTCTCCTCGACTTATCAGCTGCTTTTGACACTGTGAACCACTCTATCCTCCTAGAGCGGCTATCCGACATCGGCATCAAAGGCACCGCACTGAATTGGTTCAAGTCTTTCCTCACAAACAGATTCTACAAGGTAAAAATCAACAATAAAGAATCTCAACCGGTCAGCTCATCCCTGGGAGTTCCACAAGGCTCCTCCTTATCCCCTACCCTTTTCAACATCTACCTTCTTCCGCTATGCCAGCTCCTTTCCAACCTAAAGCTAACTCACTACATATATGCAGATGATGTGCAAATTCTTATTCAGATTACAGACTCCATTCACAAAACCCTCTGCTTCTGGAACAATTGCCTTAAATCAATCAACCACCTGCTCTCAAGCCTCAACCTCATCCTTAACACTAATAAGACTGAAATCCTCCTCATCTGTCAGGATGCCAATCATGTTACTGCCAACAATCTGCTTTCCACAATGCAACCCCCTCTATCTACACAGGTAAGAAACCTCGGAATCATGGATAATCAGCTAAACCTAAAAAAATTTATCCACAACACCACGAAGGACTGCTTCTTTAAACTACAAGTCCTAAAACGGATGAGACCGCTCCTCCACTTCCAAGATTACCGCACAGTTCTCCAAGCAATCATCTTCTCAAAAATTGACTATTGCAACACGCTTCTGATCGGGCTCCCAGCAAATTCCATCAAACCCTTACAGATGTTGCAGAACGCCACAGCAAGGATTCTGACTAAGACCAATAAAAGAGACCATATCACACCCATCCTATGGAACTTGCATTGGCTCCCAATCAAGTTCAGAATTATGTACAAAGTCCTTATGGTCCTACACAAAGCCATCCACAATACTGCTCCACTGGACCTTAATATCCCACTTCGGCCGCACTTACCCTCCAGAACAGTAAGATCTGCCTACAGAGACACCCTCGTTGCTCCCCCCGCAAAAAGCACATTAAGGAAACGAGCTCTCTCCACAACTGGCCCGCAGCAATGGAATGCTCTCCCACCAGATCTTCGGCGCGAACAATGCCCGATTACCTTCAAAAAAAGACTCAAGACCTGGCTATTTAAGCAAGCTTTCCCTTAATTTCACTCGTGCCTTCCACATCCACTCTTCAGAAGATTAGTTCTGTATACAGGTCCCCTGTGTACATGACACTTTCATGTCTCAGGTCTCCCTAGACATAAGACTCTTTTCAGCTTTAGGTACCCTTTAGGTACAGTCAATTTGTTCAGTTCTTTATCCTCTGGCTCTCCGGAAGAGCCCATTCTTCTATTACCCGGTTGATCCCAGTTTAATGTATCCCTTGTTGTGATGTAATGCATTCTTACATGCCAGTTCACGTTTTAATGTAAACCGAAGTGATGTGTAATTTTTTACATGCATATCGGTATATAAAAATGCTAAATAAACATTACTTATGTGCCTACATGTAAACCGTTGCGATGGTATATATCTTAGTGACGGTATAGAAAAGACTTTAAATAAACAAATAAATAATAAGGTGCTCTAGGTCCTCACCAAAAAGCAACTGACCCTTGAAGGGGAGAGTACCCAACTGCACTATAGAAGAAGCATCTGCAGACCAATTTCTCAGCCAGAGCAGACACCTGGCCGTGACAGCGGAGACCATAGCTCTGGCTTGCACCAGCCCCATACGCGATCGCACCTTCTAGCCGATCCGCCTGCTCCGCCTCTGCAGACGAGAGGTGTTGAGTGCTGAGTAATTGCTGATCCCACCTGAGGCTTGCCGGCTGCATGAGACTGCTGCATATTGTCGCCTGAACACCTAGGGACAAGACTTCAAAGATGCGCTTGAGATAAAATTCCAATTTACAGTCCTGGAACTTCTTCAAAGCCGTAGCCCCCACCACTGGATGGTGGTGTGCTTGGTATCTGCAGAGATGGAGGAATCCACCTTAGGACTCCCATTCCCGAAGAAGCATCAGCTTGTGCATGGGACGGAATGGAAGTATACGTGGAGGAGCCCTAAGTCCCGCCAGGACTGGGTCCGCGTTAGGAGGCATTGCGGCCGTAACCGTATCCTCAGGGGCCACCTCGATTACCAATTCCTGCAATATGAAGGGAATGAGTGGTTCCAGTTCCTCCCTTTGAAATAAGCGGAGCACCCGTGGATCGTCCCCGTCAAGGAGGGGGTTGGGAAGCAGAGGATCAGCATCTGGATCCGATCAGGGACCGACAGCGGCTGAGGGGGATCTGGAGGCGGCGGGACCCCCGGGACCACCCTAACTCTAATGGAGCCTTGCCCTTCCGGCTCCTTAGGAGGTTGCGGAGGAGAAACCCACAGGTTCTTAGGCAGGGTGGGGGGACCCTCCTCCTCCTGTAGACTAGCGAGAAGATGTGCGCATAAGGAGTACAAACTCGGTGGAAAAACAAGACTTTGGCTTCCCGGGGGGGAGGGGAAAAGATCAGACGCCCCTTCCGGGGAATGAGGGGGGCTCAAATCCGGTGCAGAAATTAAAGAATCGGGCTCACCTTCTTGCAGCCCAGTTTCAGCATCTGAGATTGTTTCCAAAATGACCGCCGTTCCTGCGGTTTTTCGGGTTGGGAACGGCCTGGCCATGCGGCGTGCAGCTTGTCCCCTGGGTCGCAGTTGTTGCGGGTGCCGAGGGGCCCTCCCCACCCAGCAGGCACCCGGAGCAGAGGCCTGCGCAGGAGACTCTCGTGGCAGGCTCCCCGCAGGCACTACAGACGCTGGAACGCGGCATCAGCCTTAGAAAAAAAATTGCTGTGAGGAGAAAAACAGCTGAGCCCTGCTAAGCTGGCCTTGCCGGAGCTGTCCACGGTTCTTAAATTAGTAAAATAGGGCTCAGTTTAAAAATCTTTCCTTTTTTTTTTTATAAACACATCAGTGCAGAGGAAAGCTTTCCTTTCCCTGGCCCTATGTGGACAGCTAGCCAAGGGGAATTGACTGGACCACCAGTACCACCCCCAGAAGGTCACTGGGAATGGGAGCCAAGGCTGAAGATTTCAAGGGGCAAAGCCCCCCCTAGGGCCCCAGCAGTCTCCCAGAAAAATAGAGAGAAACCTTTCAAATGTAACTTTTTTTGTTTTAATATAAACAAGAGCTAATACTTGCTTGATCCTGTAAAGAAATAGTACAAGATCCCCTCAGGGAAAAAAGATAAGAAGGGGAACCATAGGTTCAGCTGCCAGCATCTGCTGGAGACAGACAAATACTGAAGAGCTGCAGGGTAGGCTCTGTCCTGATATAGGATACCCTTTCAGATTTGCTCTGTCTCCATCTGCTGGACAGGAGGCTCAACCCACGGTCTGGACTGATCCGGGAACGTACAGGGAACAAAATCATCTCTCTTCTTCCATTCCAAACCATGTTCTCTCCCTAGGTTATATCCTATCACAGGGGGCAGAGCATGAAGCTCAGCAAATTGCAAAAAACACAAGAGCATCAATAACTCCAACACGATATTAGGTACAATGCAATAGCACTAAACACTCCAGATGAATCTTGCACAAGGCACTCACCACTATCCACAAAACTATCCACAATCAGCTACCACTAGACCTTCAGATCTCGCTCAAACTTTACTCATCCACAAGACCCATCAGAGAAGCGTATAAAGGGACCCTACCAGTCTCACCAACCAAAGCCACAGGTCTATCATCTACCAAAGAACAAGCTTTCTCCACAGCTGGCCCCACCATTTGGAATAACTTGCCGACTGACCTCAGATTGGAACCCTGCCTTATAACCTTTCGAAAAAAACTTAAGACTTGGCTTTTCCTTCAAGCCTTCCCTTAATTTCTAAAACATCAACTTACCACTCAACCAGACTTCGCTCACTTGACTAGACGCTCAGCCTAGTCGCTGCATATATCTCCTTCCATTCTGCTGTCCTTTTTTCTTCCCGGCTACTAGCCCACCAAGTTCTCTCTCCCTGTTATATGTAACTTTTTGCCTATTGCTTCTTGCTTCCTTGTTATATGGTTATTTAGTTAGTCCCCATGTTCTATGTAAACTGATTTGATATGAATCCTTTTCATGAAGGTCGGTATAGAAAAGTGTTAAATAAATAAATGATGTTTGGTGCAGAAACAAGATAAAGTTCCTATAGACACAAAATATTTATAAATGTCAGACATGTTTCATCAAGTGTCTTCTTTAGGGGAAATCACATTAGGGACCCCACCAAATGTCTTCACTGAAAGATCAAAAAACAATCTAATGAAGCCGCCATTCACAAACTGTCCATTCAAATACCACTAATGCCAGTAATAAAAGCCTTACCAGTATAAGAACAGCAACTGTCTCTCAAACATCACCCAAACACCAACTCGGTATAGCAGTCATCTCTTCTGCATCGCACAAACACAGCCATCTATTACACTCTCAACCATATTTACATAAGATATGCCATACTGGGTCAGACCAAGGGTCCATCAAGCCCAGCATCCTGTTTCCAACAGTGGCCTATCCAAGTCACAAGTACCTGGCAAGTACCCAAACATTAAATAGATCCCATGCTACTAATGCAGGTAACAAGCAGTGGCTATTCCCTATTGATTAACAGCAGTTTATGGACTTTCCTTCAGGAACTTATCCAAATCTTTTTTAAACTCAGCTGCACTAACTGCTTTAACTACAACCTCTGGCAATGAATTCCAGAGCTTAAATGTGCATTGAGTGAAAACATTTTCTCTGATTTGTTTTAAATGAGCTACCTGCTAACTTCATTGAATGCCCCATAGTCCTATTATCTGAGAAAGTAAATAACCGATTTACATTTACCCATTCTAGACCTCTCATGATTTTAAACACCTCTATCATATTCCCCCCCCCTCAGCCGTCTCTTCTCCAAGCTGAAAAGTCCTAACCTCTTTAGCCTTTGCTGATAGGGGAGCTGTTCCATCCCCTTTATCTTTTTGTGCTCTTCTCTGTATTTTTACAGTACAACTATATCTTTTTTGAGATGCGGCGACCAAAACTGTACAGTTATTTAAGATGCGGTCTAACCATTGAGTGATATAGAGGCATGACGACATCCGTTTTGCCATTCCCTTCCTAATAATTCCTAACATGGTTTACTTTTTTTTCCCCCCTTTATTTATTAATTTCTTTTAACAAACAGAAAAGTTTACATGTTATATTGAAAACACAAATACAATATTCATAAGTCTAACTAATGTAAACTATTATTTTCTGTTAATCAATTTATAAAGCAATAAAAGGATCTCAGGGTTTATTAGGAACACTTCAATCTATGTTATATCTACCAACATCAATTATAAGGAGGCAAGCAGCATTATTTCTATTTATTACCTGAAATGGTTAGGTGATACTGGTCTCACTTTTACATTTATCAAGAAAAAGTCTTAGTTGCTGGGGTTCATAAAATATAAATCTGTTGTCTTTATAATTCAACATGCATTTACAAGGATATATTATATTCAATTGAATTCCCAATGATTTTGCTTCCTGAATCATACCCTCAAAATTTTTCTTCTAATTTGCGTCTCCCTTGTAACATCAGGATAAATCCAGACTTTTTGTCCGTAATATAATTTATTACGACTACAAAGGAACAGTCTCAATATTAGATCTCTGTCCATCATATGTACAAAGGTTACCAATAATATTCCCCTGTATTCAATCTGCTCTTCAGTTGGCGCTTCTAAGAAGGCTGTTAATTCTGAATTTAAATTATAGGTCTTATTCCTGTTCCATTACCATTCTTACGAATAGGGGCAAAATAGATCTTAGAAATCTGTGGTAGTGAATCTGTGGAAATTAAAAGAACCTCCATAAGGTATTTTTTAAATTGTTCCTTAGGTGAAATTAATCTAATGCCACATCACCACAGTGAGCCCATGATTTCAATGTGTTATCCACTATGACGCCTAGATCTCTTTCTTGGGTGGTAGCCTGTTTCAACCACTGGCCTTGCACAGACTGATCTTGCCACACCGCCCTCCATCCAGAGAGGCTTGCATTGGTGGTGACTATTATCCAATTCAGAATCTCCAATTACGTACCACGCTTGAGACTGGTGCGAGTAAGCCACCACAAAAAAGACTGTCCCTAGCTTTCCACTCTATCGGAAGATGAAACTCTTCCAATAACAGATTCCAGCGGGACAGAAGAGTCCCCTGCAGAAGCCGCATATGTGCGAATGCCCAATGCATTAATTCCAATGTCTATGCCATAGAACCCAGGACCTGTAAATAGTCCCAGACCCTGGGCACCGAAATCTCTAGCAGAAGCCTAATCCGAATCTACAATTTCAGCAATCTCTCTTGGAGAGAAATACTCTGCCTACTAGCGTGTCAAACTGAGCTCCCAGATACTCCAAAGTCTGTAAGAGAACTAAATTGCTCATTGCTAGGTTCACCAACCATCCTAGAGAGTTCAAACGCATCTGTAACTTTCGTACTGATTGTTGACAGAGGTAATCTGATTTTGCATGAATGAACCAGTCATCCAGATACATATACACCAACACACCCTCCTTTTGCAATGCGGTTGCCCTCACCACAATCATCTTGATGAAGATATATGGAGCCATCGCCAGCTGAAGGAAACCGAAAATGTTCCCTTTGGACGATTAACTTAGGAACCTCTGGTGCTCCTGCCTGATGGCTATGTGCAGATATGCCTCTATCAAGGTGAGAGATGCCAAGAAGTCTCCCTTGTGTACTGCAGCTATGGCGGACCTCAGAGTTTACCTTTTTTAAATCCAATATCTCTTGAATTAGATACAGAAGGAAAAGAAACAGGACATTTAACTTAAAATTGATCTCCGACCACACTCTGAAGTGGCTCTCAATCATATGCAATTTCTCCCTCTTCTAGAGGTGAGAAAGCCACTTCCCCATCAGAATCCTGCGATGTCTCATGATCCACAGCCCCTTGAACATTACTAGGGACAACTTACCTGCGGCATTTGCCTGCCATGACTATCATGAGAGGCCCGAGCATGCAATCCCTACACAGTAGGTTGCTTCACCTTTGATGGGCGCCCTGCAGAACAGTGGATGTCATAATGCCTCTGTATCGCTCTATGGTGAGACTGCACCTCGAATACTGTGTACAATTGTGGTTGCCGCATCTCAAAAAAGGTAGAGTTGCACTGGAGAAAGTACAGAAAAAGGCGACGAAAATGATAAGGGGCATGGAATGGCTCCCCCATGAGGAAAGGCTAAAAAGGTTAGGGCTGTTCAGCTTGGAGAAGAGATAGCTAAGGGGGGGATATGATAGAGATCTACAAAATCATGAAAGGTCTTGAACAGATAAGAGTAAATCAATTTATTTACTCTAAGACAATAATAGGACTAGGGTGCACTCCATGAAGTTATCAAGTAGCTCATTTAAAACAAATCAGAGAAAATTATTTTTCACTCAATGCATAATTAAGCTCTGGAATTCATTGTCAGAGGATGTGGTTACAACAGTTAGTGTAACTGGATAAGTTCCTGGAGAAGACCATAAACTGCTATTAATCAATAGCGAATAGCCACTGTTTGTTGCTGGCATTAGAAGGATGGGATCTATTTAATGTTTGGGTACTTGTGACTTGGACTCACCACTATTGCTAACAGGATGTTGGTCTTGATGGACCCTTGGTCTGACCCAGTATGGAATGTCTTATGTTCTTATGATGAGGCTTCAAATGGTTGTACAGTTTATATTTATGCTGGATTACTGTACTTTCAAACTGAAAAATTATCTTTTAGCCATCAATAAAAAGATCTTAAAAAAAAAAAAGTAGTGAGAGAAAAGCAGAGCCTCTGGAGGAAGGAGTAGAACCTCAAAAGATTTACCTTATCCTCAATAATAGCTATAATATCACCAACTGTGTCAAAGTCAAGTTCTTCCCCAGTATAGGATACAGCGATGTCCATCTTCTCTGCCAAGTCAAGATCTTCCTTCCCATCTACACTGGCATCTTTGGGCATCCCTGGAACAGTCCCAGCTCCCAGACACTCCTTGTTAATAGAGTCTATGATCATGGAGATGTCACTGTTGTCCACTGATACTGTCATTGTGTGAGGATCACTGACACTGGTAATGGAAGTGCAAGTCTCCAGTGGGGTCACTGTATGCAAGAGAGCAACAAAAGGCATCACACATAGAAACATCCTGCAATCACAGCGCTCCCTCCTAGAGCCAAAATGAGTTCCCCCATCAGTTCTTCTCTCTGCATAGAGGCCCTACATATGTTCTCTGTGCAAAGGAGATTTTTAGTAGGCACTGTAAGAGAAGTGCCCAAAAGAGAACAGGGGGGAAAGTGCTGATCTCCTGAATGGCAGCGAGCGTTTTAAAGACACACCTGGAGCTGCTGAGGCTGGCATCATGAGCATGGTGGGCTGGGACACAGACTCAAGGGGGGGCAATGATGAGTTTGCTGGAGAGTCACAGCTGATAGCAGAGAAGGAGGGAAGAGGAGTGCTGAACTGCGCAGGGCCAGTTTCTAAAAGCCGGGAAAGAGTAGGAGCACCTGATAGAAAATACAGAGAGAAGGGGAAAAAAAAAAAAGAGTACATGAACAAGCAGCAAGAGCTATTTCTACAGAACCCTAAGCACTCAACCCTATCGAGACAAAGACAAAAAGAGTACATGAACAAGCAGCAAGAGCTATTTCTACAGGACCCTAAGCACTCAACCCTATCGAGACAAAGACAAAAAGAGTACATGAACAAGCAGCAAGAGCTATTTCTACAGAACCCTAAGCACTCAACCCTATCGAGACAAAGACAAAAAGAGTACATGAACAAGCAGCAAGAGCTATTTCTACAGGACCCTAAGCACTCAACCCTATCGAGACAAAGACAAAAAGAGTACATGAACAAGCAGCAAGAGCTATTTCTACAGGACCCTAAGCACTCAACCCTATCGAGACAAAGACAAAAAGAGTACATGAACAAGCAGCAAGAGCTATTTCTACAGGACCCTAAGCACTCAACCCTATCGAGACAAAGACAAAAAGAGTACATGAACAAGCAGCAAGAGCTATTTCTACAGGACCCTAAGCACTCAACCCTATCGAGACAAAGACAAAAAGAGTACATGAACAAGCAGCAAGAGCTATTTCTACAGGACCCTAAGCACTCAACCCTATCGAGACAAAGACAAAAAGAGCACATGAACAAGCAGCAAGAGCTATTTCTACAGGACCCTAAGCACTCAACCCTATCGAGACAAAGACAGGAGACACGGAGAGCATAAGTGGCAAGACATGAGAATTTAAACTTTACCTTAATAATCAAGAAATGAGGTTTACTCAACTGCCTACCTTGGCCTTTCAACAAATGCATCGGGCTGGGGGGGGGGGGTGTTCTCTTAAAATTCACTGGTCCATTGGGTTTTTTAATTCACCTGGCCCCTGCTGGGGCCTCACAGGATTCTCTGCACATCATTTTTATCCTCCCATTCCCTGCAGCAACATGGACTGCGATTCCCAATCCTGAGTCAACTAATGGGCCTGGACTCCATCCCGTCTCTAGAGTGTATTCAGCCCCAGAAAACAGCAGTCAGGCTCCAGAATCAAACCTGGCTCTCCCAAATGGCCTTATCTGAAATGTTACGGACAATAAGGAAAAAAACTCTTTTAGCCCGTAAAAACACTGCTTATTCAATCTCATTCTTCAACCAGTTCCACTCTAATGGGAAAACATTTACACAGCCTGGGGGCACCTTACACCTGAAAGCCGCAAGCAAACTTTCCTGCAGGGGGCTGGCAGAGGAATGTGGTACTTTTCACCTGCTTTATAGCAACGTATAAAAGAATTCTGAAATGAAATCCCCCTCCCCTTTCCCTCCCCACAGTTTACCCGTATAAAGTTATGAAAATTACCTTCTAGTAAGTGTCTGAACCCAACCTTAACCTAACTCTACACAAAACAAGAGACAACCCAGCTCAGGTCTATAAAACATTCTGTGCACCAAGAAATTACTCACCAGATAAACACGTCGATTACAATTCTGGGTGGGTGACGTAACAAACCACACAATTTGAGGGATTTTTGGAGCTGGTGCACACACTGCAATCAAAGCACCAGAACCAAAGGCAAAGAGGCACTACCAGGAAAATCTGAAGAGCAGTATGGCAAAATGAGGATCTTTGTGCCTGTTAAGATCTCTTATTTTGTACCAAGCCCTTTGTTTCCCCTCTCTAGTACAACCTCCTTTCCCTTGCAATCCCCAGGCCAGTGGCAACCTAACTCCTGCCATGTGCTGCTGTGGAAGCTATGACTGAACAGGGCAGTCTGACACACCCTAATGTGAGGCTTGCAATGCATACTCTCTCCCCCCCCCCCCCCCCCCCCCCAGTAACATTACAGCATTCTGTATTACTGGTCAGGAGGCCAGGCAATCACTGATTGCACAATATCAGCTCAGTAAGGACTAGCCCAGAACTCACTAGAAATTCTCAGTCTTGTACAGGAGTCAAAGGAACCAGAACTGTGCCAAGGCTCCATACCAGTCTACCCATCTTTATGAGGACAACCTATCCTGAACCTTCCCAGACATCACTAAGTACAATGAAATTTCTCTAACTAGCAATAACTATACAAATCCTTGTAATCTGGAAACAACCTATTTACTGTTCTATTTGTTAATAAGCTTTTTAGTTGGTTTGCTTTATTTCTGGGACTGACAGATTCCCAGCATTTTTTTGCATTTGGTTTATAGGTGCATTCCTAGGAATTGTGTGACTTTTGGATTGTGGGAGTCTCAATGTACCTAGAAACCATCAGGGAATAGCTTGAAGGCAGGGTACTTGCCCAAAGGCAAGTATTCCAGTTGGTGGGCAGGAGGTTGCCAGTATAGGGGCATGTGCCCTCCGAGCATCTACAGCGTTAACCCTGAGTGGGTATTTACAGTAGCAGTAAGGCATTATGTGACAGCTGGTCCCCAGTATCGCTTAACCTGGGGTGGGTCAGAACAAAAATCAACACCACACACTAGTAAAAAGCTTGTGCATTCAGCTGGTTAGCACCTGAGCTCGAGTGCGCACAAATCTGCCCCAACGAGCGTTAAGTATAAGAGTCCAGTTGTGCACGAATGTATGCGTGTGCTTATGTACATGGGTATGCGCGCACCTATGTGCACGTTAGGCGCACAGAGGGCTGGCCTGCACCACTCATACTGACGGTCAAAGGGGAAAATGGCGCTGCACCAAATGTGCGCAAGATGGCGTCGCCACGGACTGCTACCTGGAGTGCCCACCGAGCCTGAAGCGGGGCCATTCAACCTGCTCGGAAACCCCCTTCCCTTGTCCTAACGGGATCGGGAACGTTGTCAGTAGGGCATGCCGAGCAAGCAGATTGCAGGAAAGACTTACCGAAGCCCTTCCACGTCTCTGAATCGGAGGAGTTCTTCTCTACTTACCCTGGACTCAGCCCTTACCGGGTGAGTACAGAGATGGTCTCCAGCTGAGGGGGAGAGGGCTTAGGCTGTCACCGTCACGCTCAGCTTCCTGCACCCACTGCCTTTCAGATGCTTCAGCAGCAAAGTCCACACCAGGAACCGGCTACCGGACCAAAGCAAACCTCTGAGGGATCTCAGAAATCACCTCAGGAATTCTCAACTGGGGGAGGGACCTTTAGGTATCACCGCAGGAGAGCGGGGCTCGATCTTTCTCCAATATAAAAGTACATTTTCTTTTTCAAACTAGTACTGCAATCCCGCTAAACACCACTGCTGG
This sequence comes from Rhinatrema bivittatum, assembly GCF_901001135.1. Classification (NCBI taxonomy): domain Eukaryota; kingdom Metazoa; phylum Chordata; class Amphibia; order Gymnophiona; family Rhinatrematidae; genus Rhinatrema; species Rhinatrema bivittatum. The sequence goes on along the minus strand of NC_042632.1, from coordinate 58,017,654 downwards.
TGTGGGGATAGCACATCAACATCTGCTAGGAGACGGAGAGATATTGAATGGCTGAGGTCACTGCAGGGCTGTATCTAAGGTGACTCCGTCTCCATCTGCTAGTACAGGAGCACATAACCCATTGGTCCTGAGTCCATCTGGCTACATGCTAGGAAAATCGGCATTGGTGATAGAATCCAAGTGATTATTCTATACATCGTATGGAGAAAGAGAAGATCCTCTGTAACAAAAGATGAAAATGAGGCAGAAAGATACAGAAATAATCTTAACTGTAGTGAGCACCACTGGCCTGATTAAAAATAATTACCAGGTGCACTTTGCTATATTGCCTGTACGTATTAGGTCCAATGAACTGCAGGGCACTTAGAGCAGCACTAACCGTGAATTTAAGCTATTAAGATCATAGGGGAGGAGGAATAGCCTGGTGGTTAGAGCAGTGGGCAATGAACCAGGAGACCAGAGTTCAAGTCCCACGTCTCTCCTTGTGACCTTGGGCAAGTGACTTTACCCTCCATTGCCTCAGGTACAAAAACTTAGATTGTAAGCCCTCTGGGGATAGAGAAATACCTACAGTACCTGAATGTAAACCGATGTGATATGTCGGTATATAAAAATAATAAATAAATATCCAACATACCCTGGCTTATATTCCTGCCTCGGTATGCACAAAACTAATTCATTTGCAGTCACTATCCCTAGAAAGTACTTTTAGAAATGAAAGCAGCTAATGCCATGAGACCTGATAGTACATCCCAGGATTTGGAAAGATTTTATAAAGTGCTAGCTGTACCCCTCACAGCTCTGTTCAACTCCGTTTTCAAGGGAAAGGAGCTTCCAAGAGCAGATATAGTCCCAGTCCACAAAAGTGGGAAGCAACTACAGACCAGTAATCTAAATTTACTGGTAGGGAAAGTTATGAAAATGCTACTAAAGAAAAAGATGGTGCATCCCCTTAAACAAGTAGATTTCATAAATGGAAGACCCTCAGACAAACTTGAGGGGACATAAATTATGCATCAGGGAGGTGAAGTGAACGCTGCCTACCTGGACTTCAGTAAAGCTTGATATTATTCTGCACAGAAGAAAGGTAAGCATACTAGAGAAAGACAGAAAGTTAACTGGGAGGCAAAGACTCCATCCTGATAAAGGGGAAGCCACCAGCTTTTCACTCTATTAGCAACATTGCAGAGGGACTTGAGCAAAAGTGTGGATACTTGAAGAGGATATAAAAACCTATAAGAGGGTAGACATACTGGCAGTGCTCAAGAAAGTAAAAGGGAGTTTAAGAAAAAGAAGAGAGTCAAGGGTTTGGAAACTGTGCTTTAGTGGATGAAGTTTAAAATCATGCAGCTCTGGGTAGCAGGAGATGCTCCACACTACTTTCCAGAATGCATGTGCAGGAAGTGGCTCCAGGAAGTCATATCCATGTCCGATATCTCCTGAAACATTTATTGTGAAGTGGGTAAAACCAAACACATTTGGTGACATAATGGCGCACACCTATTCCTGAATATGTGTATTCCCCCATCATGAGTGGGTATTCCCAAAATACCCACTCATGATGCTTGAAGACACCCATGTCCTGAAAATCTGGTGTGGATCAGATGGAAAGCCAAGAAGTGCTCCTGGATCCAGCAAAAATACCCAACATGATCCTCATGCACCCACAAACATCTGGAAGCGAATCGGATGTAGAATGGGTGACAACTGCAAGCACGTATACAGCTGGAAAAAATATTCTTATCCCCTGACATATGTCGACAGCACACTGAACAGGACAATCGCATATCATTCCCTCCCTTCAGAAAGCAGGCCACAAATCCATCAGCTACTTATTAAACAAAAGGACAAGAACTGGTACATACTAAACAGCAAGGAAAACCGAGGCCTCAGACGGGCTCTGCTCGCGGCCATGCAGGGGAGTTCTGCACTGCACAGGTCACTAATAAGAACCTTACTTGAGTACTGTGCTCCATTCTGGAGGCTATGCCGACAAACGGACATGGACAGGCTGCCACAATAGCAAAAGCCATGCAACTCAAACCCTACAAAATGTCCTCGCCGGAGAAAAGATACAAGAAAAACATCCCAATATTTAGCAGACTTAATGACGTATCAGAAGCTACAATTCTCCCTAAAAAAAGGAATTCAGCCCAGAGCTGGTGATATCACCTCCAGGATGGATCCCTCTTTCTGAAACTCTGCAGGAACTTCTCATGATTTTAGATAGCTAGAACTGCTGTCCTAAGCTAATCAGATGGCCACCTGCAAAGAAACCCAAAAATGCCAATTTAAAAGAACATTTTAAGTGTCAGAAAGAATAAGAGTCCCTGGCTCCTGCATGAAAAGAGGTGAGAAGGGGCAGAAGGGAAACAGCCTGGTCTGATACTGTGCAATTCTGCTCTGGATATTTCCAGATATGAAGTATGTTCAAAATGCAGCCATTTCAATCAGCTTGACCTGAAGCTCTGCTCTGGAGGTTGTTAATTTGACCAAGGAAGATATTTTTTGGAGTGGGAAATATGCAAATTTGGGCTGTAAATTTTAATGGATAAAGGCAAGGCTAAAATATAATAGGTTTTTGGGTTCAATGTATTGTTTGTTTTTGCTGATTATGTAAGTTTTTTTATTGTAATCTGTAGTAAAAGCAATGGGCCTCTGAGGAGGGCAGCAGAGATACAGAGAAGGGATGATGAGTAGAGGAGTGAAAGATGAGACTTGGTAAGAGGCAGGAGACAGCAAAGGGCCTCAAGGACACAGATAAGGAACAATTAAAGACTCCAGAATGAAAAGGGGTCCATAAGGATGAGAAAGTGGGAGAGTGAGAAGTGATAAGGAAGGGGATTTGAAATGGGGGAAGCAAAGGAGGCAGTGAAAAGAGATAGGAAGTGACTTCTGAAGGAGATGAAGAAGATACATCAAGGTGCCTATGAGGATGGGAACAAGGGAGACAGCAAAAGGCTGGGGGGAGGGGGATGGAAAGAGAGGCCGGAGGTCAGTAATGGGCCTCCGCTGAGGCTTGTTCATTACCTGAAGCTGCAGGGGACGAGGGAATTGCAATGGGTGCTGCAGGGAGGTCGCCTGCTTGTAGCGCTGAAAAACTCACACCTACGTCCATGTGGGCAACGAGGCCACACGTCTGACTTGAAGTTAAAGTCATCTCGCTCTCACTCACCTGCTGAAAGAAGACAGGGATTAGAAATGTGTGCCTATAGGAGAACACAAACATGCACATTAAGGAAACAGGGCATATGCTCGCATGAAATCCATACCAGCCGAGGGCTGCTGGATAACAGACTGCTTTTCTTCAGGAGCTCGGATAGCAGTGGGGATGCTGGTGGAGTTCCCTTCTGTCCCATCAGTTTTTTCTGTGGCGAATCATCCATTACAGGGGTCAATGGAGCATCCAAAGAAACAGAGGCTGGTGGAGGGGTGTCAGGAATACCAAGATAAGATGAAACTGGGGTTCCAGGCAAGGAGCCCAAACTTACCTGAAAAAAAAAAAAAAAGCAAGAGCAAACAAGCACTCTCAAATGATCTTTTACACACCAGAAGGAACTACCAAACTGTAGCTCCTACACCCAGAGAAACAGAAAACCTGCTGCTGAGGATTATGGTAATGGAACCACTTGCCAATAGTGATAATATAAATCAAAGGAGGGAGAATCAAACTAGTGCAATGGCATTTGTCAAAAAGGTAAAGTACAATAAAATCAAATAGGAAAATTGGTTTTTACCTGCTAATTTTCGTTCCTGTAGTACCACGGATCATTCCAGATTCCCAGGTTTATTCATCCGTGCCAGCAGATGGAGACAGAGAAAGTTTAAGCACTGGTGCCACCTGCAGTTCCTCAGTATTGATCTGTACCCAAGCACAACTCTGCACGGACCTATGGTAAGGAAAGGCCGAGGAAGAACCAAGAGTCCCAACCAGAACTGGGCCCACCCCATCTAGGTCCGAATCAGACTGAGGAAGCTTCAAACCCAAGCTCCTCGAGGACCGGCAGAATTAAGAGGGCCAATTCCTCCAGATGAAACAAACGAAGAATCTTGGGATCATCCCTGGACACTAGCATACCAGCCACATCAGCCCCCAGATCTGTATCTGCAGCATCCAGGCCCGCAACATCTGGGTCATCCGTCCCAGAACCCCCCTCCAAGGGGAGCCCTGTATCCCCAGGAGTCTCCGAGGGCCCCCCAGAACCCAAAGTACCTCGCGATCGAACAGAGCCACACCCAGACGCCTGAACGGCTGGGGAGGGAGGGAGGAGGGGCCATTCCCCCCCAGCTGAAGGTCAGACCCTTCTGCTGTGCCAAAAAAGTGCAGTGGAGCAGTAAAATAAATTCCGGGGAGAAACTGCAGGGAGCAGACCCCGTAGGCCCAGTGCCCCCTGACTGAGCTAAATCAAACTAAATAAATATAAAAAATAAATAAATAAACTAAACAAGTTATATCGACCTGTTCATTGTAAGACATTTACTTGTCAATGTTATTGTTTAGAATGTAAACCGAATTGATCAGTAATTCTGTTATTGGAAAGTCGGTATATAAAAATGCTAAATAAATAAAAATAAAATAAATCCACCGGCAGCGCATCATCCAGACTCCCCTGAAAGCAAGGAGAGCGCGCCCTAAAAAACCAAAAGCAGCTGCCCCAAGCTGAAAAGCCACCTAGGTGGCCTCGTGAAGGGAGGGATCTGGACCACGGATGGGAGCCGGAGCGAGCGTACAAAAAGGTCACCAACATCCAGCCTGTCCACCTCAAGCAAACAGGGAAAAGTTCCCCCAGGGAACCCGAGCCCTGGGAGAAATGCTCCTGAGAAAAAGGGAAAAAGAAAAAAGACCAAAAAAAAAAAAAATCACCAGAAACTGCAGGTGAATTCACCAGCCACCATCTGCTGGAGACAGAGAAATACAGAAATACTGGGGAACTGCAGGTGGCACCAGTGCTTATCAAGCAGTGTCAGTTAAACTTTCTCTGTCTCCATCTTCTGGCACGGATGCATAAACCCAGGAGTCTGGAATGATCCAGGTACGTACAGGGAACTATTTATATTCTGCCTTTTAAACACTTCAAAGCAGATTATATTCAGGTATTGTATGTATTTCTCTATCCCTAGGGGTCTCACAATCTAAGGGCTTAATTTGCTCAATATTTTTCTCATAGACAGGCCTTGCGTTTTCGACGCGCTATTTTTACCCCTTATACAGTATCGTGCGCCCAGAAAGCCCAGGTGTACGTTTTTCTGTATCAGCCTGAGAATGGGAGAAAAGCCTTAGTAAGTCAGGCCCTAAGTTTGTACCTGATTGCCCAAGGTCACAAGGAGTAGCAGCAGAAATAAGTTAGAAGGAACCTATACAAAGCAGTTGTGAAGGTTAAAAGTCTGCACTGGGCATGAAGATGTCAATTTTAAATAATTTTGGAAGCCCAGATAAAACATATTCCACAAGTAAAAAAAAAAAGGTCAAAAGGCAGCCAAACAACTGCCAGATTGGTAAATGGTTGCTGTGATAAAAATAAGAACAGCTCACAATCGAATCAGAATTTGCAATTAATGTAGCATTGGGATCCAACATAAGAAAAACCATTAGAGAATAGTTTCAAGATCCAGATGAGTTTAAAAAAGTCCTTCATTGGGAGTTCAGGAAGCTAGGCTGAAGATGTAAGTCTTAGGGGAAGGTTAAGGACCTTAGAGTCCTTGTGAACAATTCACAAACCCTCAGCTCAGTGTGCGATGGCGGTAAAAGATAAAAATCCCAAATAGAATGTTAGGAATTATTCAGAAAGGAACAGATTGAAACTAAGAATCTCTTAATATCGCAGTATCAATCCATAGTTCAACTGCACCTTGAGTACAGTGTGCAGTTTTGATCATCTAATCTCAAAAAAAGTCATACAAAAGGTGCCTAGAAGTGCGAGAACAGTTTTAAAGGGAATGGCTCCCCTATGATGATAGGCTATATACTGTAGGTTAGGATTTTTAAGCTTTGAGAAGAGAGAATATGACTGACTTTTATAAAATCATGAGTGGGATAGAATAGATAAATAAAAGGACAGTTATTTTACCCTTTCAAATAGTGAAACAAGAGGACACTCCATGGACAAAACTCCAAGGTAAGTAAAACATTAAATGCCTGTATAAACAAATAGGAAAAAAATGGAAAAAAATCTTGAAAGCTGCATTTTCTGTTGATATCCCACATCAGTCCAGACAAGTGGGTTTTGCATCCCTACCAGCAGATGAAGGAAGAGAACTAAAAAGCTTTTCAGGCATTGCTACTTAACTGAGAGTGCCACCTGCAGTCCTTCGGAATTTCTCCATGTCCAGCAGATGGTACAGGTGCAAAAAATAAGATTAGAGAAGGAGAAGAAATTAGGAAAAGATTAGAGGAGACGCTCCCTGAGGTTAGGTTCCTTTGTGGGCCATCCCTCAGGTTGAACGGGGGGTTGGCAATCCTGTTCGGCTTTAGCCCGCAGCATCCAGAGGTAGGAAAGCCAGGGGTCCTGGTTTCCTCCTTCCCCTGAGGTCTTCAGTCAGCAATAGGGAAGTAAAACTTTTCCTCTGTTTGTTTTTTGCCTACCTGTAAAAATAAAAAATAAGAAGGAAGGGAGTTTGCAGCGCAAGTCCTGCCATCCTAAGGCAGGGGATAGAAGAGTTGGTGAGTGGTACCGCATTGATTTCGGGGCAGTCACTGAGCTGAGTTTGGCACGGCAGACTGTGCAGCGTGTGCTCCCTAATGGTACTGACTTTGGAGCTCGACAAACCTTGTCGGGCCTATGGTGTCGGCTGTTCATGGCTTAATTCAGTCACATTTTGTATCGACTGTGCTGCGGGGGGGGGGAGGAGGGAGCCTTCTTGGGACTGGCAGCTGACAGGAGAGTTACCCAAGCCCAGGGTCCTGTCACAGAGGCCTCCAGGGGAGATTTTGCCATGACAGGCAGGAGGGCTGCACATGGCAGGAAGCAGGTGCCTTCTTGGGAGCTTCGACATTCTACCCCCCCGCCCCCACACAGACACATTTTTGTCTCTGGCAGTGTAGTCTGGGGTTGAGGATCAGGGGGACGAAATCCTGGAGGCACCAGATTGTGAGGGTAATGATGGGGAGGAATTCTCCATGGATTTTGTTTTACTCCGCCCACGGCCTATTTGGCCAGGAAAGATGCAAGGGGTAAATGGCTGCGAGTCAGAAATTGCAGTGGAACCCAATGAGGTCTAAAGAGTCTCCGGCCAGAGGTTTGGATCTTAGCCATCCTACTGGGAAAGGGGGAAATCTGATTCTAAGGATTTGCAGCATGATCCAGGTGATCTGGTAGATGTTGATCCCAAATCAGTTGACGTCCGGTGCCTGGAAGTCCAAACAGTGTCTCGCAAAATTATGCAGAGACTTCCAAGTCGCAGCTCTGCAGATTTCTTGCAGCGATACCAACTGGCTCTCTGCCCAGGAAGCAGCTTGTGACTGGATCCAATGAGTTTTTAAACCTTCCGGAACAGGCCGCCCGCGGCAAATATATGCAGAAGCGATAGCCTCTTTCAACCACTGGGTAATGGTAGCTTTAGACGCTTTACGTCCTTCCTTAGCACCACTCCACAGAACAAAAAGATGATCAGAAACCCGAAAGGCATTGGTGACCTCAAGGACAAACCAAGACTGGACCTAACATAAGAACATGCCATACTGGGTCAGACCAAGGGTCCAGCAAGCCCAGCATCCTGTTTCCAACAGTGGCCAATCCAGGCCATAAGAACCTGGCAAGAACCCAAAAACTATTCCATGTTACTGTTGCTAGTAATAGCAGTGGCTATTTTCTAAGTCAACTTAATTAATAGCAGGAAATGAACTTCTCCAAGAACTTATCCAATCCTTTTTAAAACATAGCTACACTAATTGCACTAATCACATCCTCTGGCAACAAATTCCAGAGTTTAATTGTGCGTTGAGTGAAAAAGAACTCTCTCCGATTAGTTTTAAATGTGCCACATGCTAACTTCATGGATTGCCCCCTAGTCTATTATCCGAAAGAGTAAATAACCTATTCACATCTACCTGTTCTAGACCTCTCATGATTTTAAACACCTCTATCATATCCCCCCTCAGTCATCTCTTCTCCAAGCTGAAAAGTCCTAACCTCTTTAGTCTTTCCTCATAGGGGAGCTGTTCCATTCCCCTTATTTTGGTCGTCCTTCTCTGTACCTTCTCCATCGCAATTATATCTTTTTTTGAGATGAGGCGACCAGAATTGTACACAGTATTCAAGGTGCAGTCTCACCATGGAGCGATACAGAGGCATTATGACATTTTCCATTTTATTCACCATTCCCTTTCTAATAATTCCCAACATTCTGTTTGCCTTTTTGACTGCCGCAGCACACTGAGCCGACGATTTCAATGTGTTATCCACTATGACGCCTAGATCTCTTTCTTGGGTGGTAGTACCTAATATGGAATCTAACATTGTGTAACTATAGCATGGGTTATTTTTCCCTATATGCATCACCTTGCACTTATCCACATTACATTTCATCTGCCATTTCGATGCCCAATTTTCCAATCTCAGAAGGTCTTCCTGCAATTTATCATAATCTGTTTGTGATTTAACTACTCTGCAAATTTGATTACCTCACTCGTCGTATTTCTTTCCAGATCATTTATAAATATATTGACCTGGCGGACTCTGTGAGTGAAAGGGAACCTGGAATTCCTCAGACATTGGATCCCAGCAGGAAAGCAATGCTCTCTGCAAAGGCCTCATATGAGCAAATGCCCAAGGGATCAATACCAGAGTGGACGCCATGGAGCCAAGAACCTGCAAGTAATCCCAGACCCTGGGGACCGGCGTTGACAGAAGATGTTGAACTTGTGACGTCAGTTTGGTTATCCGGTCCTCCTTGAGGAAGATTTTGACGACTCAGGCATCGAATCGTGCTCCCAAGAAGTTCAAGACCTGGGAAGGAAGCAGATGGCTCTTGGACTGACTGATGACCAATCCAAGGGAACAAAGGTGGTGTAAGACTGTGTATCGCCAGCCTGCAAAGGTCCTCCAATTTCGCTCGAATGAGCCAGTTGTCTAGGTATGGTTGAACCAGTACTCCCTCCCACCTGACAGCTGCTGCCATCACCATCATCACACCTTGGTGAAGGTGCGGGAAGCGGTCACCAAACCAAACGGTAGGGCACTGAACTGAAAATGCCTCCAGAGGACCATGAACCAGAGAAATCTTTGATGCTTCTTGCAGGTCCCGATGTGCAGATATGCTTCCGTGAGATCCAGGGAAGCCAAGAACTCACTGCCGCGCACCGCCGCAATGACTGAGCGCAGGGGTTTCCATCCAAAAATGTGGCACTTTGAGAGCTTTGTTCATCTTCTTGAGATCCAGGATTGGACGGAAAGAACCTTCCTTTTTGGGCACCACAAAACAGATGGAGTATCTCCCAGTCCTGCACTCGTCTGGAGGAATAGCCGGCGAAGGGTCTGATTCACAATCTGTTTCTTTACAGATGACCCGCAGGGAGAGATCAGAAACAGGTCTCACAGAGGCCGAGCAAATTCTAAAGCGTAGCCGTATTCTATGTTTGGTCCGACATTATTTTGACCCACTCCTTGTAAAACAGGGACAACCGTCCACCTATGACTGGAACAGAGGAACCCAAATCTCATTGAGAGGATTTGGGTCCCGAAGACTCCTGATTGATTCCGTCACAATTCGGTCTATGTCCCCAATAGGAGTGATACCAAGATTGAGATCTCCCTGATGATTGTCTCCGTCCCAGGGGGGCACCCTACTCTGACGGAAATGCCTCTGACCCCGAAAGCGAGAGCGGGAGGAAGAAAACTTTTAGGTCCCCTAGGCTTGTCCTCAGGGAGCTTTTGCACCTTATTCTCCCCTAAGGACTTTATCGGTTGCTCCAGATCCTCCCCAAACAGGAACCTGCCCTTGAAGGGGAGCACCTCCAGTTGAAACTTGGAAGAAACATTGGCAGACCAGTTGCGTAGCCACAAAAGCTGTCTGGCTGAAACCACTCCACCTGCTCTGACTCCTGAGGAGAGAGATCTTTTGAGGAGTTGTTGAACCCACCCTCAGGCTCACTCACTGCATAAGACTGCTGCAGACAGCAGCCCTAATACCAAGGGCTGACACCTCGGAGATTCTTTTGAGGTGGACCTCGAGCTTTCTGTTCTGAAGATCCTTAAGAGCCATCACTCCTACCACCGAATAGTCGTCCTTCTGGTGACAGCCGACACCGAAGCGGAACCTTCGGAACCTTCAGGAGTTCCAAGGAACCTCCTTAGGAACCTTCAGGAGTTCCAAGGAGTCCTCAGACAGCGGATAGAGCTTGTCCATAGCTCGTCCCACTCGCAGGCCAGATTCCGGAGTATCCCACTCACAAAGCATCAGTTGTTGGAACATAGGATGAAAGGGGAATGTCATAGCAGGACCCTGAAACCCAGCCAGAAAGGGTCTACCATGTCCTGGCCTGGGGCATCCTGAGGCAGTGAAATTCCCAACTCGGCTAGGACATGTGGAATTAGTTGGTCACGCTCATCCCTCTGAAATAAGCGCATGACCCTCGGATCGTCACCATCCAATGGCAAGGCCTTCTCTGGTTCTTCACCCTGATCTAGCCCGGTAAGGGGGGCAGTGCGGAAGTATCAGATCCTGGACATTCTACGGAGCCAGAGTCCCCCTGAGGAGGTTCACAGGGACCCCGGATCTTCCTCCAGCCACCTGGGGACCTTCGAGGGTGGAGGACAGTCCGTCGGCCTGCGCACTGATGCCCCGCCTCACTGAGACTGGCTTGCCAGAAGCTTTGTGCATCAAAATCACAAAATCTGCGGTAAAGGCTGGTTGACCCCAAACATCCCCTACCAGGGGTTTGGAGTCATCATCAAAGTCATCCAGAAACGAGTCCTGAGGGCTCCCAGGGCTCAAATCAGCAGGACAAAGGGGAGGTGGGAGATCCCCTTCCCCAGCTGGTCCATCTGATGTGGCAGCAAACGAACTCGAAATGGCCGCCGTTCCCTTGCTCAGCCTCTCTGGCCGTTCGCCCGCCCCATGGGACTTAGCTGCTGTTCCCCTGTTGGTGTCTGATGTCCTGTCCCTGTCGGGGAAGCACCAGGAACATAGGCCTGCGCGGGAGAACCACGATGCTGGCTCCTCGCAGGCCGCACACCATGAAGCATGCAGCATGGCCGGCGAAAAAGAAGCAAGCGACAACAGAGTTTGGGAGCCAAAAGCACAGGCACTGCCTCCGAACGCGCAGTCGCTGCGGCAGAACAAGAAAAGAAAGAGCCCGTCTTTTTTTTTTCTTTTTTAAGGGGAACCCTCACTGGTATTCACCCCTAGTGCCTCACGGAATGAAGGAGCAGGCAGGGTATCCAACCCCAGCTCTGGGTATTACCTGCTATCAGGGGGGATGGTCCCACCAGGAATTGCCAACCCCCCCTGGGAGGATTAACTTTGTTGTCCTGCTTGATCTGCCAAGGAGAAAAAACCAAAAAACAAAAAAAAAACCTCTTTTCCTTTTTTTTTTTTAAGTTCAAGACTGCAGGTTTTGCACCATCTCCATCTGCTGGAGACAGAGAAATACTGAAGAGACGCAGGTGGCACACCGGATTAAGAGGGGGTGCTCTTCAAGTTTTTCTCTGTCTCCATCTGCTGGAAGGGTACATACAGGGAAAGAAATATTTCCTTAGATTACTCTTCAGTCTACCCCCTTTCACCCTCATCCCATGACTCCTTTCTCCAGAGCCTCTCAACGGAAAGGAAGCTGTAAAATGAGGGGGGTCATGGGATGAAATTGAAAGGGGGTAGACTGAAGAGTAATCTAAGGAAATATTTCTTTAGAGAGGGTGGTGGATGCATGGAATGGCCTCCCAGTGGAGGAGGATGGGACGAGAACAGCATCTGAATTTAAGAAAGTGTGAGATAAAGATATGAGAACTCTGAGGAAGCAATAGGGAACTCTACAGCTGAATTAGTTTGGGTGGATGGGCAGACTAGATAGGCTGTATGGTCTTTTTCTACTTTTAAATTTCTATGAAACTGCTAACAGATTTAAAATCAATTTTAAGAAAGTGTGTTTGCAGGCTACATATAATTAATCTGTGGAATCTGTTGCTGGAGGATGGTGGTCAAGGCTACTATTAGCTAGGTAGATATTAGGTTTGCCACCTCTTATGGGAACGAGCAATATGAAATGGAGTTCCCCATTAGGAAATGACCTGGACTGGCCACTGTCAGGAGAGAGGATGCTGGATTACGCAGTGATCTGATCCAATGTGCTGAAGTCTCACTGGAAGTTCAACTCAAAAGGCGGAACAAAGAGCACAAAGCAGTCTGTGGGCTGGTTGGTACAAGATGACTTCTAAGTGTAATAATATTGCATGGTTTGTTACATTATTCCAGTTCTTGGACTCCTCTGGCATCGTATTTCACTGTGCACACACACACCCTACAGTGCCATTACTCACTTAAAGCTTACACTACTCCCTCAGTGTACACAGTGCTCTTCAGAATAATTCACGTTGAAATTGCTGTCAGTCTTAGTGTGAGCACAGTAACTGATACATGGAGATTTCATACTGTACAAAAGATGAGCTGGCAGCCCACTGCACATCAACTCAAACTGTCAGAATACCTACGTTTATGAGACATCTATGCACATTTTTACGAATACCCAGCATATGGATTTAAATAAAATGTCTTGAAAAGAAGGATATTGAAAACATGCAGCTACCCCAGAGCTTCCCTCCTCTGTGTTAGTTTGAGACATCTCCCCCAAACTATAATCTCCTCCTGGAGACAAGGAGCCAGCTGGAGAGCGACTTGTGAGCGCCGATGGCCTCCGTGGGGCATTCTTAGCTGCCTGACGAGCTGAAAGAGAGGAATAAATACAGATAAGAAACAAAATCCCCCATCATGCAGACAAGGCTCTGTTGGGATGTGCACGTGCTGCAATAGTATGGAGGGGTAAGAACCTGGCCTGGCTCTCTGCCAGGGGGAGCAGAACTTCTAAGCACTCAGTTATAAGGTGTAGCTGCTGTGCCTTTCTGGATGCTCTGGGGCAGCTCCCGATAGGGACAGGATTTCTCTTCAGTGCTCACACTGTGATCTATGACCATACCCTCAGCAGGGAGGACCGGAGAAACAGTTCTGTTGCTGCTTTCTGACATACTGGATAACTTGCTGCTCGTCAACCAACTGCATATGCTCCCTTACCTTGATACGCAGCATCTGTAGCCTTTTTCTTCACCTCTGCTTCTTCTTCTTCCAATTTCTTCCTTCTATAAAGTTAGTAAAGCTACATAAAACTATAAATAGATTTAACACCTAGTATATCCCAATACCACAAAGATGTACAACAGGTCACTTCTATATTCAGCGTTGTACAAGAACATGATACAGTCCTCTCATTACAACTTGTAATCCAATCAATCAAGACAGACTTTAGACATTTCATTTAAAAAAATTGATAAACTCAAAAAGGCTGTAAGTGGGATATAATTAGGAGCTAAGATTTAAGAGAAGCTTCAAAAAGATGGGATATGCAGCATAATGTGCAGTAACAATAACCCACATCACAAGGGAGCAGAGTTTAACAGTGTAATAATAATAACTACAGGATAACCCACCCTACAATGTCATTCCAGAGCTCCTCCAGCTTGCTATCCATGTGGCCAGTTTGGATCAGCTCTGCTTCCTTTTTCAGTTTCCTAAATAAAAAAAAAGTTTACAAAAATGTTGAAAAAGAAAGCCTTTTAGGGTCATGGCTGTATAATACTTTATGGCAAACCAACAACTCGGGACAAATTTGTAATATTTACTCTAGATTAGACTTTAGTACATACACATAGAGAAATATTAAATATTCAATATTTGTTTTTTATTGTTGCTTGTACAAATCAATACACCATTTAAAATATTAACACTCAACCACACTCATTCACACCATAAAACCCTCATCCCAACAGACACTGTATAAATATGTTTTTTTACAGACAAAAAAGTGCATAAGTGCCTCAAAATATTTTTCAGTAGAATCACTGTACTTCACAAGGTTTCCAAATTTAACAACTGGGTACAATATTTGTTCTTCTCAAATGATGATTCTTATGGCTTCATATAACTGATCCTCCATATACATGATTCATCTCCATACAACTTGATCCTCTCCGTATAACTGGTCCAACAACGGATCCTTGTTTCACCCAACACATGTGGGCTTCCTCAGGGACATATTTTTCAGAATCATGGGTTATAACCTACAATAAGCCATTAAAACCAAATCCCAATTTTAATATAGTTTACAAATCCAATTCTCATTTGGCAGTTTCAATAACACATCTAAGTGTTCTATTTATATTGCATACCTTGATATAATCTCTTACCTGTCTCCTTTTTATCAATAAACTAGTCCGTCAATTTTTCACCACCATTTTTTGTTTATAAATTCTAATATTCTCCTAAAAGATATATATATATATATCAAGGTTAACCGAATCACTGCTATTGACAAGACCAACATCCATCACCACATTAATTTCAGAGAGCTAAATCACCCAAAACTTAACTTATTTCTGAAAAAATCTTTTTACCTTCAACCCGGCAAACGCTTTCACTCAACGGACCAACTTCAAGTGTCACCAATAACGTCATGACGTATTACCCCCACTATATCTATATATATATATATATATCTAACTCCTCCCACTTTTTTTTAATTGTAGCCAATCCCATGAGATCTTCAAAGATGACTCCAATCCCTCTTACAAATAAGCTTCCCATTCAATGGGTCCGTTTAGTCCACCTGGGGCCACCGTCCCCCATTGATAAATAAAACGTTGTTCAATGCGATGTAACACCGTCGACAAATCACCTCCTGACATCAATTCTACTTTTTTCAAAACAAAAAACTTTAGATCTTCTATCGTATGTCTCACTTGTATCCAATGTTCCACGAGAGGTGCGGATACTTTACCAGCCATAATTCTACTACGATGTTCTACCATACGTACTCGTATAATCCTGCAAGTCTGTCCGATGTATAACAAATTACACGGACATGTTATTATATTAATGACCCCGCTGGAATCACATGAAAAACGTCCACATAATTTATAAGGAAAACGTAAGCATGGGTGCCTAAATTCTTTAATTTGCAAAACATGTTTGCAAATGGAACAAGCCCCACAGCAAACTTGTCCCAATTCACCATCATTCATAATCATTGTCCTAGGTTTTTTCAACAAGTTCCCCAAATTTTGACATTTTTTAATTGCAAAAATTGGTTTTTCTGAGAATATGGCTGCCGATGACAACATCTGCCAATGTTTTAAAATACACTGCTTAATCTAAGCAACTGCTTCGGCAGCCATATTCTCAGAAAAACCAATTTTTGCAATTAAAAAATTTGGGGAACTTGTTGAAAAAACCTAGGACAATGATTATGAATGATGGTGAATTGGGACAAGTTTGCTGTGGGGCTTGTTCCATTTGCAAACATGTTTTGCAAATTAAAGAATTTAGGCACCCATGCTTACGTTTTCCTTTTCTAATTCAGATATATGTATCAAATGTGGAGGAGCTTCAGCGCACTTGGGTCACTCTTTATGGAGCTGTCCAATAATTCAAATTTTTTGGAAGAAAGTTTACCGTTTTGCTAATATGGTTGTGGGATTTAAAATTCCTTTTTCATCTTTAGTGGCACTTTTTGGAATTATTCCAAAATCTTTCAAAGGAAATAAGAGCTCGATTCTCTGGATTATAAAGGTTTTTTTGTTGGCTTGTAAAGCTATATTGACAAATTGGATAACATCAGAAAATCCTTCTATAATATATTGGCATTCTTCTATAATAAATCTATTAACCATGGAAACTCTGACCAATACCACTCTGCCAATTAGAACTAGAAGAGCAATAAATGCAATTTGGCTACTCTTTATACTAACATTACCACATGACTCAAAAAGTCTTTTTCTTAATCGTATAGATATCTAACAGATGATTTTTAATATACTTTATTAAGGACTTGTTAAGATCTTTAATGAATTTTTATTTAAGAACTCCATTGGTGCAGGGAGGGAGGGAGGGAGGGAGGAATATAATGGAGGGGTGGTTTTGGGTTTTGAGAGAAGGGATGGAGTTAAATGGACTAGGAAGAGAAAAATGAACATAAGAGTTTTACAAAAATATGCTGTATGTAATCAGATATATATATTGTAATGTTCATTATTGTATGTTTTTTTAAAAAATAAAAACAGATTTATCATAAAAGAAAAAATTTAATAAAACCACTCTCAATTTTTCCACTTCTAGCCTTTCCCCAGCCCTTTACATCACTATAGAAAACCAAAGCCATAAATGTGCTGAGAGATGAGAATCTACCTGTACTTCTCCTGGGTCTCCTTAATGGCCTTCTTTAGTTCTTCAATTCTTTCCGTTGTTAACTTGCGTACAATGACATCCTCCACTGTTTCCACCACTTCCCCTTTCTCGCCTCGCTTCCGCCTGAACATAAGGAGATGTAGAAAGAACCTGGTTAGTGGAAATTCGATAGGTGAATCCTTTTCATTAAACCTTGCTCTGGCAGATCATCTCTCCTCCTGCACTCATACTTTTATACTGCTTTAAAATCTGTTCACCCATCAAGTTAAACTGCTGCTCAGACCTCTCCACCCATTATTCATTACCTCTTCTCTCCATTTATACTGTTCAAACCTCTCTCCAATTATTCCCCATAACCAATACCCAACTCTCTTTAGCTGTTCCTCCATAATGTAGCTGCTCCTCTCAAATCTCTATTCTATAGCCTTCTCTATACAAAGATGTATAGGGGTTCCTAGAATACTCCTCAGTAATATTTCATAAATAAGGTTTCACTAGAAGCCCCATGCTATCTACCCTCCTTGCCCATTGGCCGTGTTCATGAAATCTGTCATCAAACTGAAAAAAAAGGAAAATTAGAGTACTATATGACACCTTTGTACATGCTAAGGATTGTCTTATGGACCAACTCTATGCACTGTATGAGTGCAGCAAAATGTCACTTGTATGAACTAGATTCAGTTAATGTGTGGGGATTTGTTGTAATGTAGAGATTTAACATGCAATTAAAGGTGCTCAAACATTTACAGCCTCTTGGGGAGAAGGTCCTAGCCTTTACTCATTAGCAATACCTGGCAAGAGTGAAGGTGCATATTGTACTGGGTTCCATGTTACCAAGATAGCTAGGCAAAGCGAGGCAATCCCCTAACTAGGAATGAAAACTTATGGTGCCATATCTGTGGTAGAGGCTAGTTCTAACTAACTCCAGGAGAACGACCCAGAATCAACATCAGGAAATATTTCTTCTCGGAGAGAGTGGAGGACGCCTGGAATTTCCCAAGGATCAGTCCAGACACCTGGGTTTTGCCTCCCCTCCAGCAGATGGAGACAGAGAAGTTTTTCAAAACAACCCTGCCATATATACCAAGGTGCCACCCACAGTCCCTCAGTCTTACATAATGTCAAAGCAGAATGGAACAAAACCAAGTTATACAACTAATGTTCCATCTATAATAATGCTGAGTCAAACCCCCAACTAGGAACAGAACTCTCCGAACCAATAGAACAAGCGATAAGACAGTACAAATGTCGAGAAAAAAATATCACACGAGCGGACTCTCAGTTACTTTAGTGTACACAGCCATGGGCGGGGCTCTGGACTGATCCGTGGTACTACAGGAACGAAAATTTTCAGGTAAGAAAATAATTTTCCTTTCCCTGTACGTACCCTGGATCAGTCCAGACACCTGGGATGTACCAGAGCCAACTTACCGAGGGTTGGAACCAGAGAGGCCCACTCGGAGCACCCCTTCTCCAAATCCTCCAGACTCCGAAGCTTGAATATCCAATCTGTAATGCCTTGCAAAAGTGTGCAAAGATTTCCAAGTGGCCATGCTGCAAATTTCCTGGGGCAAGACTTGATGACATTCCGCCCAAGAAGCTGCTTGTGACCGCGTAGAATGGGCGCAAAGCCCCACCGGTACCGTTTTTTTCACGCAGTAAATACGCTGAACCGATAGCTTCCTTCAGCCAGCGAGCTATCGCAGTCTTTGAAGCCATACTATCTCTTTTCGGTCCACTCCACAACACAAAGAGATACAAGGAAAGGATTTGTAATCTCTAGATATCGTATCAGCGCCCTGCGTACATCCAGCTTCCGTAAATCCTTTGTCTCAGGATCTGAGCGATCCACATCAGAGAAGGAGGGAAGCTCAATCGATTGGTTCAAGTGAAAAGAAGACACCACCTTTGGGAGAAAGGAGGGAACCGTCTGCGAGGACACACCTGAATCGGAAAATCCACAAGAGAGGCTCCCTGCATGACAAGGCCTGCAATTCCGACACCCGACATGCCGAGGAAATCGCAACCAAAAATACCACCTTCAGCGTGAGATCTTTCAGCGTCGTCCGCTTTATAGGCTCAAAAGGCAGTGCACACAAGGATGAAAGTACCAAATTGAGGTTCCAGGAAGGACACGGATGGCGAAGCGGTGGACGCAAGTGCTTCGCTCCTCGAAGAAAATGCGCCACATCTGCGTGTAACGCCAACGCTACCCCCTGGACCTTACCTCTGAGACAACCGAGCGCGACAACCTGTACTCGAAGGGAACTACAAGAGACCCTTAGATTCCCAGCCTTCTTCTCCCTAAAGGCCTTGTGCATCAACAGCACAAACTCAGAAGAAAAAGAGGAGTCAGAAGAGGTATTATCAGCCCCCTCAGGGCTACCCTCAGTTGCAAGAGAGTCTGGGCCCGCTGGCACCTCCCCCTAAGGGACAACTCACTGTGGGGATAGTGCGGGTTGTGAAAACCCTTCCCCCATCACGTCTGCCCGAAAGTTATCCAAGATGGCCTCCGTTCCTGTGCTCAGCGGGAACGGATCAGCTGGGGCTGGGCCGCTTGCCGGCAGCCGCGTGGAGCACCAAGGAACCCGATGCCAACCTCCCCGGGGCAAAACGGAGGGTCCTTCCCCTCTGGGTAAACAGCCAGCGCGTGGCAAGCCGACCCCCGAGGCATGCTGTCTGCAGCCAAAAAACAAGAAAAACAGCTGCAACAAGCAGCGAAATGGCGGCGCAGAGAGGCGGGGAAGGGAAGTACCAGAGAAACGTCGCACAAGTTAAAAACAACCTTTTTTTTTTTTAAACACAGAAAAAAAAAACCTTGCCCGATCACTGTCCCTGGTTCTGTAGCAGGCCCTGCTCCTGTAGGGGTGAGTGAGCCTGGCTCCCCGGTATCACCCCAACGCTGACAACCAGAGGTAGAGTTCTCAACCCTTAAAAGCAGTGGGCTCGACCAGGAGGGATGGTCCCCTCAGGACCTAGCAACCTCCTGGGAGACTCACAGAACCTCCATCCGTGAGGGACTGTTAATCTTTTATTTTTTTCTGTAACCTATTAAAAATTAAAGGCACAGAATCCCCCTAATTTGCCAAATCCAACCTGACTACAATCCTGCTCTATCAAACTATTGTAACCAGGAAATCAGAAGAGACTGTGGGTTTTGCAGCTCCGCCATCTGCTAGAGACAGAGTACGACTGAGGGACTGTGGGTGGCACCTTGGTATATATGGCAGGGTTGTTTTGAAAAACTTCTCTGTCTCCATCTGCTGGAGGGGAGGCAAAACCCAGGTGTCTGGACTGATCCGGGGTACGTACAGGGAATACTAGTTTAAACAATATAACTCATCTCCACTGGAAGTGCAACCATATTCAGAGCTCCATGCCAGTGTTGCACTAATAATATAAAAGATAGATATTGCATGGGCAGCTGAAGAATGGGCTCAGAGCATGAGACTTTGAAATGAAGGGGGTATAAGATTTCGAAACTCCACAGATCCTTCTCCAGATGTTCTTGAAAGCTCACATACACCAACTTTCTATTAATTCAGTAAAAAGAATCACAAATGTTTCTGCTTTTTCCAAGGCCAATATAGTTACTAGAAAATTGTAAAACAAAATGTAGGTATGACCATTATTATAGGGTGCAAACTTATTTCAAGGAATCATGGAAAAATAAGAAAAATTGTAGTAGGATAAAAAGGAGCCCAGAAATACAAAAGAAAAAGCAATGCTGTCCTTCTGGGGAAATCTAGCAGTACTGCTCCATTAAGCACACACAGTTATATGATCTGGTGGGACCACCACTGGCTCAGGGGTAGTGCTTAAGAGAGCCTTTTGTATCTTAAACATCTTAACATAGAAATGTGGCAGCAGAAAAGACCATATGGCCTATTTGGTTTGCCCATCCCAGCAGTAAAATCCTAACCACCCTCAGTTCCTCTACACTTTGACAACTTCAGATCCTGTCCTCGTCTCCATTATCTCCACATGAAGGATCCATGCATACACCACCCTCTCTGTAAAGAAATATTTCCTTAGATTACTCCTAAGTCTACTCCTTTTCACCCGTCTCAAAACCCCTTGTTCCAGAGCCTCCTATGTATTGGAGGTATTTAAATGTTTGTATCATATTTCCCCTAGCCTGACTTTCCTCTGGGGTTCTGATCTTGAAGTCTATCTCCATACGCTTTACAGTGAAGACCTCCTCCTGGACTGGCTCCATCCTGTTTTTATCCTTTTGAAGGTTCAGAATTGTATACTGTATCCCAGGTGACGTCTCACCAGGGGCTTTTATATTCTTCATTGAATATTATAAACTTCTATCAAGTCAGTGAAACAATTCTGTATTATTCTCAAACCAAAGTGACAGAGCACCCCCAGATTGTGCTAACCATCCATAAATATCTTTGCACTCACTTAGGAGTTTCGGTGGTCTCCAGAAGCTCTGAATACTGAGATGCACAGTGCTGGAAAGAGAAAAACAATGTTTCAGGATGGAAACTGAAGTTGATATCTCAGCCAGGAAAACTGCTCCAGAGTTCGAATCCCTGGCTCAGACAAATGTTAAGATCCCTAGACACAAACGGGCTATGGCATTTTAAATACTGCAGTGAAAAATTCAGAAGAAGAGAAACTACCCCAGTATCATCAAAGTGTCAAACCTCAATTTTACTAAGATGGTGGAAGAAAGAGTCAGAGTACTGAAAATATCAAGGAACCAAATACCCCAATAATATTAAGGGTCAAGGGCAGTGGGGGAAGTGGATGCGAGTTGAAGGAACAAACAAGAAGCAGCTTCAAATCAAGATGCCTGGGATCATTCAACAAAACATTTTCTTTTTGGACTATTTTCTGAGTTTTACCTTCTGAGAAAACCAGTCAGGGGGACGGCCTGGTTCAGCAAAGGGTTTAATAGCACGGCTGACGGACACCCTAGGAACAACAAAAGAGCAAAATGTCTTAGTGCCATTCCAAGAATGCTAATTGCATCCAAAAAGCTGACTCATTTTATTCCATTTATTAGATTCACAGCTTATCCTTCTGCAAAGTACCTAGCATGACATACAAAGATTATTATACAGGTACAGTACACAATAAACTCACTCCCAACCACTAGCATAGAGCTCAGCCTTTAAAAATCCTAGACAGTTAAGCACAGTGCTCTACCTTGGCTGGCACAACATGTCACCTCATCCCACAAAATCATACTTCTGTCTATTAAAACTAAATTTAGAAGTTAGAATTTCCATAAAGACCAAATGGACCCTTCAGAATTTGCGCGCCCGCCCAATATTTCCTGTAAATCTGGTGTCGATGAAACACGAAAGCAAAAAGTTGCTAGGTAGCATTGTTGTGTGTGCATATTCATGAAATATATGGCTTGTACAAAAAATGTTTTATGATTCTCATAGATACATTAACATATCCAAAAAATTTGGTATGAATCAAATGCAAAGTTATTAAGGGACAACTGTGTGCGTGTATAGGAAAATTGGTTCTTACCTGCTAATTTTTGTTTTGTAGTACCACGGATCAGTCCAGACAGTGGGTTGAGCCTCCTGTCCAGCAGAGGGAGACAAACTGTGAGGGTATCCTATATCAGGACAGAGCCTACCCTACACCCTTTCAGTATAAAGTAATTTCAAAGCAGATATAACTCCCCAAGGATCAAGCAAGCAACAAGGAAAAAAACTGGTAAATTTAACAAGTGAACAACTGAAAGAAGTCTGAATGAACAAGAACGCTCTTACTTAAAATATTGTATTTTCATCTGTAAGATGCTTCCGGTGCCTTGAGTAAGAATAGTCAAAAAATCAGATATTGAAAAACCTGTAGAGAAAATAGAACCTTCGAGCAGACGGAACACATCTAGTACGGGAAGGTATCTGGACTGATCCGTGGTACTACAGGAACGGAAATTAGCAGGTACGAACCAATTTTCCTTTCCCTGTACATACCCGGATCAGTCCAGACTCCTAGGATGTACCAAAGCTTCCCTACAGAGGGTGGGACAGAGATAGTCCAGCTCGAAGAACCTGCCGCCCAAAGAAGCCGAAAACTGGAGCCGGCACATCAAGGCAGTAATGACGAGCAAAAGTATGCAGGGATTTCCACGTAGCGGCCCTATATATTTCCTGCAGAGAGACCGATTGACTCTCCACCCAAGAAGTAGCCTGAGACCATAAGGAATGAGCTTTTAAACCTTCTGGCACTGGCCCAACCCTTACAGATGTAAGCCGACGCAATGGCCTCCTTTAGCCAACGCACGATAGTGGCCATGGAAGCCTTATTACGTTTATTTGGACCATTCCTCAGAACAAACAAGTGGTCAGAGACCCGGAACTCATTTGTAACCTGGAGGTAACGCAGCAAGACCCGTTTTACATCGAGGCGTCGCAGATCACCTCCAGATGTATTTGTTACTTCAGACGAAGAAAAACCAAGAAGTTCCACAGACTGATTGACATGAAGGAAGATATGACCTTTGGTAAAAAAAGAGGGTACCGTCTTAAGGGTACCCCTGAATCAGAAAAACGTAGAAAGCTCTGAGACTCTTCTGGCTGAACAAATGGACACCAAAAAGATGGTTCAAAATGAGCTTCGCAGAGAACCCGGAGAACCAAGTTAAGATTCCACAAGGGACAAGTAACCCGGACCGGAGGATTCAAGTGCTTGGCTCCCTTGAGAAAACGGACGACATCTGGATGAGCCACCACTGAGTAACTGTCAATGATACCTAAGAGAGAACCGAGAGCGGAGACTTGCACTCGCAAGGAACTGAAAGACAAGCCCTTGGAGAGACCGTTCCGGAGAAAGGAAAGGACCTGGGAAAACGGAGCCTTATGAGCCGATACACCCGAGGCAGCACATGCACTTTCGAAAACCTTTCATACTTGGACATAAGCAAGCGGGGTAGTCTGCTTCCTGGCCCGCAACAGAGTGGATATAACCTCTTCCTTATATCCCTTCTTCCTCAATCCCCGCCGTTCAAAACCAAGGCTGCTAGACAGAAGCGATCCGCCTGATTGAAAAATACGGGACCCTGTCGAAGATGATGGGGAAGATGACTGAGGCGGAGAGGGCAATCCGTGGCGAAATTCACAAGGTCCGCAAACCACGATCTGCGTGGCCATTCTGGAGCCACTAGGATAACGGGACCGCGATGAAGCTTGATTCTTCGGAGCACTTTGCCCACTAATGGCCAAGGAGGGAACACGTACAGTAGAACGTTGTGGGGCCAGGAAAGGACCAGGGCATCTACCCCTTCCACACAATGTTCCCGTCTGAGGCTGAAGAACTGAGGAGCTTTCGCATTGCTCATGGTGACCATCAGATCCAAGTGAGGGGGATCCCACCTGCGGATGATCAGGTTCATTGCTGCGCCTGACAACTCCCACTCGCCGGGGTCTAGCTGCTGGCGACTGAGGAAATCCGCCTGAACGTTCTCCTTCCCCACAATATGGGACACAGCTAAGCGTTCTAGGTGACGCTCCGTCCATGCGAAGAGCTTGCTGGCTTCCAGAGTGCCTAGGCAGCTCCTGGTGCCCCCCTCTCGGTTGATGTAGGCTACCGTCGTGGAGTTGTCCGATAGGACCCGCACCGCCCTGTGATGGAGTAGGGGAAGGACCTAGTGTACCGATAAGGTACTGTTGACAGGCATTGCGGCCATAACCGTTTCCGCCGGGATGAGAGGTTCTAGTTCCTCCTTTTGAAATAATCGTAGAACTTGAGGATCATCCCCCTTGAGAGGGGGGGGGGGGGTAGGAAGCAGGGGATCAACATCCGGATCTGGAGTTGGGACCGGCGGAGGCTGAGGAGGATCCGGAGAAGGCAGGACCATCCTAACCGAGCCCTGGCCCTCCGGCGCCTTTGGAGGTTGCGGAGGGGAAATTCACGGGGGGGGGGGGGGGGGGCGGCAGGGATGGATCTTCCTCCTGCTGTAAGCTGGCTAAATAGGACTTGTGCATAAGAAGCACAAACTCCACAGAGAAACAAGAATTAGACTTCCTGGGGGGAGGGAGGGGTACGAGGGGGGGGGGGGAAGAAATAAAGTCAGGCACCTCCTCTGGGGCATGAGGGGGGCTCAAATCTGGAGGAGAAACTAAAGAATCTCGCTCAGCTTCTTCCTGCACAACCGATTCTGCATTTGAGCCCGCTTCCAAGATGGCTACCGTTCCTGTGGTTTTTTGGGCCGGGAACGGCCTGGCCACACGTCAGGGAACTCGTCCCCGGGTCGCTGGGGGTAAGGGGACCGATGAGGTACCCTCCCCACCCGGTAGGCACCTGAACAGAGGCCTCTGCGACAAAAGCCGCGTGGCAAACTCTCCACATGCTTTACAGGCGCTGGCACGGGGCATCAGCGCTGAAAAAAAAAATCACTAAAAAAGGAAAAACAGCTGAGCTGAAGCTGTTGGTCAGCGGAGGCAGCGCTGCCAGAGCTGTCCACAGTTCTGAAAAAGGTAAAACAGACAATAATAAAAATACAGCCCTGCCTGTACCCCTTTTCTTTTTTTTTTAAGTGCTTAGCAAAACCAGAGGAAAAACACTCCCTGTGAGGATACTGTTCTACAGTGGACAGCTAGACAATGGGGGAGGGACTGGACCACCAGTATCACCCCAGATAGTCACTGGGAAAAAGGGGGCCTAGGATAAAAAAAAGGGGAGGGCAAGTCCCCCCTAGGCTCCCAGCAGAGCACAGAGACCGCACTGTCTCTGAGAGAAGAAAAAGAAGAAAACTTTCAAAGTCCTCTACTTTTTTTTTTTAAACAAGAATTAAATACTTGCTTGATCCAGACCCAAAAGGAAAAAAGATCCCCTCAGGGAAACTAAGGAAAGAAGAAGAAGAAGGGGAACCGTAGGTTCAGCTGCCTGCATCTGCTGGAGTCAGACAAATACTGAAGGGCTGCAGGTAGGCTCTGTCCTGATATAGGATACCCTCACAGTATCTGGGTACGTACAGGGAATTGTGAAATGTGTATGTGGAAAAAACTGCCCACGTGTAAGTGCTCTCGGCCACCCTCACGCCCTGAAAGTTTAGTACTGATCACAAGGAATTTAAGAAGGTACTAAAAACTTAAAGATGGCCTTTGCAGGACTTGTAGAAACGAATCCATCTCCTTAAAGACTCTCATATTATTAACGGTTATTCATTTAACATACATAATACTTTCAATAGCTTACTCATGTTTAGCCAAACCATGTGAAAACAGTGGTTATTGTTTTTCCTCTACTTTCAGACTTTTCTTGTTTTTATAAAATTAGTATAATTATGCTAAAGAATTAGGAATTATAAACTTACATTGTATTTTGTTTCCATCTATTACTTTACTTTCTCTATTTGTATTTTATTTGTTTGTTTTTTATATATTTGTTTTTGTTTAATTACTTTATTTTATTCTTTTTATCGGAAGTTGTAAACCGTCTTGGTCAGACTTTGTCTGTGAAAGTCGGTATAGAAATGCTATTAAATAAAATAAATAAATACATAGAAAAACTGCCCACGTGTAACTTCTCTCGGCCACCCTCACGCCCTGAACGTTTAGTACTGACGACCCCTGAATAGAAAAACTGCCCTCGTGTAACTGCTCTCGGCCACCCTCATGCCCTGAAAGTTTAGTACTGACGACCCCTGAATAGAAAAACTGCCCTCGTGTAACTGCTCTCGCCCACCCTCATGCCCTGAAAGTTTAGTACTGACGACCCCTGAATAGAAACTCTGCCCTCGTGTAACTGCTCTCGGCCACCCTCACGCCCTGAAAGTTTAGTACTGATGACCCCTGAATAGAAAAACTGCCCTCGTGTAACTGCTCTCGCCCACCCTCATGCCCTGAAAGTTTAGTACTGACGACCCCTGAATAGAAAAACTGCCCTCGTGTAACTGCTCTCGCCCACCCTCATGCCCTGAAAGTTTAGTACTGACGACCCCTGAATAGAAAAACTGCCCTCGTGTAACTGCTCTCGGCCACCCTCACGCCCTGAAAGTTTAGTACTGACGACCCCTGAATAGAAAAACTGCCCTCGTGTAACTGCTCTCGCCCACCCTCATGCCCTGAAAGTTTAGTACTGATGACCCCTGAATAGAAAAACTGCCCTCGTGTAACTGCTCTCGCCCACCCTCATGCCCTGAAAGTTTAGTACTGATGACCCCTGAATAGAAAAACTGCCCTCGTGTAACTGCTCTCGCCCACCCTCATGCCCTGAAAGTTTAGTACTGACGACAGACCATACTTAAGCTTCCCTCCCTATGGAAGAAAGGCTGACAAATAGCGGTGTTGCACTCCCATAGAAGTACACGGAGAACTATAGCAGTGCAGCTAGCATAGCACTGATAGAGCAATCGCCCGCTAGCACTGAATGACTGCACTCAGGCAAATCTCTTAATGCTGTAATAACCAGAGAGAGATTTGTCATGCAGTTTGGGGGGGGGGGGGGGGGTGTCAGTGATCTACACATAAAACCCAGCAAATTTCATCCAAATCTGGACATTTTCCAACCGGTGGGGGGGAGGGGGTATCATGGACACATAATTGGACAGATTTTAAAAGCCTTACGCGTGTAGGGCGGTTACGTGCGCCGAGCCTATTTTCAATAGGCTCGGCAGCGTGCATAAGTCCCAGGGCAGGGGCAGACCATTTGCTGCTGTGCTGGGGGGATTGCCAGCCAGCAGGCGTAACTTACAAAATGAAAGTAGGGGGGAGGGAACGGGGAAAGCCATCAGGGCTCCCCTAGGGCTCGGTGCACGCAAGGTGCACTAGTGTGCAACCCTTGCATGCGCCGACCCCAGATTTCAAAACATGCACACGGCTGCGCACGCATGTTATAAAATCAGGCATACATTTGTGCACGCCGGGTAGCACGCACAAATGTAGACCGCATGCGTAGGTTTTAAAATCTGCCCCAATATGCACCAAAGATGTTTTCTTCACTTTGTAAAGAGCACCTATTTGATTTATATTCTGCTTTTTGGCACTTCAAAGTAGATTACATTCAGGAACTGTAGGTATTTTCTTGTCTCCATAGGGCTTATAATATAAGGGACCGATGCAATAAAACGTTTGTTAAAACGGGCAGATAACCACATCCCCTGGGCGCCCAATGCAGTATTAAAATAAGGTGCTGTGTTAAAAAGGGCACACGAGGGAAAACTTGTGCATGCTTAGTGCTCAAATGCATCGGACACCCAGAACTGGAACAGGTGGGCATTGCTTTTATCCCACTTCAGGCCCATTTCAGTACATTCTGTGTGTAAAGTGCATTCAGACCTTTTTAAACATTAAGCCATTGCATTATACCTTTATTTTTAAACACCAAGCAGTATATTTAAATGCTGTAACGATACTAAAGTAGGAGGAACCACAGAAGACAGTATTTTTAAATTTCTCATGAACCCTTGACTCACCGATTGACTTAACGCCAGCTCCGGGGCTGGAGTTAGATTTGCCACATTAAAAAATGTGTGTTAGGTGCCCAAAGATTTTCTGCACTGGAAGTAATGGCTAATAGCCTCATCTACAAGAAAATTATTCCCTACCTGCTAATTTTCTTTCCTGTATTATCACGGATCAGTCCAGCAGATGGAGTCAGAGAAAACCTTGCAGGGTGCTCCCATATAAGCCAGTGCACCCTCTGTCATCCTTCAGTATTAAGAATATCAAAGCCTGAAGAGACAAGATGGATGGATCAAGGTATAAAACCCTTTCAACTTGAACAACTTGTACAGTGTGTACTAAACTTTAAGAGGCAACTAAACTTGCAAAATGAACCTTGAAACAGCCATTAAACACGTGGCATACGGAAAACAATTTGAGCAGAGAGACAATCCCATTCCCATAAATCCTTAGGGTGGGCGTCTGGACTGATCCGTGGTACTACAGGAACGAAAATTAGCAGGTAAGGAATAATTTTATTTTCCCTGTACATACAGGATCAGTCCAGACAGTGGGATGTACCAAAGCTTCCCTACATAGGGTGGGCTCCGGATAGCCCTGCTCGAATGACCCAATTGCCAAAAGGAGCCGAAAACCGGTGGCTGTAGATTCAAATGATAGTGCCGAGCAAAGGTATGTAAAGACTTCTAGGTGGCTGCTCGGCATATCTCCTGAGGCGAAATGGATTGACTCTCCACCCAGGAAGCCACGTGAGCTCGGAGGGAATGGGCCTTGATGCCCACCAGAGGCTGTCAACTGGCACCAAAATATGCTGAGGCGATGGCCTCTTTCAGCCAGCGAGCAATGGTGGGTTTCGAAGCCTTGACCCCCTTCTTTGGCCCACTCCAAAGTACAAAAGATGATCCAACAAATGAAAGTCATTTGTGGCCTCCAGATAGCGAATGAAGATGCGCTTAACATCGAGCTTGAGTAGCTCACGGGAATCTTCAGTTGAGAAAGACGGGCGTTCCACCGTCTAATTCATATGGAACGCAGAAACAACCTTGGGCATGAAAGAGGGCACAGAGTGCAAGGAAACTCCTGAAGCCATGAAACGGAGATAGGGCTCCCTGCACGATAGCGCCCGAAGCTCTGAAATCCTGCGGGCAGAGCAAATAGCCACCAAGAAGACTGTTGAGCATAAGATCCTTGAGGGTAGCGGCTTGTAGCGGTTCGAAAGGTGGGCTGCCTAGAATTTGAAGAACTAAGTTGAGGCTCCATGTGGGATACAGAGCGTGTACTGGAGGCTTAACGTGTTTCATTCCCTTGAGAAATCAGACGATGTCCGGGTGAGAGGAAAGGGGGGTTCCTTCCCGGTGCTGGATCAGAGAACAAAGGGCAGCCACCTGCACCCTCAGGGAATTGTAGGCAAATGCCTTTTCCAGGCCCTGTTGCAGGAAAGACAGTATCTGAGCCACTGAGGCACTCTGTGGCGAGACAGATACGGAGCCACACCAGGTCTCGAAGACCTTCCAAACTCGGACATAAGCAATGGACGTAGAGGTCTTCTTAGCCTTGAGGAGGGTCGAGATCACAGCCTCCGGGCATCCTCGTCTTCTCAGCCGGCGCCTCTCAAAAGCCAGGCCGAAAGACAGAAGCAAGTTGCCTGGTCGAAAAATACCAGACCCTGGCACAGTAAGCGTGGTAGATGTCCCAGGTGAAGAGGGATGACCACTGCGAGGTTGACCAAGTCCGTGAACCACGGCAGACGTGGCCATTCTGGCACCACCAGAATTATTGGACCGTGGTGACTCTCTACTCTTCGGATTACCTTTCCCACCAGGGGCCATGGCGGAATCACGTAGAGGAGAATGTGCTGCGGCCAGGGAAGGACTAAGGCATCCACTCCCTCCACTCCATGCTCTCTTCTGCGGCTGAAGAATTGCGAAGTTTTAGTGTTCCGTGGAGTGGCTATCAGGTCCAGGTGGGGAGACCCCCACCGACTGAATAGAAGTGCCACTGCATCCTCGGAGAGTTCCCACTCTCCGGGATCTATGTGTTGACGACTCAAGAAGTCAGCTTGAACGTTGTCCACTCCTGCGATGTCAGAGGTCGCTAGGCGGGAAAGGTGGACCTCCGCCCAGGCCAGCAACTTGTCCATTTCCCAAGAAACGTGACGACTCTTTGTTCCCCCTCGACTATTGATGTACGCTACTGTTGTTGCGTTGTCTGACAGAATCCGAACAGCCCGATGCTGGACTAGGGGGAGAAAACGCTTCAACGTCAGGTATATCGCTCTGGTCTCCAAGCGATTGATCGGCCAGCATGCTTGCAACTCCGTCCATGTCCCCTGTGCAGATTTCGTCTGACAGACCGCTCCCCAACCGAAGAGACTGTGGTGACAATCACCCACTGAGGGACTGCCAAGGTTACTCCCTTTAACAAATGATCCAGGTTGAGCCACCAGGCCAGACTGTCCTTGGTCCTTTCTGGCAGCGGGAGGATGGCCTGAAACTCCCGAGAAACCGGTTTCCAGCGGGAGAGCAAGGCTCTCTGCAGAGGATGCATATGCGCAAAAGCCAAAGGTATCAGATCGATAGTGGACACCATAGTGCCCAGAACCTGAAGATAATCCCAGGCTGTGGGAAGAGAGTGACATGAATCACTGTACCTGGGAGATGAGAGCCCGGGCCCAATCCGGACGCAGCAGTACCTTGCCCACAGCTGTATTGAAGTGTGCTCCTAGGAAGTCCAGGGACTGAGATGGAGTAAGGTTGCTCTTGGAGAAATTGACCACCCACCTGAGAGACTGAAGGAGATGCAACACTGTCTATCGCTCGTTGACACAGGACCAGGGACTTTGCCCAGATGAGCCAATCGCCCAAATAGGGGTGGACCAAGATTCCCTCCCTCCTGAGAGCTGCTGCCACTACTACCATTACTTTGGTGAAGGTAAGGGGAGCTGTCGCCAGTGCAAAGGGCAGGGCTTAGAATTGAAAATGCTGTCCCAGAATCTTGAAGCGAAGGAAGCGCTGATGCGCCTTGAGGATGGGAATGTGGAGATAAGCCTCCGTCAGATCCAAGGAGGCCAGAAATTCTCCGCTGTGTACCGACGCTATCACTAAGCGTAAGGTCCCCATCCTGAAGTGTGAGACCCTGAGGGCTTTGTTGACCATGCTGAAATCCAGAATTGGACGGAAGGAGCCCTCCTTCTTGGAGACTACAAAGTAGACAGAGTAATGGACGGCTCCCACTTCTGTCGGAGGAACCGGGCAAATTGCTCCGAGGGCCAGGAGCCTGTCGAGTGTCTGGAATACTATGAGTTGTTTCTGTGGTGGTCCGCAGGGAGAGAACAGGAACCTGTCTCTTAGAGGACGAGCAAAATCTAAAGCATAACCATGCTTTAGAATATCCAGGAGCCACTGCGCCGAGGTAATCTTGACCCACTCCTCGCGGAAGAGGCAGAGACTGCCCCCTATCCTGGGGACCGAGGAATGAGCCGGCATGGCCTCATTGTGGAGATTTGGGAGCTTCCCCCTGGGGAAGATTATCCCGGGCTGGTCTTCAGCCATTAAAGGAATGAGACCAGGGCTGGGAACGCGAAGAGGGCGGACGAGAGGCAGCTGTTCTTGGTTGACGGAAACGTCTTTGGCTCCGGAAACGGCTTCTAGTGGAACTGAAGGTCCTAGCAGCCGGCGGCCGATCCTCCAGCAGCTTGTGGACCTTATCTCGCCGAGTGACTTGATAATCTGGTCCAGATCATCTCCAAAGAGCGATTTCCCTTTGAAGGGTAGGGAGCCCAACTGGGTCTTGGAAGAGGAATCCGCCGACCAGTTGCGGAGTCACAGGAGGCATCTGGCCAGAACTCGGAGCAGGTCATATAGCGCATCTGCCCCATACGCTATCACGGCCTCCAGGCGGTCAGCCTGCTGTGCTTTGGCAGGAGACAGCTCTTGTGTACTGAGGAGCTGTTGGACCCATCGGAGTCCTGCCCGTTGCGTGAGGGAACTACAGATCGCCGCTCTGATGCCCAGAGCAGACACCTCGAATACTCTCTTGAGATACACGAGCTTTCTATCCTGCATATCCCGTAGGGCAGTACCTCCCGTCACCGGAATGGTAGTTCGTTTCATCACTGCAGATACTGCCACGTCCACTTTGGGAACCTTGAAGAGCTCCAGAAAATAGTCTGGGAGGGGATATAGCTTATCCATAGCTCTACCCACCCTGAGGGAGGCTTCAGGGCAATCCCATTCCTGGGACAGCAATTGCAGTAGCGTAGGATGGGAAGGAAAAGACCACAACAGTGGACGTAGACCTGAGAGCACGGTGTCCCCCTTCTTAGCTGGTGGAGAAAGCCCTGGAGGGTCTTGTGGATCCTCAATATCCAATTCCTGCATGATATATGGGATGAGCAGATACAACTCATCCCTCCGGAAGAGACGCAGTACCCGGGGATCATCCCCTTCCACATGAGCCAGAGGGTTCATCCAGGTCTGGGTCCGGGAGAGGGCCTTGAGTAACATAGAAACATAGAAATGACAGCAGAAGAAGACCATACGGCCCATCCAATCTACCCAGCAAGTTTCGCTCTTTTTTTTTTCCCCTCATACTTATCTGTTACTCTTGGCTCTTAGTAACCTTTTGGTTCTATTTCCCTTCCACCTCCACCATTAATGTAGGGAGCAGTGTTGGAACTGCATCTAAGTGAAATATCTAGCATAATTAGTTAGGGGTAGTAACTGCCGCAATAAGCAAGCCTCACCCATGCTTATTTGTTTACCCAGACTATGTAATTCAGTCCTTGTTGGCTGTTGTCTGTATATAGATCCACTTTTCTTCATTCCCCCTGCCGTTGAAGCAGAGAGTTATACTGGATATGCATTGAAAGTGAAGTATCAGACTTTCTCCCCTGCCGTTGAAGCAGAGAGCTAAGCTGAATATGCATTGAAAGTGAAGTATCAGGCTTATTTGGTTTGAGGAAGAGGAGCCAAGCCCCCTGAAGGATGATGGACCAAGCGGACCCTGGAGCACCTTGGTGAACCCCAAGTCCTGAGGCTCCCATTCCCTGAGGGCATCTCGGAGGCCCTGGGGGATCAGCCATCCTGCTCACCTTAGGAGGCGGCAGCCCTGTTGGATCTTGCTGCTGTCACATTCTGGTCAGGTAGGCATTGTGCATTAAAAGCACAAAATCCGCCGGAAATGGAGGTGGTCCAGAAGGCGGCACCGAGGGGTGGGGGGGGGTCTCCTGCGGGTGGACAAGGGTCCAGGGAGTTGACGGGGTCAGGATCAGCGGCAGCACTGAAGAACCGGCATCCGAATCGTCCCCTGGCTGCTCTAGAGCAGTCAGTTCAGAATGAAAGATGGCCGCTGTTCCCACACTGGGCGGGATCGGAGCCGGCCTCCGTGCATCGAGGTGCTCCATCGCTCGCGAACCTGCTTGTCCTATCAGCCGTGAGGAACCCTCCCCACCATGGAGGCATCTCGCACAGATGCCCTCGCGGGAGAGCCGGGAACTGGGCTCTCCGCACGCGCAGCACCTCGAAGACCACGGCATGGGACTGTGAGCTGAGCCGCCGACGAATCGCTGTGAGTGGCTGCAAGGAGCAAGGAAACCCCCTCGGCAGACTACTCCTTCTCCCCGACCTGCCTGAATTGCAATTTACACCACACAGAGGAACGTCGCGTCTCTGTGCAGGCTGCCCCGAGGCAAAATGACTTGTCAGGGCAGTGGGTCGGCTCAGAGGAAAGGGGGGGAGAGGTTGGACTACCAACTTGCACCCTGGAGCTTACAAATCTAACCTGCAAGTAAGAAAGTTACAAAAAGTTACCCCCACAAAGCAAATACAGCAATGGAGACTGAAAAACAGCTTTTCCTGTAAGTTAGATTGCTGGGCCCTAGAGAAGGGTCTGAGCTTTCCCTGTTTTTTTGTTTTTTTTTACTATAGGAAAATTAGTTTCTTACCTGATAATTTTCGTTCCTGTAGTACCAAGGATCAGTCCAGGACACCTGGGTTGTGACTCCGCACCAGTAGATGGAGACAGACTAAAACTTGTGGGCGGAGCCATATATGCCCCTGTGCCAGTCACAGCCCCTCAGTCATACGTAATGTCAAAGTAGAAAATACCAAAAGGCAACCATAGCTAACCCTACAAACTTGTTATGCAAACGGCAAGAATTCCAACGCCCCCACAGGGACCAGACTCCCCAACCGGGAGAGCGAAGAAACAAGAGGTCAGCCTACGGAAAACAACGATGAGCGGACTCCCCGTTACTTTAGCGTAGCACTGCGGGCGGGATCCTGGACTGATCCTTGGTACTACAGGAACGAAAATTATCAGGTAAGAAACTAATTTTCCTTTCCCTGTACGTACCAGGATCAGTCCAGGACACCTGGGATGTACCAGAGCAAACTCACCGAGGGTGGGAAGCAGAGAGTCCCGCTCGGAGTACCCAATCCGCAAATCCCCCTTCTCTGTACCTACGGTAGCTCGGCCATCCAACTGGTAAGGCCTGAGAAGGCATGCAACGACTGCCAGGCAGCCCGAGAAGGTATGCCACGACTTCTAGGGAGCCGCCCTGCCAATCCCTTCAGGCGACACCGGACAAGCTTCCGCCCAAGACTCAGCTTGAGATCGAGTGGAGTGAGCCCGAAGACCTACGAGAAGTGGTTTTCCCCCGCACCAAGCACGCCGGACCAATGGCCTCCTTGAGCCAACGGGCGATCGTCGTGCAGGACACTGCGGCCCCGTTCTCGGGACCAGAGAACCAAACAAACAGATGATGTGTGACCGGAAACGGATTAGAGACCTCCAGAAAACGAAGGAGGGAACTCCGCACGGCAAGCTTCCGGAAACCCCTCGCCGTAGAAGCAGAGGACTCCCTGACCGCGAAAGCGGGCAGCTCTACCAACTGAATTACATGGAAAAACGACACCACGTTCGGCCGAAAAGAAGGAACCGTCCGCAAGGAAAATTCCGGAATCGGAAATATGCAAAAAAGGGAGCCCTACGGGACAAGGCCCGTAACTCCGAAAACCCGCCATGCCGAGGCAATCGCCACCAAGAACACCGTCCTGAACGCGAGATCTTCAGTCGCTGCGCGTTTCAAGGGCTCAAAACAGCGCCGCGCCTAAAGCGGAGAGCCCCAATTGAGGTTCCAAACCGGACAGGATAGACGCACTGGAGGACGAAGGTGCTTAGCTCCCCGAAGGAAACAGGATATATCCGGGTGAAGAGCCAGGGGTGATCCACGGACCGCACCTCACAAACAACCAAGCGCCACTACTTGGACCGCACCTCACAAACAACCAAGCGCCACTACTTGGAGCCATAGAACTGCACGCCAGACCCTTGGCCAGACCTGCCTGTAGGAACGCCAGAATGTCGAAGACGGAAGCCGCCGTGGGGAACACCCCACGCGGGACGCACCATTCCTCAAAAAACACCCAGACACGGACAGAAGCCAGGGACCGTCGACTGCCGCCTGGATCGTAGCAACGTGGTTACCACGGCATCTGAGTAACCTTTTCCCTGCAGCTGCCTCATTGCAAAAAACCATGCCGCGAGGCGGAAGTGAACCGCATCCGCCAAACAGACGGGGCCCTGATGGAGCAGACCCGCCCTTCCCTGGAGCCGACAGGGTATCATTACCGCGATCTGGACGAGGTCTGCGCACCACGGTCGATGCGGCCGGATCACGTTGGCCGGGTGCAACTCCATGCGCCGCAGAATCTCGCCGAACATCGGCCACGGGAAAAAAAAGACGGACAGCAGAACAGCCGTCGGCCAGGGGAGTACCAACGCAGCGACGCCTTCTGCCTCCCGTTCTGGACGGCGACTGAAAACGCGGAGCCTTCGCGTTGTGCCCCGTGGACATCAGATCCATGTAAACACTTCGTCCGCCAGCTCCCACTCTCCGGGACCCAGGCGATGACTGCTGAGAAAAAAAACCGCCTGAGCGGTGTCGACTCGTGCAAATCGAGAGGCTGTAACGTTGGAGAGAAGTAGCTCTGACCAGGTCAGCAAGCGCTGAGCCTCCTCCGCCACCTGTGGGTTCCTTGTCCCGCCCCGGCAGTTGATGTAGGCCACGGTGGTCACGTTGCCTGACAACACTCGGACCGCCTTACCCCGCACTAACGGTAGGAAGGCTTGCAGAGCCAGACGGACCGCTCCGGTCTCTAGTCTGTGGATAGACCACTGGGCTGGCGACCCCGAGCAGAGGCCTTGGACTGAGCTTCCTAGACAGACCGCTCCCCAACCGGAGAGACTGGCAGCCGCGGTTACCACCGTCCAAGTTGGTCACCAGAAGAGACACATCCGAAGAACAGGCGACTGGAATCCGGCTACCAGCGCATGCTGGGGCTTGCGTGTCCTGCTAGTGGAAGCAGGAAGTGGAACTCCTCCGACACCGGCATCCAGCGGGATAGGAAGGACGACTGTACGGGTCGCAGATGCGCGAACTCCCGGGGAACCAGCGCTAGTGTTGAAGCCATAGAACCCAGGACCTTAAGGTAGTCGCAGACCCGCAGCCAGCGGAGAGACAATAAGCGCCTTAGTTGAGCTCGCCGTTAGCATCTCCGTTCGTGTGACAGGAACCGTGCCCTGCTTCGTGGCGAAAACGGCTCCCAGATATTCCAAGGTCAGCGTGGGTGTCCGATGACTCTTGTTGAAGGTGACCACCCCTCCTAGGGACTGCCAACAGTTGTAGGACCCTGGCCACAGTCAACCGACACTGATCCTCGGACGTCGCCCAAATCAACCAATCGTCCAGGTAAGGATGCCGCCCCCACGACCATCACCTTCGTGAATGTACGGGGCCCGTCGCAAGACCAACCGGGAGCGCATGAAACTGGGAATGCCGTCCTAGAACGCCGAACCTGAGGAAGCGCTGGAACGACAGCGGAATGCCTATGTGAAGATACTCATCCGAGACCTCTAGGGAGGCCAGAAAACCGCCGGGCCGGACCACGGCAATGACCGACCGAACCGCCTCCAGTGAGGAACGCGAAGGCATCGGTTTACCCCTTTGAGATCCAGAAGAGATCTGGACGTGCCGGCTGTCTTTGGGACGATGACGGAAACGGAGAAACGGTCCCCGCCGAGGTTGACCGGGACGGATGAGGTAGCCGCGTCTGTGCACATGGAGGACCCACTGGTCTGACGGTACGCCGGCCCATCTCTGAAAACTGACAGCAACCGGGCCCTGGCTGTGGGGATGGCGCGCTGGGGCTGCGGCGAGAGAGGGGCCGACCACCTTTCATGGCGAAGCTTTGGTCCCGGCGACGCCGGGGCTCCCTCGCTTCCCCCGAAAAGACTGCTGCCGCAGGAGGAAGACCAATACGACTGACCGGACGACCTATGAGGGCGCGACTTCCTGGAACCACAACAGCGGGACTTGGCCGAAAACGAAGACCGCGTCCTGGATCTGCCCTCGGGCAGCCTGAAAACCCTGTTGTCCCCCAGGGAAATCAGTCGTCCTCCAGCAAGTGAGAGAGCGTACCCATAGTCTTCGCGACCTTCAGGCTCAAAGCCGGAGAATCCCACACTTAATAGAGCAGAGCTGTCACAGAGAGGCGAAGAGGAATGGAGCCCAGCCGAGAGCCCTCAGGCGGCGGGGCGATTCCCAACTCCTCCAGGCTGGCGGGAATCAGGGGCCAGCTCCTTCAATCTCGAGCCATCCCCTTCCGAAGCCTGTTACTGCCTCGCCGCCCCCTGCAGTGGCACGCCATGTCCCACAGCCCACCTCGGAGGCGGGAAGGGCGCCTTGGAAATCTCCGGACCTGACGATTCAGACGTAGACCTCTCCCTCAGCCCCCCTCGGAGGAGGGGGGGGGGGGGGCCCTTGGAAATGTCCGGATCCGAAGACTCAGAGGCAGGGTCCGTGCCCACTCTAGGCGGTACGGCCCGGAACGGACGTTTGGCTAGGAATCGCCCCACTGCGGTCCGCGGCCGAGGACGTGTCTAGAGCAGCGGGATCGGCCTCGCAGGCCCCCCCGCCTAGCCATCCGGGCGCCTGTGGGCTGTGCGGGCCTTGCAGGCCCCATGCCTGGCCAAAAGAAAAACCCCGGGCACAGATCCTTCAGGTTTCGTCGTTTCTCCCCCAGCCGTCCCCCCACTGCCCCCGACGGCGAACCGACGGCGGAGCCGGACGTTGGGGGGGGGGGGGGGGGGGGGGAGAATGAGGGGAATCCCCGGAGCCTGCTGCGCTCGGTGTCGCGCTTGGCGCCGGCACCAAAATGGCCGACTTTCCCGCGAATGGCGCGCGAGCGGGCGGCGCAGAAATTATTTATTTATTTATTTATTTTTTTTACTTTCTTGTCCCGCAGCAGACGGCAACGGCTTGGGAAAGACCGCCGGACGGTCCCCTCACAACAGCGAGAGGCTGCCGCTGAACCAGCACCCCCCCCCGAAGCCAGGTCGCCGATCCCGTGCCCCCCCCCCTCCCGTGTCGCAGCCCGAGGACAGCTGAGGGCGAGGGAGGCGCGCGGCGCTGGAGCCGCAAGTCGATCAGGCCGACCTATGCGGCGGGAGAAGGGGAGGAGGGGGGGGGGGGGAGAGAGAAACAAAAACGCCGAATCAACCGCGCAAGAGGAAAAAGAAAACCCTGGCGCTTGCGCCAAAACGAAAACCGCTCCGGCTATCTTCCCCTTTTTTTTTTTTTTTTTTTTTTTTAAATTAAATTACCGGGAACTGTCCCTCGCAGCGGTCCAGCGTTTCGGCCGGGGTGAGTGAGCCGGGCTCGACCCCTAGCCCAGCCAGTGCTCCACCAGCGGGGATGGTCCCTACAGGACCTGAGAAGCCCCGGGGAGCCAACGACCCGAGCCGCAGGCCCGACAGGACGAGCCACGAGACATGCCAACGCAACCGCGGGGAAACAGCGAACGAACCGACCTCCCCCCTGCCAGCGGCGCCCCCCCCCGGAGCGGCGACGCGAAGGAACGAAGAGCCGGAAAACAAGCAACAACTGATTTCCTTCATTTTTTTTTTTTTTTTTTTTTTTACAAAACCCTGTCACTGACCACAGTCCTGGAGCCCTAATCCAGCAGGGGTGAGTGAACCGGGCTCCCCGGTGTCACCCCTGACGCTGCTACTGGTAAAGTCGGGTCCTCGACCCTAGCAGCGGCCTCAACCAGGGGGGGTAGTCCCCTCAGGACCTCACAACCCCCCTGGGAGGCAGGGCGGACGGGACGTCAGTGACAATTTAAAATGCAAAAAGTCAAAATTCAACAATTCCCAAATAAAAACAACTATAGCCCAAACTGGCCTAAAACCAAGACAAAGAACCGACCCCGACGGAATACCAGAATCAGGTCAGGCAGGGCTGTGACTGGACCTGCACCATCTACTGGAGACAGAGTAAGACTGAGGGGCTGTGACTGGCACAGGGGCATATATGGCTCCGCCCACAAGTTTTAGTCTGTCTCCATCTACTGGTGCGGAGTCACAACCCAGGTGTCCTGG
Organism: Rhinatrema bivittatum; assembly: GCF_901001135.1. Classification (NCBI taxonomy): domain Eukaryota; kingdom Metazoa; phylum Chordata; class Amphibia; order Gymnophiona; family Rhinatrematidae; genus Rhinatrema; species Rhinatrema bivittatum. The sequence continues at coordinate 57,978,442 of NC_042632.1, read as the reverse complement.
ACTGATCCTGGTACGTACAGGGAACCTCTGTTAACTTTGATCCATCTTAAGATAGGAAGGAAGCTAAGAAATAGAGAAAGGAGCACTAAATTTAGCTTTTCAGAAGTTTTAGTGGGGAACTAGAGTTCAGCCACTCTCATCTGCTGGAATCAGAATACTGAAGGATGACAGCGGGTGCACTGGCTTATAAGGAAGCATCCTTCGAAGTTTTCTCTGACTCCATCTGCTGGAAGGGGGACATAACCCACTGTCTGGACTGATCCGGGTACGTACAGGGAAATGTAATTTACATGTGATGAGCACCATTGGCAATGCATTTGTTTAAATGTGCTCATCTCCTTATTACATCAGATGCTAGTCTAGCGTATCCAACTGCACGTAGGCTAGGCTGGGCGCACTTCTTGCATCAGCCCCTAACTTTGTACCTGAGGCAACAGAGGGTAAATTGACTTGCCAAAGATCACAAGAAGTAGCAGCCTAAAAATGAATCTCACTATAATCCTTCAATCTCATGATATTCTTGCCTCTCTATCCAATTTCTATATGAAATAATATTGCAAACCCTTTGTACTTTCATCTCTTACCAGTTCTGGTCTCCACTCCTCATGACAGAAGAGGCCAGGCATAATTTCTCCCGGATGGACCATGGTTCTGTCGGGCCAGTGCTCATTAGTTTGTGTTCTTCAATGAGAAAATAAATCTGAGAACAAAGCCTTGCCATATTCTGCAACAGACACACCAATTCCTCCCACCCTCTTCCCAACGCAAATGCTCCTTACAGAAACACAGATAAGGCCTGCAAGAACCATCCAGTCTACCCAATTCATTTTCTGCTATAATGATAGTCTTAGTTGATTTCTGGCTTTCCCAAGCTTTCCTGAATTCTATCCCTGTTTCCATCTCCAATGAGACACTGTTCCATGTATCCACCGCCCTTTCCATGCAGAAATATTTTCTAATGATACTCCTGAGTCTACCCCCTTTGAGCCTCATATTTATTTACATGTGTCACTTCTAAAACTACTCAAAGCAATTTACATAAATAAAATCACAATCCAGTCAGCACATATAAATGTAAAAGAATAAAAATACAATGATCATAAAATCTATCCATTCCTCCCACCATCAAGACTAATATAGGACATCCAGTCTATGAATTATCCCCACGCATCCATCTCATCATAATTCTTAGTGGAGCACAGTATTTGGTGTGAGAGGTAACGCTGGTGGAGCCGCTCAGCAACAATGATCATTCTGCAATCAAATTTGATTTAATGACTGATGGGAAACTATTAAGTAAATCTACAACTCTAGCTTTAAATTTTCAAAAGGGAGACTGATAAAATAAGGACAATAGTTATGAAAAAGCTGAAAGGTACAGCTACAAAGGTTAAAAGATTACATTAGGCATGGTCATTGTTTAAAAATATCATCTTGGAAGCTCAGTCCATATACATTCCATGCATTAAAAAAGGTGGAAGGAAGGCCAAACAACTGCCATGATTAAAAGGTGAGACCAAAGAAGCTATTTTAGCCAAAAGATCTTCATTCAAAAATTGGAAGAAGGATCCATCTGAAGAAAATAGGAAAAAGCATAAGCACTGGCAAGTTAAATGTAAGACATTGATAAGTCAGGCTAAGAGAAATTGAAAAGAAATTTGTCAAAAACCCATAATAAAAATTGTTTAAATATATTCAAAGCAGAAAGACTATAAGAGAATCAATTGGGTTGTTAGATGATCGAGGCATTAAAAGGGCATTGCTGAAAGACTAAATACATTCTTTGCTTTGTAATTTACTAAAGAGGATGTTAGGGAGATACCTGTACCAGAAATAGTATTCAATGGCAATGATTTGGCAGAAATGAAATAAATCACTGTGGAACTGGAAGATATAATAATGCAGACTGAAACTAAAGAATAGCAAATTGCCCAGACCAGGTGGTATATACCCTAGAGTTCTGAAAAAAAACCTAAAAAATGAAATTGCAAATTGAGAAATTACTACTTAATAGATAATTTCCTTTTCTTTAGGACAGTCAGATGAATCCAGAACAAGTGGGTTATGCACCTTCTACAGGAAAATTAGTTCTTACCTGTTCATTTTCATTCCTGTAGTACCACGGATCAGTCCAGACCGTGGGTTGAGCCTCCTGTCCAGCAAGATGGAGACAGACCAAAACTGAAAGGGTATCCTATATCAAGACAGAGCCTACCCTGCAGCCCTTCAGTATAACCATTGTCAAAGCAGATAAGAGTAAAGATAACCAGTAAAAGATCAAGCAAGTAACAAGAGAACTCACAAAAACTAAACAATTGCAAACACTGAATGGATTCTGTATAAGATCACTCTTACATATCCATTGTCATCAAAACAGATGTTTCCGGTGCCTTTAAGGATAATCACAGATGAAAAACATCCAGTAACCTGCAAAAAGAGCTTCGAGTGGACGGCAGAAAACACAGGGAAGGGTGTCTGGACTGATTCGTGGTACTACAGGAACGAAACTTAACAGGTAAGAACTAGTTTTCCTTTCCCTACGTACCCGGATCAATCCAGACCAAGGGAGGTACCAAAGCTTCCCTACAATGGGTGGGACCAAGACAGTCCCGCTCGAAGCACCTGCCGACCAAAGGAACCAAATACTGGCGCCTGTACATCAAGGCAGTAATGTCGAGCAAAGGTATGCAGGGATTTCCACGTAGCGGCCCTGCATATTTCCTGTGGAGAGACTGACTCTCCTCCCAAGGTGTAGCCCGAGAACACAAGGAATGAGCCTTTAGGCCCTCCGGAACCGCTCGGCCTTGGCAGATATAGGCCGACGAGATCGCCTCCTTCAACCACCAAGCGATCATAGTCTTAGTAGCTTGGTTGCCCCTATTTTGACCACTCCACAGGACAAAAAGATGATCGGAGACCCGGAAGTCATTAGTAACCTGAAGGTAACGCAGTAAAACGCGTTTTACATCAAGGTGGTGAAGATCACTCCCAACTGAACCTGCTATATCCTATAGAAACATAGAAACATAGAAACATAGAAATGACGGCAGAAGAAGACCAAATGGCCCATCCAGTCTGCCCAGCAAGCTTCCCTCATTTCTTCTCCCATACTTATCTGTTTCTCTTAGCTCTTGGTTCTAATTCCCTTCCACCCCCGCCATTAATGTAGAGAGCGGTGGAGGAGCTGCATCCAAGTGAAATATCTAGCTTGATTATCCTCAGGAGAGAACGTGGGAAACTCCACCGACTGACATGAAAGGAAGAAACAACCTTTGGCAAGAAAGAAGATACGGTCTTGAGAGAAACTCCCGAATCAGAGAACCACAGAAAAGGGTCCCGACAGGACAACGCTTGAATCTCCGATACCCTTCTGGCGGAGCAGATAGAAACCAGGAAGACGGTCTTGTGCGTCAAATCCTTAAGGGTAGCCAGACGGAGAGGTTTGAAAGGTGCCTCACAAAGAGCCCGAAGGACTAAATTAAAACTCCATGAAGGACAATTGGAGCAGACGGGCGGCTTCAAATGCTTGGCGCCCTTGAGGAAACGGACAACATCCGGGTGAGAGGCTACCGCGTAACCATCAATGTTGCCTAAGAGGGAGCCAAGAGCGGACACTTGGACGCGCAACAAGCTGAAAGAGAGACCCTTGGAGAGGCCCTTCTGGAGGAAGGAAAGAATCATTGAAACCGGAGCTGAATGAGCTGAGACACCCGATTCCGCGCAGACATTTTCGAAAACTTTCCAAATGCGGACATAAGCCAGTGAAGTAGACGGCTTATGGGCCAGAAGCAGAGTGGATATAACTCCCTCTTTATATCCCTTCTTTCTTAGTCTTCACCATTCAAAAGCCAGGCCACTAGACAGAAGCGATCCGCCTGGTCGAAAAATACGGGACTCTGCTGGAGCATGTGAGGAAGATGGTCGAGGCGAAGAGGACCGTCCATCGCCAGGTTTACCAGATCCGTGAACCACGGTCTGTGGGGCCATTCAGGTGCCACGAGGATGACCGGTCCCCTGCGACGTTCTATTCTTCGGAGAACCTTTCCCACTAGAGGCCAAGGAGGAAACACGTACAGAAGAATGTTGTGGGGCCAGGGAAGGAGTAGAGCATCCATTCCTTCTGAACAGTGCTCCCTCTAGCGGCTAAAGAACCGGGGAGCTTTGTCATTGCTCAAGGTTGCCATCAGGTCCAGGTGAGGCGGACCCCACCTGCTGACAATCAGATCCATCGCTCCGTCTGATAACTCCCACTCGCCGGGATAGAGACGCTGACGACTCAGGAAATTGGCTTGCACATTCTCCTTGCCCGCTATATGGGAGGCTGCTAGGCGCTCCAAGTGAAGCTCCGCCCAGGCAAAGAGCTTGCTGGCTTCTAGGGCCACCAGGCGACTCCGGGTGCTCCCCTGTCGATTGATATAAGCCACCGTGGTGGAGTTGTCCGAGAGTACTCGCACTGCCTTGCGGCGAATCAGAAGAAGAAAAAACTGGAGAGCCAGGCGGACCGCCCGAGCCTCCAGGCGATTGATGTGCCAGCGGGATCGGATTGGGGACTAGTATCCCTGCGTAGGATGAGACTGGCATCTGTCGTGACTACACTCCACTGCGGAGTGGAGATACTCAGGAGGTGTGTCAGTGATAGCCACCATTATATGTCGGCAATGGTAGAGTCTGAGAACAGGAGAACCGTCCGAAACTGTTCCGACATCTGCTTCCAGCGGGATAGCAAAGCTTTCTGTAATGGTCGCATATGCACAAAAGCCCAGGGGACCAGGTCGATAGTAGAAGCCATGGTCCCCAGAATTTGGAGGTAGTCCCATGCCGTAGGCAGTGGAAGCGAGATTTCGCACTTGATCCATCAGTTTGACAGCCCGAGTGTCCAGCAGGAATACCTTGCCGACTCGGGTATGGAAATGTACCCCCAGAAATTCCAAGACCTGGGAGGGCTGCACATTGCTTTTGTGGAAATTGACTATCCACCCAAGAGAGGTGAGGAGAGCAAGAACTCAGTCGACTGCCAGCCTGCAGAGAGTCTCTGACTTGGCCTGCACAAGCCAGTCATCCAGGTAAGGATGGACCAGGACTCCTTCTCCAAGAGCGGCTGCCACAAACACCATGACCTTGGTAAATGTGCGCGGCGCAGTGGCTAGGCCGAAGGGCAGAGACCTGAACTGGAAATGCTGACCCAGAATGTTGAATTGGAGATACGTCTGATGCTCGTGACGAATCGGGATGTGTAAGTAAGCCTCCCTCAAATCGGGAGAGGCCAGATATTCGCCAGAGTGAACAGCTGTTATGACCACCCTCAGGGTCTCCATCCGAAAATGTGGTACCCTGAGGGCCAGGTTGACTCTCTTGAGGTCCAAGATTGAATGGAAGAAACTCTCCTTTTTCGGCACAACGAAGTAGATGGAATACTGGCCAGCGCCTTGTTCCTCCACCGGGACTGGGACTATGGACCCCAGCTCCTGGAGCCTGGCAAGAGTCTGGCATACAGCAGACCTCTTTCGGTGGCTACAAGGAGAGACTAGGTACAGATCCAGCAGGTCTCGAGCAAACTCCAGTGCGTAACCTCTCTCTATTATTTTGGCATTCAGCTGGCTTAAATCTTTCCTAGACAACAGATTTTATAAGGTTAAGATCAACAATAAGGAATCACACCCTATCAGATCAAACCTGGGAGTGCCACAAGGATCATCCCTCTCACCTACCCTTTTTAATATTTACCTTCTCCCACTCTGCCAATTACTGATTAACCTCAAACTAACGTTTTACCTATACGCCGATGACGTCCAGATTCTTCTCCCTATCACAGACTCTCTTCAAAAAACCTGGACATACTGGAATAGTTGCTTACAATCCATCAATAGTCTTCTCACCAGCCTTAACCTGATTCTCAATACGAATAAGACTGAGATCCTCATCATTTCACCGGATAAAAACCATGCCCTCCTCAATTCCACAAGCGCCTCTCATTTCGCCAAAACAGCTATCAACCACTCCCCCTCTGTCAGAGATTTAGGGGTCTGGCTCGACTACCAATTCAACCTTAAATCATTTGTCCAAAATACTTCCAAAGACTGCTTCTTTAAATTACAAGTACTTAAACTGAAACCTCTTTTGCATTTTCGGGACTTCCGCCTGGTGCTACAATCCATCATCCTCTCTAAATTAGACTACTGCAACTCACTCCTGATAGGTCTCCCTGCAATAACCATCAAACCCCTGCAGATGGTCCAGAATGCCGCCGCTAGGATACTCACCAACGCTAATAAAAGAGACCATATCACTCCCATCCTTCACTCACTTCACTGGCTACCCATCAAATTCAGAATTTCTATTAAGGTTCTTATGATGATCCACAAGGACATCCATAACATTGCCCCTCTCAAGCTCAGTAATCAACTCCGACCTCACACCTCAGACAGACCTGTCAGAAGAGCGTATAAAGGCTCCCTGTCTGCCCCCCCCTGCAAAATCACCTCTAAGTAAACGAGCACTATCAATAGCAGGGCACACTCTTTGGAACACTCTGCCACCAGATCTACGCCAAGAATCTTGCCACCAAACCTTCAAAAAATATCTGAAAACGTGGCTTTTCAGTCAAGCCTTCCAGGAACCACAATCCCACACAGACGTCGCTTGAAGGACATAAACCAAATCCCGATGACAATCAGGATTCTTCTTCCCTTTATTCTCCCCCCACGCCCCATATATTCCCTCCTCCACCCTAGAATCCATGCTTCACTGGAAACCACAAGGGAGGACAAAGATGTTTCACTCCTTTCAGAAACATCAGGAAGAGCTGACAAGGAACCACCATTTATCTGAACCCTGAAACAGACGAGAGCCGCTACTTGCACCTTTAAGGACATGAGAGCCAAGTCTTTATTCAAGCCATCCTGCAAAAATTCCAAGATGAGTGGAATCTTGACCAAGAAAGGAAGAGTACCTCGATCCTCATAGCAGGCCTCAAACACTGTCCAAACCCGCGCAATGGCCAAGGAAGTAGAGAGCTTTCTAGCTCTCACTAAGGTAGAAATCACTGCCACAGAGTATCCCCGCTTCAGCAAGCGAGCCCTTTCAAGGGGCATACCGTAAGACAAAATAGAGTCAGATCTTTGTGAAAGACAGGTCCCTGCTGCAACAGGGTCCTGTGTGCCGGAAGTTGAAAAGGCGAGTCCACTAGGAACCTCCGCAGATCCACATACCGTGGTTTCCTGGACCAGACTGGAGCTACCAAGAGCACCATCCCTCTGTGGTGCTCAATCCTTTGAACCAATATGCCCAACATGGGCCATGGAGGAAACGTATATAGTAACGTCTTCCGGCCACTCCTGCACTAGGGCATCGATTCCCAATGACTTTGGATTTCTCCTGCAGCTGAAGAATCGTGGAACTTTCACATTGCGTGAAATCGCCAGGAGGTCTAGGAACAGAAGACCCCAACGAACCACAATCAGCTGAAATGCCTCATTTGATAACGCCCACTCTTCTGGATCCAGACTCTCTTTGCTGTGAAGTCTGTCCTTATGTTGTCTCTTCCTGGTATGTGTGAGGCTGAGATTACCTGCAGATGCATTTCTGCCACAATTGTTACGTTGCCAGTCATTTTTCGGACCGATCAACCTTGCAGCCTGTCGCCAAACTGCAAACATGCCAACCAGACCACCCTGCCTTACACCTGAGTGATGTTCTAGACAGACTCTTCTGCATTCCAGCATCCTTGCGCTGTCAGCTCCTAACAGTGAGCTCCCCAACCAAGGAGACTCACGTTCGTTGTCAGCATTAGCCAGTTTGAGGGGGCTAGGTAGACTCCCTTCCTTATATGATCCACCTGTAGCCACCACTACAGTTGGGAGGAGACCTCCATCAGCAAGTGGAGCCAAATCGAATAGTCCAGAGACTGTGGGTTCCACCGAGACAGCAGGGAGCGCTGCAAAGGACACATATTGGCATTTGCCCACTGCACCGCTTCCAGGGCCACCACCATAAGCCAAGTACCTGCAGGTAAGACCACACAGTTGAGCGAACAGTGTTCATCAACAGATGGAACTGCGCGAGCAACTTCTGAATTCGAGCTTCTGGCAGGAAAACCTTTTCCAGTTTCTAGATGAACTGAACCCCAAGGCATTCCAATGACTGAGCAGGCTGAAGACTGCTTCTGGCCAGGTTTAATACCCGGCCGAGCTTCCATAACAGGGAAAATCACCTTGTGAGTCACCCAGCAGCTCTCTTCCAGCAACTTGGTGTGAATCAACCAGTCGTCCAAATATGGGTGTACTAGAGATCCATCCCTTCTCAACTCTGCAACTACCATCATTTCCTTGGAAAAGGTTCAGGGAGTGGTGGCCAGACCAACGGGCAGTGCCCGAAACTGAAAGTGACATTCCAGAAATGAGAAGCACAGAAAGCATTGGTGATCTAGTTGGATGGGAACGTGGAGATATGCTTCAAACAATTCCAGAGAGGTCAGAAATTCCCCAGATTGCATGGCCATTATCACAGAGCATAAGGTTTCCATGCAAAAATGCTTCACTCGCAGAGAACGGTTGACACCTTTGAGGTCCAGGATGGGATGAAAGGAGCCCAACACTTTTGGAACAACGAAAAAAGTGGAATATTGGCCTGAATTTCCTTGAGACTTGGGCATTGGGGCCACAGCCCTCAGGGACTGAGGAGCCTTGCATTTTTTGCATGGAGTGGCAGGGAGACTCCATAAATACATCCTGAGGAACACTGCGGAACTCCATCACATATCCTTCTCGTATCACCTTCAGGACCCACTGATCCAATGTGATTTCGACCCACCTCTGATAAATTAGAGAGGTGTTCTATCTCCTGTTCCAGGGGGTGGGTCGGCTTGGAAGTTCAGAAGGTTCCACTACCTGAGTCTGCGTCTCTTTTGTGTGGTTGGTGACGAACGGACTGAGACCTGCTGAAGAGTTGAGTCCTCTGTAAGATCGCTCCTCTATAGGGTCAAAAACGCTTGGATCCACTAGCACAATCTCTCATGTTAAAGGAGTGCGCCACCTGCTTATCTTCTGACAAACAAGGAACTGGAGATTCATCCCACTCACTGGCCAGTTTTTCCAACTCGCTCCAAACAAAAGTGAGCCGTTAAAGGGCATCTTGGTGAGGCTAGCCTTGGAAGTCGCATTGGCCATCCAATATCTCAACTATAAATGAAGCCTGGCCGCTAATATTGAAGACACCTCACTAGCTAAAGTGTGGACCAGATCACAGCCCGCATTTGCCAAGAAGGCAGCAGCTGGTTCCATAACTGCTCTGGAATTTACCCCAGGGACATTAATCTCCTGGGAGAAAAGCAAACAAGAGCGAACCACCAAGGAACAACAAGAAGCAATCTGCAAGGCCATTGCCACTGCTTCAAATGCTTGCTGAAGGATAGTTTCAATCTTTTTATCATGAGCATCCTTCAAGCCCTCCACGGGAATTATGGTCCACTTGGAGACTGCACACACAAGTGCATCTACTTTCAGAAAACGTAAGCATACTCTTACCACTGGATTCAGGGGGTACCAGGCCTTCCAAAATCCGACCCCCTTTGAAATTAGCCTCCAGGGTGCCCCACTCAAGAGCAATCAATTCTTGAATGGCTTCCATCACTGATTTCTCTTTGGCTCAGAAACTGAATCTGCCCCAGGAACTCCAAGCATTTTCAAGGTCTGGGAAATCAGAGCTGGCAGTACATCTCTATGAAAGAACTAACAGTTCTATACGGTTCTAAGCCGGGGGGGGGGGGGGGGGGGAGAATTTCCCCATCCGTAACTCGATCCAGAGGACCCGCTACCATTCTAGGAGTACTCCGGCGCTTAACAGAAGGTCCAGGCAAGGTTCCTACCTGCGCCTCTGCTACAGAAGCACTGTACAGGGGTTGCAACCCCTGGAAAAAAATTCTACCCATAAAAAAGTAGAAGAATTCAGACCAGGAGGTACCTGAGGAGTACTCACTCAGCTACCTTCCCCTGCTGAGGAACCAGTTAGGGGAGTTCCAAAATCAGGCGGCCCACCTGAGTCGACTTTACCTAGACCCACAGCCGGCTGGCAAGAACTAGGCTTAGTGAAATCAGAGGAAGACAATTAACCCTGAGCCTCCAAACAGCACTGGCACAAATTAACCAGCACTTCTGGCCGAGATGCTCGAATATGAGAAGCAGTGCAAAGAGAAGGATGATAAGCCTTTCGAGGCACAGGCGTTATCAAGGCCGACAGTGCGCTGAGCGGCGGCTGGAGGTGTGCATCTAGCTGGTTTTTTTTTTTTATTTGAGTGCTCAACCTAGGCACACAAAATTTGAGCGTTTTTGTAACGCTCAAAAATATGTTTAATGGTGAGATGGTAAATATAGTGTATTTGAATTTTCAGAAGGCATTTCACAAAGTTCCCTATGAAGACTCCTGAGAAAATTAAGTCATGGGATAGAAGGCAATGTCCTATTGTGGATTGCAAACCGGTTAAAAGATAAGAAACAACAGGACTTAAATGGTCATTTTTGTTCATGGAGAAATGTCAATAGTGGAGTACCTCGGATCTGTACTGGGAGTGGTACTTAATATACTTATAAATGATATGAAAGGGAAACAATGAGTGAGGTGATCAAATTTGCAGCCGATACAAAATTATTCTGAGATGTTAAATCACAATTGGCCTGTGAAAAATTGCAGGAGGACCTTGCAAGATTGGAAAACTGGGCATCCAAATGGCAGTTAAAAGTCGTGTGGACAAATGCAAAGTGATGCACATAGGGAAAAGTAACCCACCCTGTAATTGCATGTTAGTTTCAAATTTGGAGTTATCTCCCAGGAAAAGGATCTAGGTGTTATAGTACACCTTACTTTGAAATCCTTAGCTCAGTGAGCAGCAGCAGCCATAAGAGCAAACAAATTTTTAGGTATTATCAGGGAAGGAATGGAGAATATCATAATACCTGTGTATCGCTCCATGGTAAGACCACATATGGAATAATGTGAGCAATTCTGATCACAGTATCTCAAGAAAAATATAATTGCACTGGAAAAGGTACAGAGAAGGGCAACTAAAATGATAAAGGGGATGGACTGGCTCTCTTATGAAGAAAGGCTAAAGAGTTTAGGAATGTTCCACTTGGAGAAAAAATAACTGAGGGAGGATATGGTAGAAGTCTATAAAATCATGAGCAGAATAGATCAGATAAATGTAAATCTGTTATTTACTCTTTAAAAAAAAATGCAAAGACTAGAGAAACTCCATGAAGTTATTAGAAAGCACATGTAAAACAAATGTAAAAATCATAGCAAACTCTTTTTCACTCACCCATAAATAAACTCTAGAATTGATTGCTGGAGAATTTGGTTAAGGCAGTTAGCATTACTGGGTTTAAAAAAAGGTTTGGATAAATTCCTTGAGGAATTACTAACCAAGCAGACTTGGGGAATAGCAGCTACTTTTCATTACACCTTAGTGGTATGGGATCTATTTACTGTTTGGGATCATGCCAGGTACTTGTGACCTGGATACTGGTCCTGATGGCCCCTCGGTCTGACCCAGTATGGCAATACTTGTTCTTATGGAGAACTGAGAAACTTATCTTTACTATTATCTAAAAAAAAAAAAAAATTTCAAATGCTAGTGTCACCTCAACAGCAACCTCTAATACCCAGCACTCTGAAACACAAAACCCTACACTCAGAACCTGTGTATCAAATCAGTATATCATAACTACAGTAACTCCCAGGACTTAACAACCAACTTTAGGAAATGGCAGCATGGCAAATTTTACAAGCATATAAATAGGGGCCTTTGTTTTCAAGTTTTATTTTGCCTGTGAATTTAAATGTTAGAACATTCCACTCATTTTTTTTCTTGCATTGAAAATCAATCATTTTTCTACTGACTTTTGCTGTAATATTGAAATCAGGCAAAATAAAATTTGAAAACAAAGATCCCTATCTACAGAGAAGCAGTTTGGAAAAAAAAAAGTTACAAACAGGCAGATACAGTACAGTGCGCTCCGGCGGTGCGCACTATTAACCTGCGATTGGAGCGCATTTGACGTGCTAGCTTTACCCCTTAATTCAGTAAGGGGTAATAGCGCGTCGAAAACACGCATCCAACCCCCCTCTCCCCCCGAACCTAATAGCGCCCACAACATGCAAATGCATGTTGATGGCCCTATTAGGTATTCCCACGTGATTCAGATTAGGTATTCCCACGCGATTCAGAAAGCAAAATGTGCAGCCAAGCCGCACATTTTACTTTCAGAAATTAGCGCCTACCCAAAGGTAGGCGTTAATTTCTCCGGGCACCAGGAAAGTGCACGGAAAAGCAGTTTTTACTGCTTTTTTGTGCACCCTCCGACTTAATATCATGGCAATATTAAGTCAGAGGTCCCGAAAGTCAAAAAAACGTTTAAAAAAATTTGGAAATTGGCCCACGGTTTCTGAACCCATGGCTGTCAGCGGGTTTGAGAGCCGACGCCGGCAAAATTGAGCGTTGGCTGTCAGCCAACGCTCCTGTCCAAAAAGAGGCGCTAGGGCCCTCATTTGAATACAGAATCGCACGCATAGGAGAGTGGCCTGTGCGTTCGCCTGCGACTTTTACTATATCGGCCCGTTAGAGCATTAGTATAGAAATGGTCAACTCTAACCCTCCAGAATTACAAAAAAGCCAGGCTATCAGGTTATCTGTAATGAATATGCATGAGGCAGATTTCCATAGAATGGATGCAGTGAAAACCAGGCCTGTTTGCGACTCTTGAAGACCGAAGTTGGGCTGCCTCTATTACAAATCTCCTTGTTAAAACTTGGTAGAATACCTGAAGATAACTGCATTTGCCCTAGCAAAATACACCTGCCACCAGCCCAGAAATGTGAAAAAACAAACAAACACAAAGGCAACATTGAACATCTCCATTGCACCTATCTTAATCGCTTCTAATTGTCTCTTTATTTAAGGCATTTCTCTGGCAGCACATAGACGAACCATCACAATAATGAAGATTTTCTGAATCTGACACGCCAGCTGCGTGCGTGCGTGCAGCAACGCTTCAGAAATAAGCAGCAGTAGTAGCAGCAGTAAGGCAGAGTTCACGTTTCCAGCGTGAAGCTGCCCTCTCCCCCCTTTCACGAGTGTTTGCAAGCGCAGTATCTCAGCTCCACGGGAGGAACAAAGCCAATTTTTTTGCCGCTGGCGGCCTCATTCCTTTACTTTTCCCTTCTGGCAAGCACCAAGCACCCTAGGCTCCTGGCGAACCCTCATTACAGTTAAAGACCGTTCCCCCCAGCAGCGCTGCCTTGCTCCATACCCGAGCCCCTCACACTTACTGCCCATCCCCGACGCCATCTTCACGCCTGCGGAAAGCATTGTGGGAGAGAAGGCGTCCTGTTCCTGCCGCAAAGCACTGTGGGAGAGAAGGCATCCGGTCCCTGCCGCAAAGCATGCTGGGAGAAGAGGTCCCTGCGCGGGGTGGGCCAGGCTGTGCATTTATTTATTTCATTACTTTACATTCCGTTTTCGGCACTTCAAAGCGGATAACATTCAGTCACTATGGGTGGATTACAAGTTTGCTGTATGGATTACAAGTTTGCTTCAGCTTTGCCAGACTGAGGCATTTCACACCCAATTGTGCCTGCGAATTATACGACTTAACCGATGGTAAGCGCCAGCTTCCCCCACTGCCTGCAAGCGCATAAGATGTGCCTGCCCCAGGAGAGGCGGGGCAGCCTGGCGGTTGTATCTTTCTCTGCCTCTGCTGATGCTCCCTGCTTTCCAGCCCAGACAGTCTATGGTACTCAAAGTGGAGCCTATTGGGTTGCAATAGACGTACCCAGAACGTTCCCCAGTTCCTAAGGAATCGAAAACCCTTTTCCCTCCACCATGGTCTCATCCATGCATTGGGACTCCGGAGCTCTGCCTGCCTCTGGGGTCCTGCATGTGGAACAGAAGCAATTGTGGGAAGGCAACCTTGCACGTTCTAGATTATGGTTTCTTACCTGAAATCCTATATTTAGGCTCCAGCATCTTCCTTCTGTATTTTCTTATTTTACTGCCATTCCCATGTTCCAAAACAACGAGCTCCTCTCCTGCACACTAAAATCTTATTTAGGTGGCATGTAAGGTCAGCTGCCTTTGCCCCAGGCAGGAAAGTTACCAAGTGATTCCGCATCCAGCAGCCACCTAGTTATCTGCATTCTTAATGATCAGACTTTCCACTATAACAGCTGACCTAACTCTTCCCTCCTGGGCACCTACCCCTGAAGATATCCTTGGTGTAAAAAGATAAGGCATTTACTGACCTGCAGGTCCAAGCTATAAGATCATTTCCTGCTACACCAAGGTAATGAGAGATTCATAATTGCAGCACAGGACAGTGGACTACAAATAAGATGGTTCAAAGCCAGCATGGAAAAGACTGATAAATTGGCCAAATTGCAGATTCTGCAGAACAGAACTGGAAATGGTTATGCATCAAGCTGCTGGATGCGATGTACTGATTCAGAATGCCAGTATACAGAAAAGCACAAGATGGTATCGCTTATTCATTGGAAACTGTGTAAACACTAACATTGATGTACCAGCACAACCCTAACAGAAAAGAAGAAAACGAAAGAAGTTGTGATCACTTGGGACAATCCTATTCTCACCGACCGGAAGAATGATGCTACAAACCCAGATATGGTGAAGGAGAAAAACACAAGAGTAGCATTAAGAACATAAGAATATAAGAAATTGTCATACTCGGTCAAGCATAGCATCCTTTTTCCAACAGTGGCCAATCCAGGCTACAAGTACCTGGCAAGTACCAAATACTAAGTAGATTCCATGCTACTGATGCCAGTAATAGCAGTGGCTATTCCCTAAATCTAGTTAATGGATGTCTCCAAGAACTTAGCCAAACATTTTTTAAACCCAGCTACACTAAGTGCACTAACCACATCCTCTGGTAACAAATTCCAGAACTTAATTGTGCGTTGAGTGAAAAAGAATTTTCTCGGATTAGTTTTAAATGTGCTTCTTGCTAACTTCATGGAGTGCCCCCTAGTCCTTCTATTATCCGAAAGAATAAATAACTGATTCACATCTACCTGTTCTAGACCTTTCATGATTTTAAACACCTCTATCATATCCCCCCTCAGCTGTCTCTTCTCTAAGGTGAACAGCCCTAACCTCTTCAGCCTTTCCTTATACAGGAGCTGTTCCATTCTCTTTATCATTTTGGTCGCCCTTCTCTGTACCTTCTCCAGTGCAACGCTTATCTTTTTTGAGATGCAGTAACCAGAATTGTACACAGTGCTCAAGGTGCGGTCTCACCATGGAGCGATACAGAGACATTATGACATTTTCTGTTTTGTTCACCATTCCCTTCCTAATAATTCCTAACATTCTGTTTGCTTTTTTGACAGCCGACTATTTCAATGTATTATCTGCTATGAGGCTTAGATCTTTTTCCTGGGTGGTAGTTCTTAATGTGGAACCTAAAATCGTGTAACTACAGAATGGGTTATTTTTCCCTATATGCAGCACCTTGCACTTGTCCACATTAAATTCCATCTGCCATTTGGATGCCCAATTTTCCAGTCTCGCAAGGTCCTCCACAATTTATCACCATCCACTTGTGGTTTAACTACTCTGAATAATTTTGTATCATCTGTGAATTTGATTACTTCACTCATCGTATTCCTTTCCAGATCATTTATAAATATATTGAAAAGTAAGGGTCCCAATACAGATCCCTGAGGCACTCCACTGTTTACTCTTTTCCACTGAGAAAACTGACCATTTAATCCTACTCTCTATTTCCTGTCTTTTAAGCAGTTTGTAATTCACGAAAGGACATCGCCACCTATCCCATGAATTTTTAGTTTTCTTAGAAGCCTCTCATGAGGGACTTCCTCAAATGCTTTCTGAAAATCCAAAATATACTACATCTACTGGTTCACCTTTATCCACATGTTTATTAACCCCTTCAAAAAAATGAAGCAGATATGTGAGGCAAGATTTGCCTTGGGTAAATTGATTCTGACTGTCTTCCATTAAACCATGTCTTTCTATGTGCGCTGTGGTTTTGATTTTCAGAATAGTTTCCATTTTTCCCGGCACTGAAGTCGGGCTCACTGGTCTATAGTTTCCCGGATCGCCTTTGGAGCCCTTTTTAAATATTGGGGTCACTTTGGCCACCCTCTAGTCTTTGGGTACAAATTTTAACTAATAGGTCTGAAATTTCATTTTTTAGTTCCTTCAGGATCCTGGGATGTATACCATCTGGTCCAGGTGATTTGCTACTCTTTAGTTTGTCAATCTGGCCTACTACATTTTCTAGGTTTACAGTGATTTGGTTCAGTTCATCTGACTCATCACCCTTGAAAGCCATCTCAGGAACCGGTATCTCCCCAACAACCCAAGAAAGAGATCTAGGCATCATAGTGGATAACACATTGAAATCGTCGGTTCAGTGTGCTGCGGCAGTCAAAAAAACAAACAGAATGTTGGGAATTATTAGAAAGGGAATGGTGAATAAAACGGAAAATGTCATAATGCCTCTGTATCACTCCATGGTGAAACCACACCTTGAATACTGTGTACAATTCTGGTCGCTGCATCTCAAAAAAGATATAATTGTGATGGAGAAGGTACAGAGAAGGGCTACCAAAATGATAAGGGGAATGGAACAGCTCCCCTATGAGGAAAGACTAAAGAGGTTAGGACTTTTCAGCTTGGAGAAGAGACTGCTGAGGGGGGACATGATAGAGGTGTTTAAAATCATGAGAGGTCTAGAACGGGTAGATGTGAATCAGTTATTTACTCTTTCGGATAATAGAAAGACTAGGGGGCACTCCATGAAGTTAGCATGTGGCACATTTAAAACTAATCGGAGAAAGTTCTGTTTCACTCAACGCACAATTAAACTCTGGAATTTGTTGCCAGAGGATGTGGTTAGTGCAGTTAGTATAGCTGTGTTTAAAAAAAGATTGGATAAGTTCTTGGAGGAGAAGTCTATTACCTGTTATTAATTAAGTTGACTTAGAAAATAGCCACTGCTATTACTAGCAACAGTAACATGGAATAGACTTAGTTTTTTGGGTACTTGCCAGGTTCTTATGGCCTGGATTGGCCACTGTTGGAAACAGGATTCTGGGCTTGATGGACCCTTGGTCTGACCCAGTATGGCATGTTCTTATGTTCTTAAGGCACAGGAGAGAGAAGGGAAGAAGCTGTGATTGCTCTGTGTGTGAGAGTTATTATGGTTGAAATAATTTCCTTAATTGTATTTAAAGTATGCTGGTGCCTGCACGGGGTGAATCAGATGGGGTATATTGAAAATCTCCTCTTAAAAATTGCTCCCCCTTGGCAGCTGCCTTATTATTTCTAAACCATTACTGTGCAATACAATCCACTAGCAGTAGCCCTGTATTCTCTACATGTGTGCAGGTTCAGAGAATATTCATTATTTGTGATGGTTTGTACATATGTTGCCAAAATAATGCATTAAATAAGAAAAGAGGCATTTATTAGAAGAGAGTTAAGATAGTTGCAGTGGTGATATTCAGCATTATCTTTGGTTATAATCACATTTCTGGCCTGGTGACAGGCATATTTTGCTGGGGCAAATGCAGTTATTTCTGTCTGCAGACATTTCACCGTAATTTTTTTTTGAGGTGGGGAGGGAAAGTGAGGCATTCTGCTGTGGTGTAGTTTATGTGTAATGTTCTATAGTAATCTAGCTTGTTTTCGTTTGTAATCTGCTTCTCTATATGCTGGTTTTCTGGGGCATTGCAGTATTTGCAGTGCCATATTCCAGTCCTGGGACTGTGCTGATTTTGTACACAGGTTCTGAAGGTAGCTTTTTGTATTTCTCAGAGCAGCTGGCAGTGGAGGATGTTTGTGTTGCTGCAGTTCAAGCCACATCAGCATTTGCACATACTTTCTGTGTATGAGAAATGCCCTTGTCACGTGAGAGAGGCTGGACCTCGGTGACGCTGAGCGTTGAACCTAATCGCCGCTTCTCATTGGCCGCGAGTTTCTGGCGCCAATCCATGTTTTCAAATTTAAAAGAGAGGGCGGCGAGCGTGCGGCGTTGTAGGGGTGAGAGGAGACGAGCGGTGTGACAGGAACCCGAGGTGAGGCGGGGGTGGGTATTAAGGGAGACTCTGGGGTAAAAGACGGGGAATAAAGTGAGGGGGGCGCGTTTAATGGCATTTCCAGTGATGCTGGGCGGGGACGGCGGGTCCTCGTGAGCTAACGTCTGGGCGCCTTGTCAGACCTGTAACGATGGCTGCTGCCTGCTGAGAGCTTGCACTGCTCTTCTTCTCTGCGCTCCCGCAGGAGGGAGGATGTTCAGGGCTCTAGGCCGGGAGGGGGGCGGAGACCCATGGCTGCCTTTATGTGATTGACTGGGTTATCCACCCCAAGAAACTGAGCCTAGACTTGTTATATGGTAAGAAGTAACTGGTGTGAAAAGGGCAGAGAGAGACCAAAATAGCCCAGCAGGTGCAGGTAACCCTTATGCAGAAAGGTTAGGACAGGTTACGTCCGTGCTTTACACTTATTATATGGTAAGAATTAACTGGTGTGAAAAGGGCAGAGAGAGACCAAAATAGCCCAGCAGGTGCAGGTAACCCTTATGCAGAAAGGTTAGGACAGGTTACCTCCGTGCTTTACACTTATTATATGGTAAGAATTAACTGGTGTGAAAAGGGCAGAGAGAGACCAAAATAGCCCAGCAGGTGCAGGTAACCCTTATGCAGAAAGGTTAGGACAGGTTACGTCCGTGCTTTACACTTATTATATGGTAAGAATTAACTGGTGTGAAAAGGGCAGAGAGAGACCAAAATAGCCCAGCAGGTGCAGGTAACCCTTATGCAGAAAGGTTAGGACAGGTTACCTCCGTGCTTTACACTTATTATATGGTAAGAATTAACTGGTGTGAAAAGGGCAGAGAGAGACCAAAATAGCCCAGCAGGTGCAGGTAACCCTTATGCAGAAAGGTTAGGACAGGTTACCTCCGTGCTTTACACTTATTATATGGTAAGAATTAACTGGTGTGAAAAGGGCAGAGAGAGACCAAAATAGCCCAGCAGGTGCAGGTAACCCTTATGCAGAAAGGTTAGGACAGGTTACCTCCGTGCTTTACACTTATTATATGGTAAGAATTAACTGGTGTGAAAAGGGCAGAGAGACCAAAATAGCCCAGCAGGTGCAGGTAACCCTTATGCAGAAAGGTTAGGACAGGTTACCTCCGTGCTTTACACTTATTATATGGTAAGAATTAACTGGTGTGAAAAGGGCAGGGAGAGACCAAAATAGCCCAGCAGGTGCAGGTAACCCTTATGCAGAAAGGTTAGGACAGGTTACCTCCGTGCTTTACACTTATTATATGGTAAGAATTAACTGGTGTGAAAAGGGCAGAGAGACCAAAATAGCCCAGCAGGTGCAGGTAACCCTTATGCAGAAAGGTTAGGACAGGTTACCTCCGTGCTTTACACTTATTATATGGTAAGAATTAACTGGTGTGAAAAGGGCAGAGAGAGACCAAAATAGCCCAGCAGGTGCAGGTAACCCGTATGCAGAAAGGTTAGGACAGGTTACGTCCGTGCTTTACACTTATTATATGGTAAGAATTAACTGGTGTGAAAAGGGCAGAGAGAGACCAAAATAGCCCAGCAGGTGCAGGTAATCCTTATGCAGAAAGGTTAGGACAGGTTACCTCCGTGCTTTACACTTATTATATGGTAAGAATTAACTGGTGTGAAAAGGGCAGAGAGAGACCAAAATAGCCCAGCAGGTGCAGGTAACCCGTATGCAGAAAGGTTAGGACAGGTTACCTCCGTGCTTTACACTTATTATATGGTAAGAATTAACTGGTGTGAAAAGGGCAGAGAGAGACCAAAATAGCCCAGCAGGTGCAGGTAACCCGTATGCAGAAAGGTTAGGACAGGTTACGTCCGTGCTTTACTTCCTCCTTCCTGCCGCTAGGGATCCTCTGCCTATTCCATGCCCTTTTACATTTTGGCTTTTTTTGTCTTTTTCCAATACGTCCAGGAGGATGTCCCACCCTTTATGTGATAAAGTATCTTCTCTTGTTCCCGTCTACCCTATGAGGCCTTCATAGCATAACTTGTAGTTGTACAGTTCCTTTCCACTGGAAATAGTTTCTGATATTTCACCATCATATCCCTTCTTTGTCTCTTGGCTTGTAGGGTATGCATATCTGTATCTACCTGGCAATTTGTGGTGGGATTTGTTTGTTTTATGGCTTTTATTGTGTATGTAAATTTGTAAACAGCTTTTATTGTAGCTACTGCTTATGTGGTATATATGTGTTTTAAATAAATAAAATACAGTCCTCTCCCTTTCCATGAACATGTAATATATTTGAAAATGCCATGGGGTTCACCATGTGCCTAAGCCTCTCCCATTCTGGGACTCTTCAGAGATGCTGTTTCTAACACCAAGTAGATCATATCAATTTTACAAACTTTGTTTTTTTTTCTTCTGTTTACACAAACCTAGTTTTTCTTCTATTCAGTTTTGGGAGGCATTTAACCTTTATGTCCCTCAAAATGTGTACCTTCAAAATGTCTTTGATAAGTCATCCAATATGAGTTTTCTGTTTTGGGATCTTTTGACAGTGATTGGAGATTTTTGTGTGCATTGGGTGTCATCTTTCTTTTGATAATGAATTCATTTTCCATTGTTGGAGCATTGTCATTTTCCAATCCAGAAAAGGCATTTTGTATGAGTATCATTTGGGGAATCTGTGTAGACTGTCATTTGGTGTTTGCTGATGATATTCACTTCACGTTTCTAGTGATAACCTGAAGTGATGAGGGATAGTTATGTTAATGACAGCTTTTCTAAAATAGCCACGTGGTGTTGGGCAAATAATTGTAAACGTAACGCCAAAAATACTGCCCAGAGAGTGATCTTTCCATTTGTATAAATGAGCATGTTCTCCCGTTTAAATAATTGTTTGGCTAGATTCATACCCCTTCCTAATGGGCCTGTTTTTTTGTGGCAGCAATTAGAGATAAGATTGGAGAAGTTCAAATCACAGGGGCTCCTCCACCCTGACTCTTACAGTGGCATACCAATATCTTTCCCAGGCATAGGCCTGGGTGATCCACTATTTATAAATTAATACAAATCACACTAAATCAATCCTCCATGCTAATTACAAACAAGTAAAACAAAATAAAAAATCATCAATTGTACCATTCTATCTAAAAAAAAAAAAAAACAAACCTAAGATGTAAACCCATACTCAAAAATTAACCAAAACAAGAAATACTATGATTTTAAGACGTTAGTGGAAATTGGAAAGGTCATCAACAGTCCTTAGTTTCAAAGTTTAGGGCTAGATTACATTTCTCCGTAACTTACACCTAGCATTCCCCCTTCCCCATCTCGAACACCAAAGCTTTGTAATTAGCTATTTATACCTGTGTAGCTGTTACTTGACTATCTGGCCTCTTTAGTCTGTACTCAGAATGGAGGTGGTCACTATTTTGCTTGGCATCTGGATGGGTGGGGTGCCTCATGTTGGGCTATATTTGAGAGGGGACTTGTTGGTATATTGATTTTTTTTCCCTGTTTTGGGATTCAGTGGTGTTGGGAGGACTATTGTCTTCAGATACGGGAAGTAGGGATTTTATTTTGCTGTTAGTGTTACATCAGTTGCTGGATATGTTGTGCTTTCCTGCCCCCCCTTCCACCACCACTTTAGACATAGATGGCTCAAGAAATCTTTTCTCCCAACCCGGGCATCTTCTCCGATGAGGAAGAGGCTCCAGTTTTTGAGTCGACGGCTGCTGAATTTGGTGCTGGAATCCAGAAAGATTTGTTGAATGACTTTTCCTTGATCTCCCCAGGCATGGGGGCAGCCAAGCAGGTGAGTGTATTTCTCCCCCCCAAGGAAATTAGCCTGTAATATTTTGTTCTCTGGAGATACTTCCCTAATATGGTTATGCTGATGGCCCATGTGACTTTGTATGCTTTCTAGGCACTGGCATAACTGATGACAAATTTTAATGAATCCCCAGTCTCTGCTGGAGAGATGCCGTCAGATACGGAAAAACATATTCTGCATCTGTATAGAATGGCTGCACCTACCACTAAGTATTTGGTGGATTAGATAGAAACTAATCCTAGGGCTTTGAGTGGAGAGATCCTAGATTTGAAGATATGCAGATCAATGCATATAAACCTAACTGTTGCATGGTCAACTATTGAGTCACTAGTACTAAAAATTAGCCAGTCACTGCTGCTTGTGCTCTTCCATGGCAAGAGCATTATAAATCTAAAATGTCTTTATTATTACTATTCCAATGTATATTCAAGACTTGACATTTTGGAGCTTGTTCTTTATTTGGGATTATTATTGGCTAGTTTCCAACAGTGGTCAATTCAGGCTACAAGTACTTGCAAGTAACTAGAAACTAAGTCTATCCCATGCTACAGATGCCAGTAATAGCAGTGGCTATTTTCTAAGTCGACTTAATAGCAGGTAATGGACTTCTCCTTCAAGAACTTATCCAATCCTTTTTTAAACACAGCTACACTAACTGCACTAACCACATCCTCTGGCAACAAATTCCAGAGTTTAATTGTGCATTGAGTGAAAAAGAATTTGCTCTGATTAGTCTTAAATGTGCTACTTGCTAACTTCATGGAGTGCCCCTTAGTCCTTCTATTATCCGAAAGTGTAAATAACCGATTCACATTAACCCGTTCTAGACTTCTCATGATCTTAAAGACCTCTATCATATCCCCCCTCAGCCCTCTCTTCTCCAAGCTGAAAAGTCCTAACCTCTTTAGTCTTTCCTCATAGGGGAGCTGTTCCATCCCCTTTATCAGTTTGGTAGCCGTTCTCTGTACCTTCTCCATCTCAACTATATCTTTTTTGAGATGCGGCGACCAGAATTGTACACAGTATTCAAGGTGCGGTCTCACCATGGAGCGATACAGAGGCATTATGACATTTTCCGTTTTATTTACCATTCCCTTTCTAATAATTCCCAACATTCTGTTTGCTTTTTTGACTGCCGCAGCACACTGAACCGATGATTTCAATGTGTTATCCACTATGACACCTAGATCTCTTTCTTGGGTTGTAGCACCTAATGTGGAACCTAACTTTGTGTAACTATAGCATGGGTTATTTTTCCCTATATGCATCACCTTGCAAGTCTCCACATTATTTCGTCTGCCATTTGGATGCCTAATTTTACAGTGTCACATTTGAATAAAGCAAGCCATCTTTGTGCAGTTCTATTGGCAATGATTGTCCTACATAGAAATTATCCTACCTGCAGATGCTTCTGTCAGTGAAAAGCAATGGTATGTTTTATAAAATATGAAAATAGCATCTCCTTCAAATTAGTAATTTAATGCTGCAGACTATAACTCACATTCCCTGTACATACCAGGATCAGTCCAGACTCCTGGGTTTTGCCTCCCCTCCAGCAGATTGAGACAGAGAAAGATTTGACAGACTCTGCCATAAATACCAAGGTGCCACCCACAGTCTGCCAGTACTACTCTGTCTCCAGCAGATGGTGGGGGTGCATCACTCAGTCTGAGCTGATTCTTTAAAAAAAAAAAAAAGACAGAACCATAAATAGAGACAGTGGTAGATAGTTAAGTTCATTGAAAAAAAACAAAACAAAACAAAAAACGGTAAGAGGAGCTGCAAGTGAAAGGGGACCATCCTCCCTGGTCTGCGAGGCAGCTGTGGCTCAGGGTCGAGGGCCCTTTTGCCTCAGGGCAGCCCAACCTGGGGTGATACCAGAGAGCCTGGAGCACTCACCCCGACAAGATGGATTCAGGACCCGCACCCTGGTTCCTCTGGACAGGTTTGCTTAATTTAAAAAAAAAAAAAAAAAAAAGTTAAAGCTTGGCCGGTTTGCGGGGCTCTCCCTTCCCTTTTCTGCTGCGGCGGTGTTTTATTTTCACTTTCACTGGCTTGCTCATGCTGTGCTGTCCAGTGTGCGGGCCTCTCGAGGGATGAGCTGTGCTTGGCCTGCATCCCCAGAGGCGAAGGAATGTCTGAGCCTGTCGAGGGAGTGCTTGTGTGCAGGAGATCAGTGGCGATCGGGGAGATGCCGGCTCCTACTTCAAGGCCCCTGTCGCAAAGCGCGGGAACAGGCACCATTTTAGAGTCACTATCCTCGGCTGATCAATTTGCGTTGGGGGAAGCAAATTTCCCGCCCCCTCTGTCTCCCCAGCAGCTCTGTCTTCCGCTGCCTGATTGCCCTGCCAGATCAGATCCTAAGGGGCAGGATGTAGATATGGGGACAGATTCTGAGGCTTCTTTGTCTTCCTTTTCAGCGGATTTTATTTTAGCCATGCATAAGGTCTTTAAGGCCCAGAAAGCTACAAAAAAAGCAGGCATCTAAACCAGGGGTTTTTTCAGTGCCACCCTTGAGGGGTAAGAAGCAGCCTCTGCCTCAGGAACAAGACGTGCCCTTAAATGTGAAGCGCCCTTTGCGGTCCAGGGCGCCGCGGGAGGATTTGGAGGTGTCCTCTGACACCTCTGACCAGGAGAGTCCAGATGTACCGGCCCAGCCCCTGAGGGGGGGTAGAGGGTGACGGGGATCCGCAGCAGAGTGCTGCTCGTCAGTCCCATATCTCAGATGGTGATGACCCCAAGGTGGTCTGCCTGTTCTGAAAGGAGGAATTTGGCCCTCTCATTTCCGCCATTTTGGGGGAGTTAAGAATTGAGACGCCTTCAGAAGAGCATCGCTTAGGGTCAATGGATCTGGTGCTGTTGGGCCTGAGGGGTCCTCCTACCACCTTTCCCTTCCATTTCCAGCTACGGACCTGCTCTTTCGAGAATGGGATACCCCAGATTTGGGGTTAAAGTTCACGAAAGCCATGGATAAGCTTTATCCTCTGCCAGAGGAGGCTTTAGAGATGCTTCGAGTGCCGAAGGTGGATGCAGCAGTGTCAGCTGTCACGAAGAAGACTACTATCCCAGTCACGGGGGCCACAGCCCTTAAGGATCTACAGGATCAGAAGCTGGAGTTGCAGCTTAAGAAGACCTTTGAGGTCTTTGCGCTGGGAGTCCGGGCGGCGATGTGTAGCAATTTTGGTCTGCGAGCCGGACTCCGCTGGGTGCAGCAACTACAAGGCAACGAAGCTCTGAGGAAGAAGCACGGCAAGCAGAGGCAGTGGTGGCTTATAGTGCGGATGCCCTTTATGATCTTTTACGGACATCATCTTGCACCATGGTCTCTGTGGTTTCAGCGAGGAGATTATTGTGGTTACGGAACTGGTCTGCGGATGTGTCGTCCAAATCCCAGTTGGGATCCTTGCCCTGTAAAGGTAAGCTCCTTTTTGGGAAGGAGCTGGAAGACTTGATTCTATCCTTGGGCGAGAATAAGGTTCACAGGCTGCCGGAAGACAGACCAAAGTACAGAGGAGGCTTTTTTCTAGGTCCTGCTTTTGCGGGAGTCGAAGATCTCGAGTGCCCTGTATGCCCACTTCTTCCTTTCGTCAGAGTTCGGGAAGACAGCAAGCATGGTCTCAGCCCTTTCGGGGTAGGTGTTTCGGCAGACCTGGTACTTTCCAGCCTTCCGCAAGAGGGAAGCCCTCGCAATGATGGCCAGCCGGTCCATTTCTCTGTTCCAGTGGTAGGGGGCAGACTGTCTCTGTTTTTACGAGAAATGGGCCAAAATCACATCAGACCAATGGGTGCCGTCTGTGATAAAACACGGCTACACTTGAGAGTTTGCATGCCAACCCCGTCCATGGTTCCTGATCTCTCCATGCGGTTACGTCGTGAAGCAAACTTTGCAGTGTCTTCTTGATCTGGGCGCGATTGTTCCGGTTTCTCCAAGCACGCAGCGAAGGGGCCGTTAATCCGTTTACTTCGTTGTTCCAAAAAAAGAGGGGTCCATTCCACCCATACTCTACTTAAAGCGGGTCAACAGATGTCTTTGGATTCCCCGCTTCCACATGGAGACGCTGACGTCTGTCATCGCCTCTGTTCGTCCAGGAGAGTTCCTGCCATCTCTGAATCTGACGGCGGCATATTTGCATATCAGGATCAGGGCGGATCAGAAGTATCTGAGATTTGCCATCATGGGACGGCACAACCAGTTTCAAGCTCTGCCTTTCGGCCTTGCTACAGCTCCAGAACGTTCACCAAGATGGTGGTAGCGGCGGCACAACTACGTTGGGAAGGCTTGTTGGTGCATCCGTACTTGGACGATTGGCTGATCCGAGCAAAGTCGGAATCTCTGTGTCAGACAGCGGTACAACGCGTCCTGCAATTGCTGAACTCACTCGGCTGGGTGGTCAACAGGGCCAAAAGTCATCTGGTTCCTTCCCAGTCATTGGAATTTTTGGGAGTGTTGTTCAACACCCTACAGGGACGAGTTTTCCTGACAACCAACCACATGATCAAGCTACAGGGCCAGGTGATGAGCTTCGGCTTCAAACAGGCTCCGAAAGTCTGGGATTACTTGCAACTTCTAGGCTCCATGACCTCGACTCTGGAACTGGTACCATGGGCCTTCGCCCACATGTGGCCTTTGCAATCAGCATTACTTTCTCGTTTGAGTCCAGTTTCCGAACAGTTCCATTGAATCCTTCCACTGATGGAGACCGCCGGTTCAGTCTGGATTGGTGGCGGCTCTTGGATAATTTGAGCCGGGGAGTGCCCTTGGTGATCCCGGAATGGACAGTAGTTACCACAGATGCCAGTCTTTCCGGTTGGGGAGCAGTTTGTCTCCGGAAATCTGTGCAGGGGTGATTGGTCTCCAGAAGAGTCTTGCTGGTCAATCAATCGTCTTGAGACCAGAGCAGTACGCCTGGCGTTGGAAGCCTTTCTCCCTCTCGTCCAGAGGAAGTCTGTCAGTGTTGTCCGACAATGTGACCACGGTGGCTTACATCAATCACCGGGGGGGGGGGCACCAAGAGTCTACCAGTGGCTTTGGAAACTCGCCTGTTAGTCAGCTGGGCGGAGCGGAACTTGATCAGCATAGCTGCGATTCACATAGCTGGAGTCGACAACGTGCACGCGGACTTTCTAAGTCTACATCAGCTCGATCCAGTAGAATGGGAACTGGCAGACAGAGCCTTCCAGCTCATCTGCGACAGTTGAGGCACACCTTGCATGGACCTGATGGCGACGTTCAAGAATTCCAAGGCTCCACGCTTATTTGCGCGCCACAGGGAAACAGGAGTGGAAGGAGTAGATGTGCTTGTCCTACCCTGGCCAACCATCCTGCTTTGTGTTTCCCCCTTGGCTGCTAATCGGCAAAGTGCTCCGCCGCATAGAAAAACACTCGGCGGAGGTGATCCTGGAGGCTCCAGAATGGCCGCGCCTGCTGTGGTTTGCAGATCTGGTCAATCTCACGGTGGAGGGTCCGCTGCGGTTTCAGTTTCTTCCGAATCTGGTTTATCAGGGGCCCGTCTGTTTTGAACAGGTCGATCACTTTTGTCTTGCGGCATGGCTTTTGAAAGGCAGCGTCTGAAAAACAAAGGCTATTCCAACGCGGTAGTGACTACTCTGCTGAGATCACGTAAATCTTCCAGTTCCCTGTCTTATCTTCGGGTCTGGAAGGGTTTTGAATCGTGGTGCGTGGACCGAGGCGTTCAACCGACCCAAGCGTCCGTATCATATCTTATGTTTCCTGCAGGCGGAGTTGACTAAAGGCTTAGCCTGTAGTTCCTTGAGGGTCCAGGTCGCAGCTATTGGCTGTTTGCGTGGAACCATACACGGAGTGCCGTTGGCTGTGCATCTAGATATTGCTCACTTCCTCCGGGGGGGAGCATTTACGGCCACCAGTGAGTTCGCCATGTCCGTCCTGGAATTTGAACTTAGACCTTAAGGCTTTGTGTGCGCCGCCTTTTGAACCTTTAAAAAGGACAACGTTGAAAGACCTCACGTTGAAGGTCATGTTTCTTGTGGCGACTTCCTCTGCCCGCAGAGTGTCCGAACTGCAAGCGTTGTCATGCCAGGAGCCCTTCTTACGAATCTCAGATTCTGGGGTTACGTTGGGCACGGTTCCCTCCTTTCTTCCAAAGGTAGTCTCCTCCCTTCATTTGAATCAATCTGTGGAGCTCCTATTCTTCTCCGATCTAGACAGATCGGATCCTCTCATTAAAGACTTGAGGAAGCAGGATATTCGCAGGGCACTGCTGTGTTATCTGGAGGTTACCAACAATTTTCGAGTCTCTGATCATCTCTTTGTGCTCTGGAGTGGTCCAAGGAGAGGTAATATGGCATCTAAGACCACGATAGCCCGGTGGCTGAAGGAAGTGATAAACGGGCGCATTTGACTCGTTCCCAGGTGGCCTCCTGGGTGGAATGTCATCAGATTTCTCCAAGAAATTTGCAGAGTGGCTATATGGAAATCCTTGCATACTTTTGCGAGGCATTACAGACTGGATGTTCAGGATCTGAGGGGAGGAAATTTTGGAGAAGGAGCGCTGAGCGGGCCTCTCCGGTTCCCATCCCCGGTAAGTAAAGCTCTGGTACATCCCAGGAGTCTGGGTTGATCCGGGTACATACAGGGAAAAGAAAATTGGTTCTTACCTGATAATTTTTGTTCCTGTAGTACTACAGATCAGACCAGAGTCCCACCCGCTTAGTGCATAAAGGTAATGGAGAGTCCGCTATTTCTGCATTTGTATGGTTATTCTGGTCTGCAGATCAATCCGACTTACCCTCTTTAACGGGTTCGATTTATAGTTGGGGTCATTGATCCATGTTTAGTTTAAGGTTCCTGTATATAGTTTGGTGTGGAATCATTCTGCTTTGACAGTGCATAATACTGGCAGACTGTGGGTGGCAGCTTGGTATATATGGCGGGGTCAGTCTAAACTTTCTCTGTCCATCTGCTGGAGTGGAGGCAAAACCCAGCAGTCTGGACTGATCCGTGGTACTACAGGCATGAAAATTATCAGGTAAAAACCAATTTTTCTTTTCAACCTGCGTTCACTTCCTGTCTTTTATGAATACACAATACATTTTCATTAGGCAAACCTCATCAAGTAGGAATAGCATTACTAAAACCAGAATTCGAAGTGTAATAGAAACATAGAAATGATGGCAGAAGAAGACCAAATGGCCCATTCAGTCTGCCCAGCAAGCTTCGCACTTTTTTTTTTTTCTCTCTCATACTTATGTTACTCTTGGCTCTTAGTAACCTTTTGGTTATATTTCCCTTCCACTCCCACCATTAATGCAGAGAGCAGTGTTGGAACTGCATCTAAGTGAAATATCTAGCTTAATTAGTATGGGGTAGAAACCATCGCAATAAGCAAGCTACACCCATGCTTATTTGTTTACCCAGACTATGTAATTCAGTCCTTGTTGGTTGTTGTCTGTATATAGATCCACTTTTCTTCATTCCCCCTGCCATTGAAGCAGAGAGCTATGCTGGATATGCGTGAAGTATCGGTCTTTCTCCCCTGCCGTTGAAGCAGAGGGCTATGCTGGATATGCATTGAAAGTGAAGTATCAGGCTTATTTGGTTTGGGGTAGTAACTGCCGTAACAAGCAAGCTACTCCCCGCTTTTTTGTGAATGCAAATCCTTTTTTCCACATTTATTCACGTCCTATAGACTGTATGGATCCACAGTGTTTATCCCATGCCCCTTTGAAGTTCTACACAGTTCTGGTCTTCACCACTTCCTCTGGAAGGGCATTCCAGGCATCCACCACTCTCTCCGTGAAGAAATACTTCCTGACATTGGTTCTGAGTCTTCCTCCCTGGAGCTTCAAATCGTGATCCTTGGTTCTGCTGATTTTTTTTCTGACGGAAGACGTTTGTTGTTGTCTTTGGATCATTAAAACCTTTCAAGTATCTGAAAGTCTGTATCATATCACCTCTGCTCCTCCTTTCCTTTAGGGTGTACATATTTAGATTGTTCAATCTCTCCTCATAAGTCATTTGATGAAGACCTTCCACCTTTTTGGTCACCCTTCTCTGGACCGCCTCCATCTTGTCTCTGTCCCTTTTGAGATACGGTCTCCAGAACTGAACACAGTACTCCAGGTGAGGCCTCACCAAGGACCTGTACAAGGGAATAATCACTTCCCTTTTCTTACTCGATATTCCTCTCTCTATGCAGCCCAGCATTCTTCTGGCTTTAGCTATCGCCTTGTCACATTGTTTCGCCGACTTCAGATCATTAGACACCATCACCCTAAGGTCTCTCTCCTGCTCCGTGCACATCAGCCTTTCTCCCCCCATCGAATACAGTTCATTCGAATTTCCATTCCCCGTACTAAAATGTGTGTGTTCTGCAAGGACAGCAGGATGTTAGTCTTCACAAAACCCGCCCACCTCCCCGCAGAGTTGGATTTTTTTCTTTTGGTTTGTTCGTTTTTATTTTTTGTGAACTCTGTTATAAGACTGAAGAGGGACCCGTGTGGACGCATGGTTGGCGGCATGTGGAGTATGCTCAGTGTGCCTATCAGTTTCTAGAAACTGACAAAAGTTTTCCGTGCCAGGCTGCATCCGATGTCACATATGTGTGAGAACTAAGAGCCTGCTGTCCTTGGAGAACAGCTGTTAAAGGTAAGCAACTCTGCTTTGCCCGTGGGAAAAAAAGCTGCGATACCATGCAATAGATATTGCACACAGCGCTACCACCCCCTATTTTACATTTATCCCACCCATACTCGGCCCGCTTTAATGTTAATTTGACATTTGCATATGCAATGTACCGTTTATTGCGTGCGTTACGGTGCTATTGTGTACGATAATGGTCTATCGCAAAATGATGAATGACCCTTTGTGTTGGCTTTTTTCGTCACCACAGCACACTGAGCCGATGTTTTCAATATCAACTATGATGCCCAGATCTTTCCTGGGTGGTAAATCCTAAAATGGAAGGTAACATCGTGTAGCTACAGAATTGGTTATTTTTCCCTATTTGCATCACCTTGCACTTATCTACTTTCTATTTCTTCTGCTATATGGACGCCCGATCTTCCAGCCTTGCAAGTCTTCCTGCAATTTATTCAATCCATTTGTGATTTAACTAGTCTGAGATGATCAAGTTTGTAGATGATAAATATTCACTCGTACCCCTTTCTAGATCATTTATAAATATATTAAAAGACTCCGGTCCAAGTACAGATCCCTGAGGCACTCCACTATTAAACTTTTTCCACTGGAA
This sequence comes from Rhinatrema bivittatum, assembly GCF_901001135.1. NCBI lineage: Eukaryota > Metazoa > Chordata > Amphibia > Gymnophiona > Rhinatrematidae > Rhinatrema > Rhinatrema bivittatum. Next base: position 57,947,310 of record NC_042632.1, on the reverse strand, counting down.
ACAGATTATTAATCCTGTTCTGTTTTGTCTTTTAACCAGTTTGCAATCCACATAAGGACATCTCCTATCCCACGACTTTTTTTTTTAATTTTCTTAGATGCCTCTGATGAGGGACTTCAAATTTTCAGAGGTCGTATGACAAATACACCACATCTACTGGTTCACCTTTATCCACATTTAATCCCTTCAAAAAATGTAGGAGATCTGTGAGGCAAGACTTCCCTTGGGTAAATCCATGCTGGCTTTTGTGATTTTATTCTTTAACAGTTTCCACTGTGTTTCCCGGCACTGGTCAGGCTCACTGGTCTGTAGTTTCCCGGATCTCCCCTGGAGCCCTTTTTAAATATTGGGGTCACGCTGGCCACCCTGCAGGTACAATGGATGGTTTTAATGATAGGTTACAAATTATTAGTAATAGGTCTGGAATTTATTTTTTAGTTTTCAGAACCCGGGGTGTATACCATCCTATCTGGGTGACTTGCTACTCTTCAGTTTGTCAGTCTGGCCTACCACATCTTCCAGGTTTACTGCGATTTGGGTTCAGTTCATCTGAATCATCACCTTGAAAACCTTCTCCAGAACGGGTACCTCCCCAACATCCATAAACACTGAAGCAAAAAATGTTTAATCCTTTCCACGATGGCTTTAACCCCTCGATCATCCAATGGTCCAACTTGACTCCCTTGCAGGTTCCTGCTTTGGATATATTTAAAGTTTTTATTATGAGTTGTTCCCCCCCCCACCCCCATGTATGTTCAACTTCTTTTCGCCTGTCTTATCAATGTTTTACATTTTAACTTGATGATGCTTATGGCTTTTCCTTGAATATAATTTGACTCTGTGTAATTTTTCTCTTCCAGGGTGCAGAAGTGCTGCCATCAGCATTGCATGTTGGAAGTGATAAGGTGA